>NC_134572.1:115503708-115855374 GCF_050947875.1 Dermacentor variabilis | reverse complement strand
GTCAGTTATCCACCAGAGCTCTCAGTGCTGGCTGCCCTTAAAGCGCTTCCTCGGCGAGTGCCGCTTCTCCATCTTGCACTGACTGCAATGTAGTGGGCAAAGTAGAATATTTCACCTGGTCCTGCAAGCAATTCTGTTCCGAAAGCTGGAGACTTCTGGTCAACATGGGAAGAGGGTTTCCCCACGAACGTGTACAACAATTAGTCTTCCCGGAAGGACCGTGGGTAGCGCGTGAAGAGGTGTCGCGCATTCTTCTCACATTTCTACAACGCTTTTCTACAGGCCTGACTGAACCATGATGACATATTTGGCGCGGAAAGAGACGCTCTGGTGGAGCAACAGCCCACCAGGTCTGCCAGTAGCAACATAATCACCAACACCATCAAGGGCGACTCTCTGTACTCCACGAAATGTACTGTCTTCTACCCTCGTTATACATTTACTCAACTTTGTTCTTTTGTCAAGAACGGGACAGGGTAAGTGTCGCACAGAGTATCTGTAAGCGCGATAGAAATACGTGTTATCACTATTGCAATCACACGCACGCTCGAGGCTCAACAACGCCGTCGGCGCTGTTGTCTTGCTGTCTCGCTAGACGGCGCATGCGCAATTTGCCGAAGGTTGGAGGGCCATCAGAAACGCGCAGTGCCTTTGGCTCAAAAAAAAAAAAAAAGAAATGCGAAGCGAAGGCGCCGTACCGTCAGCGTTACGCTTATTCGCCTCCGTGGCGGAGCCAGGCCAGAGTTCTTCCTACTATTGCTGTCGTGATGGCTGTGCGCACGCCACTATGGGCACCCTGCAATGGTCAGGCGGCGCAGCGATCTGCTCAGCCGACAGCGCCACCGTGTCAGTTGCGCGAAACACCGAGGCGGCCACTGTACGGACACATGCTTTTGCGGTGCTCGTCTGAAGGCTGTCGGACGTTCTAAATTGCGGTTTTAAGGCAATCGAAAACATCAAGGCCTATCTTGGACCACCGACGCTTGGGAAAGGACGTCAAATTGACGACTACAACCGTGTATATTATGTCAAAGAAGTAAACAGCACGGACATCGCAGCGAGGTGCTTAAATTAAAGCATGGTGTTTTAGGTGCCAAAACCACGATATGATTAGGAGGCACGCCGTGGTGGGGGACTCCGGAATAATTTGTACCAGCTGGGGTTCTTTAACGCAGACCTAAAGCTAATTACACGGATGTTTTGGTATTTCGACCTCATCGAAATTCAGCCGCCGTGGCCGGGATATAATCCCGCGACCTCGTGCTTAGCATCCCAACACCATAGCCACTAAGCCAACCACCGTAGGTCGCGAAGTATTTGTCACAACAAAGCGAGCATGCTTACGACATCGAACTCAAAGCGAGTTAACAAATCATGATTTTATGCCACTTAAGTGAGCAAATACGGCCATGGATGTCTTTAAACTGTCATTTGTCACTTCATTACTTGGAGCGTGCCTTGCATCACACAACTGTAGAGGTTTCGGCGAATTGGCAGGTAAGTGCTTTTTTCTCCGTTGACAAAGTGCCTCGAGCATATTCTGGGATTGTCGTTCGGGCTGGAATGTGAGAGGGCATTACCGCTGATCGAAGCATCATAGAGAGCAATCAGCTGAGACTAAACAACGTGAAGACTGAACAAATATGCGCTAGCGTCTGCGAGAGAAATGCTAATTTTCGAATACTCGACGTGTGCTGCAATGCACTCCAACTTTAGTTCTGTTGTTCTAAGCGCAAGAAAATATCGGCTCGAACGAGCTCAGTTCTAGCATTCGCGCCTTGATCTTGGCGCAGGAAGAAACACAGCGCGTACAAAGCTCCAGCATGGAGGGCTTACGGAGCTAGATTTGACACGTAACAACCACTGCGTGTTTGTTTTGGAACAAGACGAGCTAAACGACTATCTAAACTGAGTTACAAGAGCGGGAATCAGTTCACGTGTTTTTATGCAGTTGAAGCTTTATTGTGTGTTTTTACGGATGCCGCTGCTGGTTCTTTTTGCATTGTTCTTGTTTTGCATTTACGTCTTAGTTCGTTTAACAGAATTCACAAGACCGACACGAACCGCGACGATACACTGCAGCCGCCGGGTTGCTTCCCCCGGTTTCGAAGGGGCACAATTTGATACCGATCGACATTCCCTTCGAGGTGGTGACAATCCTTAACGCAGCAGTATCTGCGCTTGTTCTTTTTGTTCACACTTCTCACGAAGGAGCTGCCAATAGGCTGCGGTGAATCCACTGGAAAGTTGGAAAAGCAGGCTTTCTGGCGGGCCTGAGCGCACCACGGACAATGGTGAAACGACGGTGAGAGCCTACCCGCGGGTGCTCACCGCCGCTGCTAGGTGGCGCGACATGTACAGGCCAAACTTCATTGCAGGTAGCGCTTCTGCTGAGCTACGGTGTGTATATGCACTGTTCTGAGCGTAACGTGCCGTAAATGTCAAGATAACGTTAATCTAAAATTTCACAGGGCGCTGACTAAAGGAGACAACACGCCTGCAACGGCACTGGCGATGCTACTCATCACACTAGCGTTATGAGACACCTGGTAGATGGCAGGACACTGTTCCTTGTGCCTGCAGCTGGGAGTCGCCTATATATAGCGTGCTGCGTTGCAGGAATATGTCGCACGCTGGTATAATTAGAAACACCGTACGAAGAGTATAAGCGAAACGTTCGATCATGTTATCGCTGTCAATTCGATTTTATTCCTTTTATAGAAAAGAGGAGTCCGCACCTGATGCTGATGAATCATAGTGACGAGGAGTTCCGACTCCCTACAAGGTGACGGCTGCAGTTCAGGCATAAGAACGCTCGTAAACAAAACAGCCCAAACACTCTTAATCCAAAAGGACGAAAAAGAACAATAAATAATACAAGCAGTATATATCACTATAAAATTTACTTGTGTGATAGAAACAAGATCTACGAAAGGACGAATATTACTAGCTACTTCCATAAAGAATACTCGCTGCTCATAAGCATTCGTTACCACAGCAAGGCGTCATCCATTGTAGAACGCGATAAACGTAGACCACATGGTCATAGCACCAGCGACAATTGTAGTAAGACACTGAGATTGGAAGCGATGTTTAAAACAATTTGTCCCAGCGAAATGATTTTAGTGCTGAAAGTGGCTTCCTAGCACTCAAACTTGGTTTCTTAGCTCAACTTTTCTTAGCACTAACTCTTCGCGTTTGTTTCCATATGCATCCGCCTTAAGCATATAAGGTTTGAGCATTATCACGTGCAGCGGTTGCCTCAGAATATACGCTCCTTTCCAGGCGCTCACGGTTCTAGCGGCGAAAAGTTGGAACTTGGGGAAAACCAGCGAAAAAAATTGAGCTTTCACAAACGAAAGTTACCTCAGAAGCACGCAATAGGGTCCAAAAATTCCTTCGTCGAACTCCTTTATGTAGTTCAACTCTCGCGTGCCAGAATTGCATGCATGGCAACGACGCTGTCGGTTTCCTTCCATCACAATATCGGTAAACATCACGCAAGAACGCTCTCAAACCGACAGCAACGCACGCAGCTCGCCAGCGATATCTAGCGCGTCTTTCATCATACCAAGACATCTCTCTACATTACCTTCCCTCTTTCTTGATATCGTTATTTCAATGTTTTATTGGACACTCAACCAAATCCAATCTTTTTTTCGCGTGCTTCGAAAAAGCTTTTTACAAACGCTTAGCCTCCTTGCGTCCTCTTTACTTCCGGCCTTTACGGCAAAGCGTATACGTATATTTTCTAGGTTAACCTACAACTATGTAGCTCGGGTTCTGCTTTCCACTATTTCTTCTTTTTTTGCGTCCGTACAGCGTGTACAGTGGTCGCCTGAAACTCTACTACAACTCTACTGCTACTTTTCATTCCATATTTCTGTTTCTATCCGTATAGTTTCCCATCTTTCCTCGGGAGATCAGAGCACAAGGTAGGAAATTCAAGGACTGTCCGCCGCATATGCCTTTGACTCCACAGCTAGACTCTCTCTCTCTCTCTCTCTCTCTCCCCGCCTTTTCAGGTTTTTCGAGGCACTCAAAGTAGCACTACAATGCGTCCCGGAATGCACCAACACAAAGGCCACACTGACAGTGAAGAGAGGGGAAGCATCCCTGCCCGGGTCCTAAGAATTCCGCGAGCGTTTCTAGCGCACTGTCTCTTCCTGGGCGTCTCTATTTCGCCTCTTCAGCACCGAGTAAAGCCTTTGGAGACGCGCACCACCGCCCGCTGTCCCGTCGTCGTGCTCTTCGTATAGCACGAAGATTGAGTGACTCGCAACAAGGGACAATAAAAAAGGGAGGCATGACGGGCTTCGCGGAGACGCACACTCCCGCAATCCCGGCCTTTGCCGTGCTCCCCCTATAGGTAGACTCCGCCTCAATGACTCCGTTCAGCGCAGTGAAGGCCGTCCACCAGCTAGGAACGTGAGCCGGATGTTTCTTCTCGGGCTGTACGAGTGGAGACTCTCTCAATGCACGGCGCCGCTAATCTGTCTGTGATTTCCTCAATTGAATGTAGGCGTCGAGTGCCGGGTAAGTAGCGGTGAGAAAAAAAAATATGGGCAGGCTCGTGCAGCGGGCCTGGAAGCCTGGCGCTATAACTGCAAGCTTACGCACCACTGCACAGAACAGGCGAAACGGAGTGTAGTTGTCGTCCTGCTGCTCTGTGTTTGGCCCAGTTTTCGCGCACGGGCCACCGGCATTCCGTGAGGATCCATTCATCGCGAGACTTTGTCTTCGCTGGTGACAGCTTCCACGGAGCATAAAGCCCGCGCAGGCACGCACGCACGCAGGCACGCGCGGTCGGACGCATGCAAACACATACGAAACAAAAACACGCACGCAAGCACGCACGCAATTTAAGCCCCGCTAGACTTCCGTTGAAAAGCTTCGCGAGGTCTCCGGATGCGCCTGCCTTTCAAGGCTCTAGGCGGCTTATCAAAGGGTTCGCGTTGTGGCTTGGCTGCTCACCGGGATAATGCATTGCACGCGCGAAAGTAAACTAAGGAATAGAGCATATTTACCTTCCTAGTTGCATGTGGTATCTTGCGGAATTTTACGTGGCTTTCAAACAGAACGTGGCCAATCCGAAAACGAGAGCAGCATCAGAAACGAGTCATCCGTCTGTTGCGCAGGCCGAGAAAATAAATGAACAAATAAATGGAAACTTTGCCGTCTTTCACAGGGGGTGTCGCAGCGACATGAATTTATGCATGCGAATACGTCTTCGTCGTCGTTTTCATCAATTGGATAAACAGAAGCACATCATCATCATCGTCTTCGTCAGGCAGGACTGCCACAACTGAGAGAGGAATATCACATGCTGAAGCGACTTCGACTGTAGTAGAGGAACAGTGTAAAAATCAGATAAATGGTGGAGAACAATTTCAGCAGTTAAGTTTAACATAGCAGTAGACATTCTTTACAGTCAGTGTCAAAAGTGCGCGGCCCGCGGGATCTGAGAAAAAGCTTAATAGTTCCTTAGCCCTGCCACGCGGCCTAGTATTCGGCGCCACTATTCACAACGTTTTTTTTTTTTTTTCAAAGCGTTCTTAGCCATTGGCCTGTTGCCCTCGGTTATGATAATTCCAGCGTCTGGACTGACTGGAATTCTCTCTTAAGAAGAATTCTAGCTTTAGAGCTTCTTGTGAATGCAGGCCCGGATTACCAGAATTTATTAGAATATGCGAACAATACAGCCTTGTACGGTTTTACTGATTATGGCGAAAACAATTCGCAAATCAAACGCCTTCACATATTCAGCAGCTCGTAAACTTTTGACCCCGACTGTACATACAGTATTTCGTGCAAAATATCAAATGAGAGTGATATCTCCAGACATTGTAAGTTGCATAATCAGAAAGTTGAGTTAAAGATAAGGACAGCGCCTCTTTGACCTGCGCTGTCGTTTTCGAAGAGGAATTTACCACATTTAAACAAGACGGTGTTGAGTAGCTAAGTAAGAAAAAAAAACGGAAGCTTGATGTGGGCGCTGTGTTGTTTTGTAGGGCTATTTTTTCTACAACTAAGAAAAAGCGAACGCGAAGACGTGTTAAATTGCTAAAGAAACACCGCGATTCGAGTTGTTGTTGTTGTTGTTTTTACTCTTTTATCTCTGAGCGCATTGCTCTGTTTTTTCTAAAGCGCGTTAAGTTACTGGCCGCATTCTCTACGGCGTCGTTGCGTCCTTTCAATTAAGGATCATCCGAGCCGCAACGTGGAACTTGGTTGAAATATACGTGACCAGCATTTCTATCGATGGCTTAGCGTAAGACTGGCAACGCCAGGAGACGCCTTCAGAAACTGGGGCGCCAAGAAAACTTAGTGAAATTTTTTTTTTTTGAGGCAGCAAAGCAGAAATAACGCTCTCAGACATAATAACAATGTGAGCGCTATAGCTCTTGAACGTTTTTCGCTTTTTTGTAGAAATTCTAAACGGGAAATGACCAATTTTGCGGCAAAGCTCGTAAATAAGCTGGACATCTTGGTGTACTACTCGGTGCATTCTTGTTAGCTTGATTCACACACAGGCACACACGCGTACACACATACACACGCGCGCGCGCACGCACACGCATACGCATATTTTTGTTCGTGAGGAACGCACAAGATGTGTAAGTTACGTACGTATTTACACCGCCCTGTGTGCTCCAAATGACAGCATATGAGCATTTGACATGTGGGACATCAGCAGTCACCGTTACGCCAACACTTCGTGAAGGTGTGCGAAAATACATTCATTATGCAGCTATAATAAGGACTTCGTCAGAGTACATGAGACAACCCTTTGCAACGAACCAACGCGCGTATTTCCCTGAATCCTTCGATGTCTATTATTTATCATAGCTGCGCTGTGCACCGTGGTGCTGCCAAGGCTCACACGCGTTGCTCTTAAACACGTTCGTTTTCAGTTCCGCTCCTCTACTTGCGACATGGCCGACGCGGCCATTGCGACATCTGTGCCCCCGTGATCCCTCATGCTACGTCATATCGACGACAGCGCCAGTCTATTCCAGTAGTGGCCCTACGCAGCCCTATCCTACGTATACTGAAGCTTATGTTCTCACTGCTTAAAAGCGTTGCGGTTCAAAACACAGCATGTCACGAAGGAACCTGCTCCTGTGCAGGCAGTGGTAACATTTAGGGCATCTTAAACATGTACTAGACGTTTGAGTGCGACGCTTGTAAGTGTCTTAGGGCACCGCGTTGAATATGTTGGTTCGTTATCGAACCAAGGGCGCCTACAGCTATAACGCGAATACAGTGTCGGAAAGAGTCACATGGCTGCACTAAATCACTCGGTATTTCAAATAGGAAGCGTACATACTGGCGCATCTCATTGACACAACCAAGTATACTACTCCTTTTAGTGCTGTCAGATGAGCAACGTCAGTATGGTTGTTCAATATATTTAAAATCAGCATTCGTTTCCCCTGTCAGGTTGGTTCGCAGCGTCCGTTCTTCACTGAAGATGTTCTGTCATCGAACGCTCCTGCGTCGTCCCCCACAGACAATAAAGATAGCACCACTATATAGTCTCTCACGTGTTAATCAATATGCGACTCCATTCGTGTAGTTCTCTATAAGGTCTTTCTCGAACGATCCTCGCATTTCAAGACGTTTCAGTGGAAGAGAAGCGAAAAGGAACGCATCGGCTTTACTCCTTCATTGGTATGCGCCGGAGATTTCGAGCCGCCAGCGCCCTTCGAACGTTCGACGGAACGGCGGCCGTAGAAGCGTGGAATTTTGACGACATCGCAAAGAGCACGACACGTGTAGCCATTACCATCAAACCGTGAAGTCTAGCTTCGGTTTCAGATGTTTTGTCTTTATTCGGTATTCGAGTAGAACGAGGTCAAGCAGGTCGCGGCAGCATTTCTTCTTCTTTTCTTGCGCCAGAGCGCCTTTTATTGTGACTTGAATATATCACCGGCTATTTTGTTGAATGAACTACTCACTTTAGGAGGGCGCCGCTCCTTTCTGGAATTTTTTTTTTTTTTGCACGTGTTGAAAGAAGACAGTCTCTGAAGGAGATACCGACTCTTCCTCTCCTTTGACACATAGGAAGAATGCATTAAGCTAGCCCGATCTCCAACTCTGTTAATAAAATTGCCGCTGCTCTTATAAGCTAAAACAAAAAGAAAATAATCTGTGATTTTTTTTCAAGGCGAGCGAGTGAGAAACTAGATGCGTTGGGGCGGAAGAGGGGTGGGTGTGACTGCAGATAAACAAAATTGAGAGAGTTTTGTGATTCGTTCTGCTGCACAATGACTGCTGCAGCAACAGTATAGGCGCTCTCAGATGACACCGGTTACTTGTGACGAACTACTACACTTTTTTTTTTTCAGATGCAACCGGATGTCGTCCTCGTCCGTTAGACTGTTGCCCGTTGTGGCCCCGGAAATAAATGCACGAATTCCACTGCTCTCGCGGTCTGTCTGGACTGCGAAACAACGCATGTATTACCAAGTGCCAAAGTTGCACTATGGCGCACAGTTATGCATGCTCACGCTCGTAACCGCACTTGTTCTTATTGAAATGTCTTCTTATCCCAGTGGCGATAGTCGGCAGAGCGTTCCTTCCCTCACCTTGTGGTCATGTTGAAGCTGATAATTAGGAGGTAGCCTGACGAGCAGAACATTTAATATTAATACAATAATGATAAGGAACAAGAAGAAGAGCAGGAAGTTGCAAATGCTTGAACGATGGACGATTATCTCTTTAGAAAATCACGTTCCCTCTTTTATACGAAGAGCACACTGAATGATCCTTACTGACGTGGCTCGATGTCGCAAAACGGGAAGAGCACAGTATCCCTATTTTCATACTTACTGCCGCCAGCATTTCCTTGAACGCACTCTTAGTTTGCTTTCAAGAACGTGTACTCCCAAGTTGGCTTTCCGATAAGCTAATAAAACTATTCGCTTTCGACTCGCACGTAGCCCAATTTAATGTCTCAATATGGCTCGCCAAATAGGGCGGCAGCAAGCATTGATCCACTATACATATCAAACCGGTCATCCCGCATTTCTTTATAGAGCATGTTTTGTTACCATTCCCCCAGAAGGCCGGATACGAATCGCAAGGACAAATGTCAATACCGTTCACTCTCGCTGCAGACGTAAAGCAGGCGTGGCGCCCTAGCCATCGAAGCCTTGTACCCTACAACCCAGACCGTGCGCCCAAAGGCATGCACACGCGCCGACCTGAAAGCGACCTCCCCCTCCCGCTGTCTCCCTAATCGCATCCCCTTCTCCACCCTTATTTTCCTCGTTTCTTCGTGATGCACACCCCCGGGTGAAACAGGGCTTCTTCTTTCTCCACCCAACTCGCGATATATCGGCAACGATAATCCCGCCCAAAGGCGCAGCGCTCTTGCCCCCCACACTATACCCACAGAACGACGCGCACTCCCTCTGCCCCTCTCGGGGCTACATCGCACCGCATCTACGCGCACTCTAATTCCTTGCTTCCCTGTTTCACTTTCCTTTCCTCCTGTTTAGCTGACGCGCTCGTCGACGACGACAACCGTCTCCTCCCTGTCGACGTCGTCATCTTCGCCGGCGGCGAGGCGCCCGGAAGTCTGAGCCGCGCCTCTTTTACGAGCTCCGCGTGGGGAGACGATGCGCCCGTTTTCCCTCCGCGCTCCCCAAAACCGTTCCTCGCTGCCACCTCGCAAGAAAGCGGCCGAATCGGAAGCCCATCGGAAATCTTTGCGCGGGCGCCGACGCATCCCGCCCTGGCTGCGGACCTCCCCTACCGGGCGCCCCGGCCCGGTCAGCAGGAGCGGTCACATGCACTTTTGCGTCCGGCGACGATCGCTGACGCCGCTGTTGCGAAGCCCCTGCGTTCCCGGCTCGCAAGTGTATTGCAACGAGACGAAGGCGGCAAAAGCGCGTCACGCTTGAAGGCACATTGAAGAGAGACATCAATCAATTTAGGCTGGGGCTGTTTTCTTTCATATAGCTCGTTAATTCCGCGACGAAGGGTTTATTACTAAAAGAGAAAATGGAGGCCGGACTACCACTCTTATCATGTCGCGCCATAGCCCCAGCGCCTGTACGTCACTGCCGTGTCGCGAATACCAAGCGCCCCCCCACATTCCTTCGCCTCCCCCGGTACCGCGCGCGACGGAAGACGGCTAGCTTCCTCGTACAGTATACGTTGCCAAATTAAGGTCGTAACGACCAATTAATGGTCGTTACCAAATTAAGCTAAAGAAAAGCGCAGTGGCCTGATTAAACGTAACTAAAGCTGTCTGGCTCATTTTTGTGGAACAGAGATAATCACACTTTGATCTTGTTATGAAAGGAAGAGAAGTCCAAACGCTCTGTGCTTCTGTCTGTAACACGTGCATTCCACTTCCGGCGGTAGCCTCTTTCAAGTGTTATTCTAGTTTAATGGTTATCGAATAAATGTGTGTGAGATAAAAGCGAGTGAACGTAATAGACGTTTCTGCGACAACAAATCAATCAGTACACGGATATAACGTTGACAATAAGCGACTTTCTTCAACATCTTTATGGCGGCACAGAACTGTGTACTATTGAGTATATGTTTATTGCAAATGAGGTAACTACCAGTTTATTGGGCGTGATGCTCGTTATCCCTGACCAGCTACCAATTTATTGTAGTGAATAAATAATTCTTTAATATAAAATCAGTAGAGAAAGAAAAACTTAATTCTCGCGTTTTACGTGCCAGCACCACGAGTCTATTACGAGGCGGAATCACTGTGACCACCTCGGGTTGTTTAACGGGCGATCAACGCACTGTACACGAGCGTTCTTGCATTCCGCCCACATCGGCATGCGGCCGCCGCGGTTGAGATCGAACCCTCGACCTTGTGCTCAGTAGGAGCCCGACTCTGTAGTCACTAAGCCACCGCGGAGGTTATGAAGTGAGGAAAAAAGCGAGCCGACACCGCCATGGAGCAATGCAAAAGATTATGCGTGCGAATGTTAAAGTTTGGGTGAACAGTTAACGGTTCCGATCGATGTCGTTCACAGCGCACACCTGGGTAATGAAACAAGAGACAGGCAGAGAATGCGCTTTTACTATCTATCTGTCTATCCTTTATTTTCTATGATACGTGTGCCTTCTGAACACCATGCAAATAGATGCAAAGTAGGAGACGCAGCGTGACAAGTGTTTTCGTCACGTGATGTTTATTCAACAACACGCTCTATCCGCACACTCGCTCCTGCAGTAGCTGCAAAAAGAAAAAAAAAAAGCTTAGGTGAGGGGGGGCTATAAGAGATTTTGGCGTCGTACGGTGTTTCTGCGTATGACATTTCTTTTCAGTGAAACTTTTCGATGTTCAATAGGAGGGGCGGTTATAAGCCCTGGACTGACCCCAGAAAAGCTCAATTTGTAAGTTTCAAAACTGTCATCTTTACTTTTCGTCCTCGTATTTCCCTTTCTTTTATTTTTTTTTTTTTGCTTTAGCGTGACGCGCAGCTTCCTTAAAGTGTCAAGAACACGCTCTCACAGCATGTCTTCATTCATCCTTATGTTCTGGGCGCATCGGTAAGTGTAACATTGCTGTCCTGTGTGCGAGCTGTTTAGCAGGGGAAGCGAAGCAGCTGTTCGCAGCAGCAGCCACGGTCAGCAAAGCCCGGTAGAAATCGAATTTAGCGAGCCTCGTTGAAAAGGATACGGTACCGCACCACTTCACCTATAGCAGCACGCTACATCGAAGCTCCCGTTCTCTCCATCTGTTCCTGCTTTTTGCGCTTCAAGTTTAAGGTTTCGCAGGTAGTTCCTGTATTGTTTAACCGCACTATGCGTCAGATTTTCTACGGCCGTCTCCGCTTGTCGGAAGAAACAGTTGCAACCCGTCCTGTTCCTTAGTTTCACAACACGAAGAAAGAACGAAGTGCGCGCATAGGTAACGTTCACCCTCAGCCTGGCATTCGCGATGCTGTTCAGCTCGCCACGCCTGCTCTGTGTTCGAGCGCGCCGGCGTGTCTTTGGGCTCGACTGCAGGACAGAACCAGCGAGCGTGAGCGCGCCGGGGCATGCGTGGCGCCAGCAAATATTGACCGAGCAGCTGTCGCGGGCGCCTCTGCCCAAGACGCGCCTCGCCGTTCCCCCCCCCCCACCCCCCCCCCCCGGTCCTGCAACGACGCACATAGTGTTCCGGCCGTCCCAAGAGTCTGGAGTGCGTAGGACTCGTCGCCGCCAGTTTGTGGACGGGGTGCGTTGTTGCGGCCGAAGAGCCGACGCGTTGTCAACCTTTGTGTTGCTATAGCGTGGCGCCGTATTGAGTGCCGTAATTCCATTAGCCACCTCTCTGGCCGGCTTTACTGCACGTGCCACTCCCTCGCCGGCTCAGTGTGTTTCGCTAAGGCTGTAGCATTGCCGTAGCTGCATTGCGGATTTGACTCGCCGTAGGCTGGGCGTCAAGTGGTTGTGAAAGGTTGAGTGTGCGGAAACTATGTATGAAAAAGTTGCGCGGCCAAGCATTTCGCACTATTTGTAGGAGCCTGGCGAAATTTCATTGTCGTGGCGTTATTTTGGCCGCCTTTATTATGCAGCTACGTTTGAACTTTTCCGCTTGCCGCTTTTCATGACGCGGAACGCTAAACTAGAATCGTTTCTGTCTGCGTCTGATTTAAGTGCTTGAAAGATTCGCTACTGCGCAATTTGTCCTATTTTTCTGTTTTTATACCTCTTATGCTGTAAGTAGGTTACTGTAGATAGAAGACTGCGATTACTATGGAAACAAATTATCTGCCCACGGTATTGTGAGATTGAGGAGAGGGGGGAGGAAAGAGAAATGTAGAAGGCAGGGAGGTTAACCCGAATAACGTCCGGTTGGCTACCCTACACCGGGGGAATGGGAAAGGGGAAAACAAAGATCACAGGGAGAGAGAGTAGGGAAGGAAAGGAGGCACATAATTGGGCTTTACCTCTACCCAGCTTTAGGGACAGCGTATTCGAACATACTGTCCACTGTATGCGAGGCTTAAGCACACATGTAGCACAAGTACAAATTCAAGACTGTGAAGGCATACAGTTGTAACCCGAACGACAACCGCAACGCCATCGCTCTCCCTCCCCCCTCCCCCTGTTAATCGTATAAGGAAACATCGGGTATTGGAACAAGTGCAAGAGAAGACCGCCGTTCATGCTTGACCATACATACAGTGCGAAAACGGAACTATAGACGAAAGAAGAGAGCGCGGGACGGCGCTTGATCAGCGTCGTCCTTTACTCTTTTTGTTTCAACCTGTTGTCGCTTTCACACTGTACTTTTCGCACGACCACTTCTGCCAGGATTCATAGTGACGTCATGTAAAAAGATGTGCGGAGCAGTAACTGGGTGTTTGCACAAAGTGGTGCTCTCGTACAGGTTGTTGAACGCGCAGTTTTCACAAGAGCACCTGTGCGGCGTTAACAAGAAGAAACTATATAAGGACCTTGTTGAAAACATGCTTCCAGCGCCTTTGCACCGTCTACCACAACGTGGAAGCACAGGACAGGATGCAGTAAAAAGAGTAAAGAAAATGTCAGCACCACCTTCAGTTAAAACCTTTTTTATTCAATTAAGCACCAACGCACTTTTCCCGTTAAGACCTGGCTCAGCGATAAAGGCTTCTTAATACCTTCAACAACCAATTTTTTTATGCGAGAAACCCGAAATAATAAAACACGTATTCCTAGACGGTCGGGACCCGATTTTTCCCTGGGACGTACTTCAGCGCACATTAAAGAAAGTTTCCCCTTGGCCCATATGGCATACAATTCTTGCCGGTAAATGCATCAAACGATATACCGTACGATCTAATTATGCTTTTGGACCTCCACGCTTTGTGGAAAACGAGAATGGAATTTGTGCAAGCAGACCCAGTTGTTCGTCCTGTTAGCAAACACTTCACTGAAAGTGGGGTATGTGTGAGGGAGGTGTGTATCGTGCGCTCTCTGATCCACCATAGTGGATTTCTGTACTTGATTTGACCTCAATGAAAAAATTTTTAACTCCGCGTTAGCCAAAGCGTAGCAGACACGGTTTATGCCTTGTAACCCACGACATTAAATGCCGAAGTCAACAACAAAGAAAAAGAACGCGTAGGGCTGCAAACCGGAAGTGCACCGGATTAATTTGTTCTTTCTCGTCCTTTCCTACTCCTCCCCTTATACGCAAATTAAGGTGTTCCTTTGTGCTAATGATGTATGTTAACTTCCTGCAAGATATCAGTTTTTTTTCTTATCACCCTGCTCTCTTTCTGTAAGACCACAGCGAACAAAAGATAGCGTTGTAATGCTACGTCATGAGCTCAACTATGGTCACATCACTCTGTACTCACGCGCTTTCTGATCTTTATTCTTGGATTTCATTAAACGTAGCAACAAGGAAAGCGACCCGTTGATCATGCGCGGAGATTTATCTCTGTCTCTTCTTTTCGTTCCTTTTGCTTTTTTTTTTTTGTCATGGGAGCGTTGCATGCATGCCGAGGCACTTAACGGGAGAAGTAGGAAAGCCCGCGTTGTCATTCCGGCTCACGAACTGGGCCATTCATCACCGATCACTGTCGTCTCGGGCCGACACGCGAACGGCACGCCTGAGAGCCTCCAGGACCGCGGCGGCTTAGGAACCCCGAACCCGTCGAGAAGTCGCAGGCCGCAGCCTCGGAACTTCCGAGAGATTGCCCAGGTGCGACGGGCTTTAGGAGCGCCGGAAGCCCTGGGCCGTGCAGCCGCATAGGAGTCAGCCCCACGACACAAAGGCCGGAAGGAAATCGGCCGCTCCTCTTTCTTTATCTCTGCACACTCCCCCGCCTCTGTGTCTCCAAAGACCACCCTGGGGCTCACAGGTATATATAAGACGGCTTGTCGTCTCTTGGTCACGGCGAAGCCTCTGTTGCCATGGAGACGTCTTCAAGGTGGGGTGCGGGGGGAGGGGGAGGAACCACTTTAGCGACCGGGGTCAGTCACCTCGGCTGAATAGCTTGCTTTCATCGGGTGCTTATGCGCTGTTGCTGTCTGTGCAGGCGCCGCTAAATTATGCCGCGGGAAACGTAGCTTGGAAGACACGCCGATATTGCTGGCTTTTAATAGTGACGCGATCGCCTTCGCTCTGTTTATTTTTCGCTGAAGATGCGGACAAACGTTGCTCGCGAGGATTATAACAGTCTGCATGCCAGAACAGAACGCAATGACCTGTAGCAGCCTCCTCAGTTTACCGCAAGTTCACTACGTCCTATCGTTCTTTCAGCTCTGTTTAAAACACCTGTATTCTTTCTCCTACTCCCCAGTCTGTCTTTTTCTTTTGTATCTATAACCAAGCAGTTTGGTTTTGACACGTGGCAACCACGAGTTTAACAGGGGCCATAACTAAAGAGAACATTCGGATGTTGAAACTCAGGGACAAAGAAAGCTTTCGCAAACCGCTTGGTAGAAGTAACTGTGTATGTCTCATATTTAACGTTGTTTTCGAGAGTTCCCATACACCCCAGTGAAGCAGCTTCACAGTAATTAGGTACTAAATAAATAAAAGAAATTAATTCCGGAGAGTGCGCCAGGACGTTTCATTCAAGAACATGTCCCCTATCCTTCGCTCGCACCATATGATCCATAGATATATCGCACCGTTTGCGTCCGCGCGTGGTAGAGTTACTCGACAAGGCATCTTTCAGGTTTTCTATATAAACACTTTTGCGCGTTTCCCGATCCCAAAGTGCATACACGTTCACGTAAAACATCTATCAAATATTGAGTGACAGATGCCTTGTCGTTGCTCAGTCGCTAAGCAAAGGTGCACTCAAATACGCTGTCGCTGAGTGGCCCTACCGGCACCCGAAGAGCATTGTCGCCGTTAGCTGCCACAAAGAGACAAGCTGGTAAGTGCATTATTTATCAAGTTGCACGGCCGACATGCTGTGTGCAGACCACGCACAGACGCTGAAGGACGGCGGCTACTTTTGTTGCAGGTGGGCGAAGCTGCAATGTTTACCACGTGTGACGGATGTCTGCACTTCAGGGGCCCAAGCCCATCATTCTGCTTGGCTATTTCATAAAATATTATGATGAAACCGTTATGGGCAGCTTATCTGTCGTCAAAGGCAGCACTCTGTCTATTTTGCTTCCCCCAACAGGCTTGCTGCGTGCTTGATGGTAGCGGTAGAGGGGCGCCGAATATCCTAACGCCACGGTGCCGCCCGGAGCCTTATCACTACACGACGTTAACCAACGGCATGAAACTTATAAGCCTGCCGCGGAACACAATAAGATATACTAGCGTTTGCGCTAATCAGCAATTCGGCCCACGTACGTTTGGTTCTTCCTTTGCTTTCTTTTTTACTTTTTGTTGTAAAGAGAGCAATGCAGACTATTATTTGTTGTCTGGTTAAGTGACAATGACGTCAGCGTCCACTAACGTACATTTAGCATAACGGAAAAAAAACTGCTGGCTCTCCCGTAATCGAGAGTAGATGTAAGCATGAAATGGCAACAGGCAGAGCATATTGGTTGGAGATGATACTAACCACAATGCTTAAAATGGGTGTGGCGCATGTTCGCAACTGCACACCCCACCACATCACACATCACCACTCGACACTGCTCACTGGTCCATATGGACGCACTAGTTTCTTGTCACAGACAGAACCTAATTGCAAGTATTGTCTCAGTCAAACAGCTATTCGCAGCGTGCCGGACGCTACTGGCTTGGACACGCCGCGGACCCCGTGGACCACTGGCGTTGAAAAGATCACCGGCAACTCTGTCTCAGCACCAAAAGATGACAGTAAAGTGTATAGGGCCCTGTGCCTGCCTTTTGAACCTTGCTATTGGAAATGACAAATAAAACATCAGCGTACTAGAAGTTGCAGCTTGAAAGATATTGTGAACAAACATTTGGAAGAACTCGGAAGAAATATTTTTGTAACTTGTTATGGGAAGTAACTAGCGTATGTAAGGCGGTCTTGACTAGTTACCCGGATGTTCTCGTTTTGTTCTCGCAACTTGGCCGGATGTTGCCCGGATAACGACTCTAGCTTTTGGCTCAAGGGCAATTGAAGGTCGCCGACAACGGCTTCTTTTTTTTTAAGCATTTCATGCTTAAAAAAAGACGGGAAGGGAGGAGATGGGGAAATCGGTGAGACGTCTTATTAACTGATTGTGTAAGCAGGTGATCTAACTCCCAATTTTAGCAGATGATACACCATCACACGTTCCTTGGGAGAGAGATAAAACTTTATTTTGATGGAGCATGGAGAGAGGTAAATCCCGGTGGTCAGTGGATCCTTCATTCCAGGGCCCCAGCGGCGATGACAGCACTTTCGGCTCTGGCGATCAGCTTTCGCTGATTCTTCATTGCCGAGCTGGTCAGCACCATCTCTAACTGCTCGTGCGTTGCGTTTCAGTCGGGGGCGCTATTAGGGATCTTTTGGCCGGGCCCATGGGGTATGGTATGGGGTTGCTCGCTCTGTACAGAAAGGACAAAGGGGTTGACAAAGGGTGGGGTACATCGCGTGGAGGAGCGTGAGGTGAGAATAGATACTGGTGTGGACTTGGCTCCAGGCTGTGGCTTCCGCTCTGGTGAGGGATGGGGGTGATGGCGGCATCGTTCTTGTCGAAAGGCGAGAGGGCTAAAATATTTCATAAGTGTGTAGTGCTTGTGGACTAGGGTCTTCTGGCGTCTCTTGCCGTGCCCGGTTGCAGTGACCTCGGGCTATCGTTTGTGCACGATGATTTTCGTTGGCGGCTTCGTGTCCCGGTGTCCAGATTATCGCAGTGCGGGGTCCAGATTATTGTGGTGCTTTGAGGCGGTCGAGGATATCGCATGCTACTTTATGCAGATGGCAATTCGCGTAGGCTCCACCTGCGGATTGACAATCAGTAAGAATATATATTTTCCCATCCTGTCTCGATGCCTTAGGAAGACATTAAAAAGAAATACATTGGCTCATCTTAGTGGGTGACTATGCCCCGAAGACTTTGCCGAGTTTTTACTGAGTTAGAATTACGAGCATAGGAAAATAGCCATTGAAAGACAATCTGGTGTGTATTCCAACGGTTTGAGTCGTGGAATTTCATATCCTTATCACCATATGGCTCATAACCATCTGCAGAGCTTTTCTTGCCGTTTGAAGCGTACCTCGTATTACGAGGGGTTACAAAGAAAAGATTTGGGGGAGAAGGTATGTTTTTGTGCATAATATTATTGAGTGAAATAAAGAACTTGGGGCTACATAATACGTGAATTGGTAGCAAACGTTGCCTTTGGAAAATATGGTTAAAGACAACCATTTACTGATTTAGAACTAATCATTCTCAGAGCTCTCTTTTTCATGTTTACTAAAGGCATGGGATACCCCATGTTGTTACACTCCAGCATTTCATACTGTAACTAATATGGGTTTGACAAAACGCAACATACAGCGTCATAAGTCACTTCCGAAGAAAAAGCGTATATAGACTTGATTAGGGTGTAAAAGCTGTACTCGAAGTCCTTGCACGCGTTCTGAATATATTCTCTTCATTGTAAACGTCGCTCAAATGTGACGCTCAATTATTAAAACAAACAGCCTCTAAGATTATACAATAATTTATTCTAATATTTATTGGACTGACGTCTACATTTTTACTCCTCAGACAAAAAAGTGCGTGTTTTGTCTTCTGAATGTTCAATGTTGACTTATTTGCATTAATACGTTTATTTGCAGACGACTGTATACTATATCAAGAAGTTAATAGCGTAATTGATCAGGTCCGCTTGAATTCTTCACTAGCCAAGGTAGAAGCGTGGTGTGCCACATGGCAAATGAATATTAATGCAAAGAAAACGGTTGCTATGTCAGTAACACGAAAACGCCACCCCTTAAAATTTTCTTACAGTTTCAGTGGTAACAATATATCTACGGTTAGTAGCTACAAATACTTAGGCCTCGTAATTTCATCCGACCTTAGATGGAACGATCACATATCTCATATTTCAAAAAAGGCAATGCGCCAGCTTGGGGACTTGAGAAGGTCGCTTCGACAGTCCACACAAGAAATCCGTCTTTTAGCGTGCAAAACGTATATTAGGCCAATTCTTGAGTACGCCTCGGTATATAGTGTGGGACCCGTACACCCTGAAGAACATTACTCCAATTGGAAAACATTCAAAGAAAAACTGCTAGATTCGTGTTTAACTGTTATAGCTGGCACGTATCTCTGACAGTTATTATTAACGAAATTAACCTGGAAACATTAAAACTAAGGCGATATAGGGACCGTCTGAAATACATGTATTTACTTTACCATGATATGCTGGGGACAGATAAGGATATGTATGTTACTTTAGTCACTAGGCGTGCAACACGATCTAATCATCAGAAGAAAAAGGAATTTTCTTGCAGAACAAACGTATTTAAAAACACAGTTTTTCTTCGGACGATAGATGAGCGGAACGCGCTTTCTGCGAGTACAGTGGAATGCCCGACCGTCCAGTCATTCTGCAACCAGCTGGATAGCATTTACCCTTGATGTTATATGTATATGTATGTATGAATGTACTTTTTCTTTTTCCTTTTTGATTTAAAATATACGGAAGTGCTATTTTCGCTTGCTTGTAATTAATATTTGTAGATTTCTTGCTGCTTTACCTACCGAGCACGCGCGATGTCTTTCAGCATACCAGTATGAATGCGACTCCTTGTTATGAATATCGCGTTGTTATCAATATGCTCTGTACAGCTTTCACGGTTCAGCGAATATCCGTATTTTAAAATATATTGAAATTTTGTGATGCTTTTTTTGTTGGAATGATCTGTACGGCTTGTGTGGATCAGGGAATATGTCTATTGCAATGTATTGAATTCTTGTTGTGATTTTTGCTGTTAATTTTTGTTTTGTTCATCTGTATATCGCACTGTCCACTCCTGCCCAAGGCCTAAGACTAATGCCGGCAGTATCCTGTAAATAAATAAATAAATTTCCAATGAACTAACGCGCAGCGTTTCATTATACGAGCAGTCATTGTATCAGTTGCCAGAGTGGACAGTGAGTCTGCAGTAAATATTAAAGGATGTTAAAGCATATGTCATGCAGTACAGCCTTTGAGCACTGTATAGTGTCAGAGCGTTGTGATTTTCCGCGAAATTTGCGCTGCTACATTTTGGATCACTTTCTCTTGCGGCCCATAGATGCCTTGTCTTCTTAACAATTGCGGAGCGTTGGTGGTATTGAAGCTGCAGTCCTCATGCTGAAATGTCATCCATGGCAGCACACAACGTGGGTCCCTCGTAGCACAATTCTGTAATTAGGTACGTAACTTTTATTCTATTCGATGCAAGCAGTGCATGATGCCACGAGCAACTGAATAGAGGATAGGTATCGCCTCAAGAGATAAATCAAACTAGAAAGAAAGGAAAGGGTGGGGGGAGGGTTAGGGGGCAAACGTGGGTTTATGATATTCATGATCAATCAAGAAAAAAAATGTGGGTGTGGGCAGAACGCCTAATGAGAGAGCATGGAAGCGACGGCATCTAATCATTGCAATAGGCTCTAAATGAAGAGAAAAGAAAAGTGACCAAGAGTAGCGTGACAAGATGAAGTAAATAGATTATGCCGGTCGAATTCGCAGAACAGAGGTAATTGGACATTTCTAGGAGAGGCATTGTCCTGCAGGGAAGAATTGACTAGGCCGTGATTATAATGACCCGACCACTACTCAGAGTATTTCACGGCCTGTAGAATGGAAGTAAAGCCCTATAGGACTCCTTACGAAACGCATCGCAAGTATTTCTTGTAAAATGTGAATGGCTACAATTATGTAATATTCGTATGACTGTGCTGGGTAAGGTTTTAATCGGTTGCACGTGCTAGCTATACCACTTTCGTCTAGTTCAGGTTCGCTAGATTGAACGAGAAAGGAGGTTATAGGTTAAGATTGAGGTGAGTGACGCAGTAACGACAAGTTTGGGATCGACTCCGTACATTGGTATGGCTAAAGAAGCGACGAAATAAGCAAGGATATTCAAAACCTTAACACAAGCAGTAAAACATAGCTCTTGAAGAGCAAGCTCACGGTCCTGTGATTCGTGAGATGCAGTCTTCTTTACAACATCATTGCAGGGGGGGGGGGGGGGGCGAGAGGGGGGGTCCGCGTGCACTATGGCCTGCTTGCCTGCGCAGAATTTATAACTGGAACACGAGACAGATCAATGTCTCGTCTCGCCAGTGTTGAGCAATGCTGCCTACCGACGTATCGTCTTGCTTCCAGAAGATGCTGACGTTGGAGGGATGTCTTTTATTCCTCCTGACAGCGGCAGCGCCGAGGGCTGCCATCGTTTATCTGCAGGCTGTTACACCACAGCGCCGACTCGGCCATTTTTATCTCCTAGCGCCGCCGGGAGACTGTTAACGCGAGTGAAGGTGTCCGTTCCCCTGCATCAACATGCATATTGGTATAATGAATCGGTCATTAGTTTGCCCGAACGGGCCTTCTTGCTAAAGGTGGGGCGAGACTCTGTTTGGTTCGAAATGTCAATATTATTTTTTATTTTGTCTTCTTTTGATAGCACCATGTCTTCAGCTTTCATAAAATATATTACACTAGGGTAGCGACTTCTCACATATTTATTTCATTGTAGTTGCCGCTTCGACCGGCGAGTGGGTTTGCCTCGTCGTGGGACATTCGATTTCGTACAAAGCTACCATCACATAAAAATAAATTGTGTTGAACACAAGTTTTGGCTTTAGTTTTGGTTTTGCTACTTTCATTTTCTATGTAGTGCCTCTTACAGTCACCGGGAGGGGGGTCTCTGTAGCTCTCGAGCGCTCCGGCACCATTTCTTTCTTTTGTTTTAATAGTGGCGTGCGCTCTTCGAGGAGTACTCCGAGTCGGTCAAAAAGCAATTTCGTGCCCCCCCCCCCCCTTTTTCTTTTTTGGTGTTACTGATACGGGAGAACGCAAAGACTGACGCGAGAACACAATTTTTTATGGCAGCCCTTACAATTCAAGCACGCCAAGTTACCTGAGGCTCGCTCCTGGGCATTTCTGTGCTTCCGTGCGCGCACAATCGACGGTCTCGCGGTGGGTAAAAAAAAAATTAAAGATGGCGACGTCAAGTTAATATTTAAAGCAAAATAGCGAAGACCGGACCACAGAAACAGAGAGAAATGCTCCAGTAATGCTCACTACAGAAAATACTGTTCTCCTGCCTTGGATGTTTTGATATATCTAGCAGTGTGACGCCACATTACTTGCATTATATTCTCGTAACCTGATCTTAGGACACTTTTGTACCTTTTTTTTCTAATAACCTGCTCGGGAATGAATGTTGGGACCTTTGAGTTAATGTCTCCTACAAATGTGAAATTAAAATGATTGTGCGCATGCTAGTGGTAATTTAGTAAACAAATGAAAGGCATGTTATTGTGGATGTCGCACTATAAAAAAAGAAACATTCGGCCTTAAAATTTTATGTACTTAAATCGTTCTCGTTTCAGTTACGTAGCGCACAATTTTTCTTCCTTCTGCAAAATTTGAAAGCTGTGCGACTAATATTTTGGACAAGGTGAAAGGTACATTTGTAAAGAGATAAACATTGATAAGAGACAACTAAAATATGTTTTCTTCTTTAAGATATTGAACTGTGTAAAGACAGCCTAGCTCAAAACTGATGCCAATAGAAGGAACTTAAAAAAAGCACAACCATGCACATGGCTTCTCTAATTGCAATTCTTTCATACCACTTTTCAAAGTCTCGCCTCACATTAATGCCGACGACATCTCGGAGAAAAAGGCGCGATATTTTTTTTGCTCACAGAGACAGTTACTACTATTACTAGTACAATTAGTGCAATTAGTACAATTACTAGAAACAAGCTCGAGGACTCAAGATTGCGCATACGAATCGCACAAAAAATATTTCATCCCGGGGTCAGTACCCCGGTATGATTATCAGGCACGCCGTACTGGGGGACTCCGTATTAATTTTGACCACCTGGGGTTCCCTAATGTGCACCCAGTGCACAACACATGGAAGGGCTTGCATTTCAATCAGCAGAGCAAGCCGCAGCCATTACGCAACGATGACGAGTACGTCGCTGCAGTGGTATTCAGATGCGACAAATCGTGTAGACTGCTTTGCTTCGAGGACTCAAAGGAAGTTCTTAGTCGAAGATCAATCTTTCCAATTTTTCTTTCTTGATGACACGTTGAATAACTCGGAGCTTACCGTGTGTGTGCATGTGCATGTGTGGGGGCGTGCGTGCGTGCGTGCGTGTGCGTCTGTGTGTTTTTGTGCGCGCGTTTACACCTGACCTTTACAAATTACAAGTAGTCTACCCAGAACACTACCTAAGGTATGCCCTATTGTTTCAACTTAGAGCGTCTGTAAAAGAAAGTATTCACAGAAATATGGAGGTGGACGCTTGGGGAACGCAATAAATTTGGCAAACAAAGAAAGCCTCAGTTTTGAACCATGCATCTTTTCTTCGTCAAGGCAAAGAGTTCTACTTTCCTTGGCAGCGTTTATATATCACACTCGCCCAGAAATACGGAGAATGAATGCGTACGAAGAAGTGCTAGGATATAGAAAACAGTTAGCCTGAGAAAGACAGATACCTTTTGTCTAAATGTAGTTCCAGGCTGAGGCCCACTGTTCGGTCACATTTAGAATTCCTATGGACTTTTTGTCGAATGTTTTTTTTTTTCATCAGCTTGTCTTATAAAAATACATAAAATGCCGCTAAATAACCGTCTATGTGATGCCTGTAACGGCTATTATAATCTCCACATACATCTAATGACCGCAAAGGAAAGTCGCCAGCAAGTCGATTGCTCTTAGCAACCCAACGGGTTGCTTGCAGAAAGTGTGCGAATATATGTATACGACGAACCCGCCGTGGTTGCTCAGTGGCTATGGTGTTAGGCTGCTGAGCACGAGGACGCGGGATCGAATTCCGGCCACGCCGGCCGCATTTCGATGGGGGCGGAATGCGAAAACACTCGTGTACTTAGATTTAGGTGCACGTTAAAGAACCCCAGGTGGTCGAAATTTCCGGAGTCCTCCACTACGGCGTGCCTCATAATCAGAAAGTGGTTTTGGCACGTAAAATCCGGTAATTTAATATGTACACGATGTGCGTAAGGCCGTATGCGCACACCAGGTCGTGCATAGATAATCTATAAACTTCACAGAATATGCATCTCTAGGCATTTCTAAACCTGTCTAAATACATATTTGCGGTGTAGCTATGCTTGATTGAGAGAGAGGCACTTCCTCTGGACACGAATACTTTGACCGAGCGACGTAACGCTGTAAACCACGAGGGGTGCAGGATACTGAAATTTGGCACTCTGTGCGTGTATACGTCGTCCTTGTATATGGGTCCGTGTGCTCTAATTGAGCGTGCAAAATCCCCAGTGAAACGTCATGAGTTGAAAAGTTCCACTGTACATTGTGCAGGGCTCACTGGAGTTTTGAGGAGGCGAACTGGCGGACGCACGAGTGCGAGTGAAGTCTACTCGTGTTACCTCCGGCGGTCTCCAATATAACAAGGTGAGCACTGCGAACACAAAGCTAACTTGCTCGTCTATGGTCTGTGAAAACGAAGGCGCGATTAAAAATTATACGTGCGGACTTCCGTTCAACATTGGCTGAAACTCTTGAAATCATCTCAGCTTGAGCTGTTTCTTTTTTCGCTTATTAGACGCTATAGAGCTTAGCGAAAAATGGCCCGAATTTTCAGTGGGCGTTAGCTTAAACCGAAGGCAGTAGTTTATTTTGTCATTTGATCATATATATCATTGAACTCAGATTTCGAAGCAGTAGGACGAGATGGCGCTATGGTCCGAGGGAGGTACCAAATGTATGTCGAGCGCGCAAAAGAAAAGTCGCCGCTATCACGACGAAAATATTTGCACGACAAAACGAATGAATGGCTGCGGCGACAATTGAGCGTGGCCTGCCGCATACCGCAACAATCAAGCCACATTTCCTCTGAATCGCGCGTTCCCGTTCTTTATTCATTTCAGTCGCAAACAAGCAGCTCACTCCAAGACAGATGACGCTCGCGTTGGCGCCGCACCCTAAGGCACCGCAACAATTCCGCAATTTCCTCGACGAGGAAACTGAATCTGGAGTCCCGAGGAACGTCGACGCTATTGCATTGGGTAAGGAGAAAGACGGAGCCGCGAATCCCGCCAGGCTACGGCTACGGCTTGGGCTCCACTCTGGGACTCCGACTATAATCTCGAGCGAACAGCGAGCGGCAGTGCAATTAGGCAGCGCGAAATGAGTTCCACTTCTGGGCCAGCGCTCGTATCGTCAGCCGCGAAGATGAAAAAAAAAATTTATAAAAAAAAAATTAATGACGGGACGTCTACTCAACACGGCGCGCTGCTCGAACTAATGAGGCGGCGCGGCGTCGCCTTTTGAGGCCCGCATTGGAAGCGTGCGGGCGCTGGAGCGCACGCGAGGATAATCAGTAGCTTGCCGCTCGCGTCCGCGAGCGACGGGCCTCAAGGATGGAGCGTCCGTTCGGGCTTGACGCCGGCGTCTCAACACTTCGGTTTTCGATCAGTGCCGCTCGCTGCACGCGGGCAGTTTGCGGGGCTCGGAAACTTGGTGCGCGATGACCAGTTTGCATGGGCGGCCGGAAAGCCGCCCATTACGTGTACACGCAACCGGGCTTCGGGCGGCAGTCGATAATTAATAGCAGGCCGCTTCCCTCGGACCCCGGTAGATTTAGAGCGCGCGGTTCGCCGGAGCTATATGGCTGCGGCTTACCGCGCGTTGGACGCGCGGGTGCAGCGGGGCAGCGCTGACGTGCAGCCCGCGCGCACAGCTTATGAGCGGCTACCGCTGTTTTTTTTTTTCAGATTGCCGGCCTCTCGCGGTTGCCGAAGTAAACTGAGTGTCGCCATATTGCAGTGGTAACGCGGATGCTTTTTTTTTTTATCTACACTGTTTGACTTTGGGCCCTGGTGAAATAAACAAATTCACCTGCGAGAATATAAAGAACGATATGCGCAAGAGTATGTAAGACGCTGCAATATGTGCCAGTCGGTTCACTCATATCACTCGGATAGAACCTTAGAAGTTGTGCGCGGAGGTGTCTAAGGGCTAAAGAACGTTCTGGCGCGCACAAAACGCAGCCATTTGCAGCGGAAGTACACCATGCGAAGGCACGCGCTAACATTGTTGTCGCCTTTTCTTTTTCTTTTACAATAAGATGTTCTGTAAGTTTTAGGCTGCGATGCCTGACAGTGGGCCTGCATTCATAAACAAGAAGGTTCCGTCGTGGACTCACAGTCCTTGAATCACGCCGGAACACTGGGCTCTGTAGCGCCGGAAGGAAAAGGAGCAATGAGGCACTGATCCGAGATGTAAAGTAATTTATTCCAACGTACCCTGCCTTCGAAGGTGACTGAGAATAATAAGCGGCATAGAATGCAAAATTTTCGCTAAAGTCCGCTGCTGTGAGAAGGGTGGCCAACATAGACACCCACCATCTGATCTGAGCGTACAGTGGCCACCAAAGCTGAATTCAGTGAATCATTAAAACTGAAGGTGTTGTTTCGAACATTCTTAGAAAACAGTGGTAAGAGACACAGTGTGAAAAAAAATATCGGAACAAATATATAAAATTTGTCTGTAATATGGTTACTATTCTTGCAGTCGTCAATATTTCCCCGAATGCCTTGCGCAAGCCGCGTGTTGTAATAACCTATATTCGATCGTACCAGCACAATAAAGACAAAATCGGAGGGGTCATTTGTGATAACTCTGTACACTGCAAAAAGCAAATAGCACTGGTTTAGCTCTTACGAAATTTCTAGAGGCCAGGAATTCATAGTTAATGACATTTAATGCACTGGCTCGACGCACGAAGCGTCATATTCAATTATGCGTTACATATCAAAACAATGTGCGCATATTTTTTTTCTTTAGCTTCTATGCTCTTATCCATATATTCTATTGACGTGCACGTCAGTTACGCATATTTCTCTCGGTTCATCGCCTTTATCGCCGGGTAACAAATGACCGTTGTGTCGGCGTCACCGAACATGTTGCTGCGTCACGCTTTCGTGAACTAACGTCCCGTGAACGTCGGTGCCTCTAAATGCTGACGTCATAGGTCTCTCTTCCTTCGTTATTTTATGCTCATATATTTTGTGGCAGGAGCAGTGAATGGTGACATTCATCGCTGTCGCTTTTTAGTTACCAGTAATAAAAAAAGTTAGGGTGACACTAACTATGAAATACTTAAGTTACTTTACATGTGTCCGTTGGAAACATTACATTCGCAGTGGACTTTCTGTTTGAGCAGGCAGGATTCAAGTCCTTCGTGTTGCTTTTAAAGGCGCGAGACAAATACCATAATTAAGTGATTTCATTCATACGCTCCTTTGGCATGTTGAACTGACATAAAACGGTTTTTGGATAGCGCGAGCTCCTTGCCCCATGCATGGTTTCGAGGGGTCACGGTCGTGTGCATTCAGACAACATGCGTAAATGATATCCTATAGGCCCGGATCATGGCCGCTCATTACGCATCACATCTCTCAATCTCTCAATAACCTATGTTAGAGGTCTTAACGACCCCTTGCACCATATTGACACATTGTATAGGTTCCGTAACAATTTAATTTAAAACCAACAGTTGATAATGGGCAGCGCAGAAACATTTTAGGACAACATGTTAGGCACATTATTCGTAGCGCTATGTACGGTGTCAATCTGTTGTGCTTCATACTGCAGGCCAGTTTAAGTCCGGTAGAAGCGGCGTACATAACCAGGAACTTTTCCATCTTGCATACCTCTCAATGACTGGAATATTTGTCACAATCATATAACGACGAAAACTACAGAATCTGTGGAGAAAGAAATATATAGCTGGGGAATCAGGTTTAGAAGGTGGAAGCCTGTGCTTCCTGATAGTGCATAGCATTTCTTTATGGGCTAAGGCGATATGAGTAATGAAAATTACTCAAGACAGATGTCTGATGGGCATTACAGATTGGAGAAGCGGTACGAACATCTGTGCGAGAGAAAAAAGTGGTTTTACTACGTTGTGTAACCGTTATCTATGTCCTAAGAAAACCACGATGACGTCCCAGTGACAGAATTCACCGCCTACATTTGAGATACTTTCTGTAAACTGACATCATTAATTTCAACCACTGTGACCAGACACTGCTTTTAGCTGTAGCCTGTTTCATTTTACATGAAATTGATTATAGCGGGCGCTGGGAATATCCCCTTGCTAACTGTGCAAAGGGCATTCCGCGAAACTTTTGTGTTAAAGCCCACACAAACGAGAAATTCTCCGAAACTTCACCGTCATAAGAACCTGGAAGGGCTTGCTTCGCCAAAAATGCGCAGGGCAACGTAAAGCAAGAAGCATTGCTCTAATTCCTGACTTTCCACTTTTCTGTGCCGTATCTAGTTTCCAATGATGCGTGTTGACTCAACTTCCAGCAACAAAGTGCAAAATAGATCAGCTACAATGTTGACCTTCCTAAAAGTTTTCCTCAAGCAAACACCATCACTGCCACCACCACCACCAACATTTTTCGGGTCACAGAAATATATGTTGATTTCTCCTGGTAGAGTGACGCTTCTCGCAGAAAAAGAAAGAGAAAAAAAAAGGGTTTGCAAGAAAATGCTTACACTGAGCTGCCTTTCACGGAGTGGGCTGGAACAGGAAAAGATCTCTTAACTAAGAACTCAGAAAAGAGACAACAAAGCTGACGCTTTTGTCCTGCCGATGTTGCGGGAATCCATCTCATACGAGTGTCGCAAATGCAGCTCACGTTCCTCGCTTATTGCGTCACGTCCTTTCCTAATCTCGTTAAACCATACGCCCACCGGGCTTTGAAGGTACACAATAGCTATGCCTGCGCAAAGGTGACGCCTTTCATCTGAGCTGAGCCGTGAGAAGTGAAACTTACTACGCTAGTATTCAGAAGTAAAAGATGGCGCCCACTGTGTCGAGTCACGCGAAAAACCACAGGTAGCTTCTTGCCTTCTAAGGAAGTGTTTTAGGCAGGCCCGCACGGTTACTCAGTGGCGGTGGTGTTGCACTTCTGAGCCCGATGTTGCGGATTTGATTCCCAGCCCCTGCTTTCAAATTTTGAAGTGGGCTGAATGCTTAGACTTGCTTAGATTTAGAATGGTTGTTTAGATTTAGGCGTACGTTAAAGAATTCGAGGTGATCAGAGTTAGTCCGGAGCTAAAGGGAGTTAAAGCTGAAGTGCGATAGTGTGCGTACCAGCGACGATCATATTAGAATTCAATCGTCTTTTGCTGCCGCGGCGTGCTATGGATTTTCGCTGCCACAGACAAAGGGAGCCAAACCTTTCGGCAGCAAGCCACCTTGAAAGGAAAAAAAAAGCAAGTCGCTTGTTTCACCCAAAGAGAAATAGCTGGTGCAATGCTTCAAGAAGCTGCAATGTTACGCTCTGTACCGGTGCCAGTAATATGCACGGACCATCTAAGCACCCATATATGCCCTCGAAAGAAAGAAAAACGTGCAAAGATAAAAAATAATAATAACAATGCAGATGAGCTGCGGGATCAGAAACAAAAAAAAAGGAAACAGAAGGCGGGCGCATCAAGTTATAATTCTTTCAGCAAATTGAGCATTATGCCCGGTCCTTTAGAAACCCAATTTTTTGAATTATCCACAACTTTTTTTTCTTTTTCTGTAAGTCATTTCTGAACGATAAGCTAGCTCTACGACATTTCTGGCGGGAGCTGCCTGCGCCCTTTGGAAAAGTCAGAGTATATCTGTGTTTTATGTTGATTTGTTTTTCGGCACCGAAGGGGAACCTGATCCATTTCGCATGCATAGGCTCATCTCTTCTCTCCGCTTTTGGCTTCTTTCTGTAGAAAATGTGCCATGTGCGTCCAGGCTCGGACGCAATTATTGTACTTTGCCTCCAAGTGCGCTCCTTTTATAGGCTGTCTTCCGTTATTTTATGTATTGTGCGAATAG
The DNA here is from genome assembly GCF_050947875.1 of Dermacentor variabilis. Lineage (NCBI taxonomy): Eukaryota > Metazoa > Arthropoda > Arachnida > Ixodida > Ixodidae > Dermacentor > Dermacentor variabilis. The sequence continues at coordinate 115,825,428 of NC_134572.1, read as the reverse complement.
TTAGGTAGAATGGTTGGACGGTCTTTCGGGATAGAATGATAATTTCACGAGATTGTGAGACGCGCATGATGAGGAAATCTTATATAAGCAATAATATTTCCTCATATAAATTTATTGCTCATAATATTGCTTTATTGTTTATATTTTAATACTGCCCTATGAGCAATTTTATTGAAAGCTGGAAAAAGCCGCGGTTTCGGTACCTCTCGAATGTCCATAGAGTGTCAACGCATGGTTTATATATAGACAATTGGGAAACAATAGAAGTTATAGATGCAAATGGCTTTGACGCAGTCACCATAACGTTAACCTTGAATAGGCGCGTGGAGAAGTAGTCAAGTACCGAGAGGCTCTTGAAAACAATATTAAAAATATTGCAGGTACTGCGGAAAGTATGAGGAGATAACACGACGCTCAATTCAAGATAACAGAAAAATTATGCGAGAATCGAATGAGTTTCTTTTGATCAAATCACACAAGAAAGAAAGATGTCGGCACCGCCAGTTCAGAAGATGCGGGCTCAAGTAGAGCGGCTCTTGTCAGACCTACATAAAGCTAAATATGTTGCAAGCAGGCATCAGAAGCACATTCTAGGTGGCCAGGAACTGGCGAGGACTTGGCAGGCGTAGTTCAGCCTCTTTGTCGCTAGGATAATGATTTGAAAGCCTTAGATGCGAGGTACTTAGGCGTGATAACGCGCTGAATATCAGTTAATTATTCGGTTAAATAACAGTTAAAGTAAATGCATGAATATTCGTGAAATATTTGTGCAGCATATCTGGTCCATTCATTCAAATAAAGCAGCGCAGTGTGTCTGAGCACCTCGTCTATAAGGCAGTTTTATTGCTATAAATGTCTAAGAGCACTATCTTTCCGCCGGCTTGACTGGACGTAAATGGTAAAGAATTCTCCGGTAGCCAGCAGCCCGAGCTCATGTACCCTACGTACCAGATCTTTAGTGCAGCAAAATTGTAGGCTGCTGGTTTCGCAACGTCCTATGTAATAATGGCACAAATGTTCCGGCTAAAATATTTAATTCGCTAAATGGTTTCTGTGTCGTCAGCATGCATGCAGTGTTCCATTTATCAGTTTTGTATCGTTTGTATTACTTTTGTATCAATTTCGCGGTGTTGAATAAAAACACACTCTCCTTGTCCTAGTTAACCGTTTCTTTATCATTTTGTTGTTGTGTGACTTCATGTCACAAATACAGTGCGTTGTTTCAGTTGCACGAAATTTTGTAAAAAGGTGAATTTTGTGAGGTTATTTTCCGAAATTCTATCAGGATATGTGTCTTTGTGACCGCTAGGAACTCGGTATCATGCAATATATGGCAGATAACTAATAATGATATCTTTAATAACTCTTTAATTAGCAATTATAGAGGAAATGTTGCAATTCGGAAATGGAGGACCCAAAGTCATATTATTTTAGCTGAACAAAAACTTCTTAGTTCAACAAGATTGTCTTGGGTGCCAGAGCCTGCAGTACTTTGGTAGAGTGGGGGGCCCAGTATGGCAGTACAAAAAAAAATGAAATAGTACACCAGTGACATCGATATCCTCATCCTCTCTATGGCGAGTGCAGGCCAACAGTAGCGCAAGTTTCTGCTGGCACGGGCTTCATCGCGGCCTTTTCGTTTTTTTTTTTTCCATGTTGACGCCAGGAATCGACGCGAAGCGTGCTCTATTCCGTTCCCAATCTTGTGGTGTTGCCGCAGCTCGGGTAATCACGTTTGTCAACAGCGGCAAATTAAAAAAAATCTTTATGGATCAGAATGAAGAGAACTCGTAATTGTCATAGCCTTGGCACCCACGCAGCAAGGAAGCAGGTGTCGTTTTCTGATAAGGTGGGGAGATCAGCGTCACTGACACGGCTACTTAATTTTCGTTTGGGTTCAGGGCTGCCCACAGCCCATATAATGCATGCCGTAGTACCTACAACAATTTTTGTGACGTTGTTGGTCAACCCATGACTGTCGGACTTCAATTTCGCAAATGAAATATTGCCTCTAAAATCGCTAATTAAAACATTGTTAAAAACTTTGAAGGCCCATTCCATTCTGTGAAGGTGAATTGCCAGCGGAACTGTTACCATCCACTTAACCAATTCTAGTGTAAGCAATGAAAGGAGTATGCCGTAAAATGCAGTGATACCCTGATCGACATGAAAAAGATCCGCGGTACAACCAGCCGTTCTTCGACAACGTTCAGCGGGGGCAGATGCGGCGGAATCGGAGGGCACGAGTATCCGCGAGTCTTCGAAAGGAGAGGCAGTTTATCTTCGAGTAGAGAATCCTTGCAGATTCACCAGCACCGCACGCGTGCTACGAGAAGAACAGGAACAAGTGCCGGTTCGGCGCGCCCTACATGCCGAGCGAGAAGACCACGATCGTGACACCGTACTCTCGCCGCGATCCATCACGCACGGTGACACCATGCCGCGCGTGCGCTACATGTGTTTTCTGCGCTAAATCGTCCATTTCCAGAAAGCCGAGTTTTCTGTGGACTGCCACGAAAGAATCGCCGGTTGGTAGGGGTAAACAGCTTCGCTGAAAAATATTTTTGTTACTTGTATTCATATTTTCCACGGCGCTGCATTTGTATTGGCTGCGAAGCCTTACAGTCTGACAGCAGATGTGCAAATGTGCTTATCAAAAGTTATCACTGCAGCATTCTGTGTTATTTGGTGCAGAAAATAAGATAGCGTGTTGCACTATGCTGCACGATTGTATAGTTATATGAAAACAGTTCTGCAGGAGTGAACGCCGGCTGTGCAGTCATTTCCATTCTAGCAGCACGACGTGTTGGTTTTTTCTTTCCTTCTTCTTTTCTTCCTTGCCAAAGTCATCTCGAGGACGCTGGAGGCAAACTCGCACACAGGCGACCTTTCAGACTCGATTCTTGTCACGTCGGTTATTTCTTCGTGTGTCGTCCATCCTAACGTCTTTCTTCGTTTTCAGACTCATTACTGCGGACATAGTTTCGGTAATGAGCCCCTTGTATTGTCCCACCTACGCTTCAATGCCACGTGTGGCTGTCGTCTCCGAGATAACGGTTTCTAATTGTGGCGCACAAAACGGGATTTGTTAGAGCAATTTTTAGGTGTTTTGCGCATCCTTCGTCGAGCACTGCTTCAAGTGGCAACGTGGTTCACAGGATGATCAATATAGTGAATGACCAGTGAGCCCCAGTAAATGCACAGTGAGAATCGGGAAGTAACATTTATTGCTTTTAGTGGTGTGAAAGTCTTAGTCCGAGCCTCTTTTAATGGGTTGGAATGATGGGTTGATGGGTAATGATGGGAATAATGGGTTGGAATGAGTAACCATAAGGGGCCCTAAATGTCCTAAATATACATAAAGGTGCTTAAAGGGACACTAAACAGGAAAATAATTTTAGCAGTATTAGTAACACATTCTTTTACAACGCCGAAAAATGTCGCAGTTTCGTCCAAAAGTCGAAGCACTGACAGCGATAGCGAGGTATTCGACCATTACGTGAACTGAAAGCCGTAGTTTTATGGGTAGTGTAAATTGCAGTAAACATTCGCTTCTTAACTAAAGACGCCGGGTGTCACTCACATAGGGGCGCACGGGAACAGACCTGACTCGATGACTGCGATGCCTTCAAAGTCACGCCGCTGGCGTGATCAGGAGCGCCAGCCTCGGGTAGCACGCGTGCCTGTTTCAAAACGAACGTTCCGTACTGCCCCTGCGTTTAACATTTAAAATGAGCCCTGCCTTCAGAATTGAGCAGATCGCGTTACCTCCAATCGTGGCCGCGTGGGAACGCGGCGCACAACAAGCCACCGGCCCTATCCCATTTAGCGGCTGGCTCTCGCGTCCTCGGCCTTTGCCCTGTCTGTCACCTGCAGCAGACCCTGTGACTTCCACCAGATCGCACGCCAGAAGTCATCAAGCAGAAAGTGACAGAAACAGAGACAGTGAATCGGATGCAAAGAATGGAAACAAAAAAGACAATGGAGAGAGAGAGAGAGCGTCAAATTTTATGATGCCGGTTATCACGCGGTCAGACGCAGCCTCCCTGCGCCTAGCAGACGGCCGAAGATCCCCTGGACCTCTGCGGCTGACTCGGCTAGCTCGACCGCCCAGACCTGGTCTCGCAGGTCTGAGCTGAGCAGCAGTATCCCAGTGCTGCCGCTTTTGAATTTTGAGGTTTTGAATTTTGCCTCGAAAGCGGCAGCCTTCGAGCATGCCAATAGAATACGTGGCAGATCCGCCCTACTCTTACGCAATTTACATTGATCGTTATGTTGCCCTGGATAGAATCTGCTGCAAGCTATTGGGTTAGGATACATGTTTGTGAAAACACCATGGAGATTTACAAGAATGAGAAAAAATCAATTAGAAGAGATGATTTGTACGATAACACAAAGGGTAGTGCCTTGCTATTCGAGGCTGGAGCTGGTTGACTAAGGACAAGAATATACCGGAGCGAATATTCGCAACAAGATGAGGCATGTGCATGCTGCGACAAAAATCCAGAGACCACTCAGCACATCCTAAGAGAACGCGAAGGGATTCACTCAGTCAGACCCGTACGTAACGTACACCTTCCAGAAGCGCTTAGATTTAAAGTTGACGGAAGCATCAGCCGATCAGCAGTCGAGATAAACAAGAGGAATTTGGAGCAGTGGTGGGGAAAAAGCAAGGAAGAGGTTGATACGGCCGTATCCGTTACAGGCATAGGTAGCGGTACAAAGTAGGGGAAGAAGTTTCGAGGAAGAGAGAAGGGTATTAAGGAAATGTATACAAAGATGCTAGAATGAAAAACGACTATTATTATTATTATTATTTGTTTTGAAAACGTATATACATTTAACAGGAAACAACGTATTCCTTCGCGTTATAGCGTGGGGTCAGTAAATACATGTTGCCAAATAGTTCTTTCTTTTTCGTTCAGTGTTATTTTCTCGTTATTCAACTTGAACCTCCACATTAGGTTACGAAGATATCGTGTTATCGTTCCTGATTTGCACAGCCCTCTGCAGTCTCTCTTTGAGCTTACTTTGTTTCTGAAGATGTTGTGTTATCGTTACTGCTTTGCGCAGCCCTCTGTGTCCCTCATTCCATGCTTACTTTGTTTTAGTACACTATGTGTGAATGTAGCGTAGCTTTGGCTATATATTTTACTGTGAATATCGGCCTTTTCACTCCGCCTTGTTCTTCATTTGTAGCCGTCGACTCAAGCTCCTTGTGCGCCCATAATGTATACAAGGCTACATGCAGACACGCGTCACAATTTACTACAAAAAAAGTTATTGGTTCACTGAGAAAGAAAGAGATGAGTGAAGCATTATTCATCTAAGGCTTTCTTCAATGCGAAAGAGGGACTTGTATTTTGCGATGATTATTAGGCATCGAGAATTGAACATCAACGAAGGAAACAAAGCGCTGTACCATCCTTGATCCTCTCTAGGTTCTTTACGAATGGAGACGAGCGAACTCGAGAGTCTCGTCAAAAATATATTTGCCGAACGTAGTAAATGTATCCTCTAGTAAGCCTTAACTAGGCCCAGAACAATTTCTTCTTGAGTTAGTACAGGGATACAAAACAGAAGCACAAGTCTGCAGCACGCGACGCGTTTCCGTGTCTCGTCGCTAATGAATTAGTCAGCCAGACCCGACGGGCAAGTAAGCCAGCCTCCATTCCGACAGAGTCGAGTAGACGAAGGACCTCAAAGTAATGACTTCCGCCTTTCACTCTTTCGGTTTCACGTTACCTTTTCACGGTGTCGCCTGCACCATCTCGCTGGTAGCTATACCCTCTGTAGTGTTCAATTACATTGTGCTGTCCACGGGTCTCTGGGCATAGAGAGGACGTAATGACAATAGCATTGTAATACTAGCGAGTTGGGTAGGACGACGACGTGGAACGGTGCTTTCCCGCTAGTTCGACTTATCCCCAACAATCCTTTCTCGTTACCCGGTACTCCCTTGTGGTCGTCCTTCGAAGTGAAGAACAAGAACAAACAAATGGAACAGTTGTTCGCACTGTTTTGTTTCTCCCATCCCCCTTTTGGTAGCATATAAAAACAAGTTATATATATATATATTCTTTAGCAGTTTTAATTTTTAGCTTCTCGGAATCCATTGTATATCGTATGTACTTTTTCACTATTTTCGCTGTATACGGCTTCGGCTTTCTCATCTTCAGCTCTTGCGTACCATTTTTTACGAACATGCGTACGTCCCCTGAAGAGGAGAATGTTAACGAGCGCTGCTTCCGACAGTGTTGCGAAAAATCCCGCGTGCCAGAAGACGTTAGAAGTAGGTAGTCACCTGACACCCCTTCTCATGCCATTACGCCACCGTATTGCTTCTTTTTTTTTTCGACCATCTCGCTAGCAGGTAAACCACAGCGCATGAGGTGCCCGCACACATGCTGAAAGGACAAACAAAGAGCTGTGCTGCATCCGTACTTTCCTGGTGCTTAGTGGTTCCGCAGCCATGCAAGGTCAGCTAGCCGGAATTTATATTTTTCTGAACCTGCTGGCCACTTCACGAAACAAGTTAAGAGAAATGAGGAACTAGGGGGTCAAAACAAAACAACAAATGTAACTGAAGACGGGAGACATATGAGGTACAACCGCGTTTTATGCAACACAATAGTATATTTTCCTATCGTAATAGCGGAAACTGCAAAATATGCGCAAAGGGAGACAACGTGCTTGCACGCCTGCACACAAACACACACACACGCGCGCGCGCACACATATACAGGGTACATGTCACAACTATCTTGCACCAACATTTAAAAATATGCAAATGCCACGTAGCTAGACAGAACCAAGGTAATGTTGTTTGTCATCGCTTGGGCATATTCAGAAAATTTTTTTGCATTCCTCCTATTTACATAATTAGTGTTTATTAATTAGTCAACTTATCGAGTATTATAACTAGATGCAAAGTGTCAGCCAGAAAATTGTAGAGCAATATGAAAAACTGCCGATACAGCTTTCTGTTGCACAAAACGTGCTGAATGAAAGTTTTTTGAGAGAGTGAAAGAAGCCCCCGAAGACACGCCAAATTGCTGCGCGAGTGGCCGCTCTATGCATTCTTGTTAAAACTTGTGTAGACACATCTTTTGTAAACCCTGCCTTTGTTACAACTGTTGCTCTACGAACTTGTTGCTACAAACATCCCGTGGTGCAATTTTACCACGTTTGACATGTGTACTGCATGATTCGTCACGGCAGCCCCTTACAACAAAAATCTGTCTTCTGTCATAGTTTCTTTCTCTTTTATTTCGTTTTCTTTTGCCACCTGTCAATATTTTTTTGAAACCCTGTTTTTGTTGTATTTGTTGTTCTGCGAACCTGAGGCAGAATTCTAAGCTGCGCTGTTCGTATGCAATTTCTTAGCCAAAATGTTCTTACGCTGAGATAAGGGTGCAACCGAAGTGGCAGCGCACTTACTTACGGCGTCGTATGAGAGCCAGGAGGAAGTAAAGTGGTGGATTAAAAGAAAAGAAATGAGAGAAGTGCGGTTGACTGATAAAATGAAAGTACATCATGCACCTGCAGTTGAGGCTATATTATAACTGCAAATAACTGCAGACCCCTATTCGACAGCTTCCTTTTCCGGGCGTCTGCTCCAGCGCCGACAAGCGCAGCCATACTGGTCCGTTCACCGCACCATCGTCAAAAGAATCGCAGTGCAAGTGCTACGCATTCTCCTCACATTTCTGCGAGAAACGGGACTGATGGTCCCATGGTGGCATATTTGGCGCAGTACGGGGCCCTCAGACGACGCAGTTGCCGGCCAAGTCTGCCAGGCTAACCCTGCCTGTGAAGATCACCACCACCACTACCACCGCACAACAAAGCGACTAAATGTCTTTATTTCGATGCTAATTACGCAAATTAAAAAAAGAGCTCGATAACATATAGTTCGGATAGCATTTAGTTCGTAAGGGGCCAAGAACCCGTACGTTCATCGGCATGGTATGTGATCGCGCTGTACAAGGATGCAGGTGCGGTTCTAATGCCGCGCATAGCCTCAAAATCAGCTCCCTCGGCAGCCGGTGTACCATCTAGAGGGCTGGTTGACGATGTCGTTGACTGCCAACCGACGACGAAACGCGCACTCCCTTCGCGTAGGATCACTGTCGAGGGCACGGAGAACTATGATAGCAGCCCTCGAAATTAAATGCACACAGAAGCCACGGCTACCGACACTCCCAAATTATGACAGAAAACTTCGCTACGTAACAGCCACGCCTACAACTTTCGCTGATTATTACACTTTGACATCGTATCAGCATGCATCACTTAACCTTGACTTCTCCTCAGCTAACAAAACACGATGATCATTTCACCATGTCAAGAGTTTGCTTTGCAGGTTCAGGGGGCCGCATTCCGACAGAGGCGAAATGCACAAAGGCGTGTACGCACCAATTTCGAAGACATGTATTAAATGATAGGCTGGTGAAGGCAGGGCCTGGAGCCCCTAACTACGCTGTCTGCCATAGCCTCAAGGAAGTCAAGGCTAATCAGTCAACATCATCACGATGCTCAGCTTCAGCGTTGCCATAACGTTACCAACCTCATCAGAACACACGCTCAAAGTGCACCTCAGGATACTGCACAGCACCGTACACGAAGCACATAGTGGTTCAACATTCTAGCTGCTTTGGGATCAAATCGGTTCAAGTCGTCAGTCTTGCGACACTGACGCACTTAGTTCAGAGCAGTCACTGCACATATAGTACGATGCCAAGGTGGTGGTGGTGGGGACCCAAGCGGCACCCGACGCCGTTCTGTAAACATGGGAATGCGACCTCGCAGTACGAAGCGAACTGCGGCTAAGAGCAACAGTCCGTCAAAATTACAGACGAATTTTTGGATGTTGTATAAACGTCACCAGCGTACTTCTATGCTCACTGCAGGACGAAGGCCTCTTCCAGCGATCCCTAATTACCCGTGACCTGTGCTAGCTGATCGGAAGTTATGCCTGCAAAATCCCTCATTTCATTCCTCCACCTGATTTCCTGCCCTCCTCGACAGCCGCTTCCTTTCCCCCAGCACTGACTCTGTATTTCTAATCGGCCGCCGGTTATCTGCCTTTATAATTACGCGTATTCCCCAACTCCTATTTTTCCTCTTAGTTTCAACTACTACTATACCACCGTTTGCTCTCTGATCCACACCGCTCTCTTCCTCTCTCTCTCACTTAGCGTTAGGCCTAACATTTTTCGTTCCATCGCTTGCTTGAGCGGTTCTTAACTCATTCTCAGCCTTCATTGTTAACTCCCAAGTTTCTTCCCCCTATGATTGTACTTGAAGAATGGAATGAGTGTACGCTTTTCTTTTCAACAACAGCGGTGAGTTCCCGGTCAGCATTTGGTAATGGCGGCCATATGCACTCTGGCCTATTTTCATCGTTCTGTAAATTTCCGTCTCATGTTTAGGCTTCCATGTGAGTGATTAACCTAGATAATCTTGCTTCTGTACACACTCTAGAGGCTGGCTGCCGATCATGAATTCATGTTCGCTTGACGCTATACCGTTGTCTTTCGGATATTATTCTTCACTCTACCCTTAACTTTTCTCAGTTAATGTCTCCATCAATTGTTTCATTGTGTCCCCGGCATTGCCGAGCAGGACAATGTCATCGGCAAGCTGAAGGCTGTTAAAACATTCACTATTTATCGTCGCTCCTAACCCTTCTTACAATCTAACAACGTGAATATTTATTCTGAGCATGCAGCGAATCGGAGAGATTGTGTCTCCTTGCCTGACTGCTTTCTCGTTAATTATTTTCCCCTTGCGAATAATTAAAACATGTGAAGCTGGAACTATCACTGAGGCAGGGTCGAAGCCTGAGAAGTTGCAGATGCGTGTGCAGTGACTGAACGTAAATATGGAAGTTACACATAAATGAAATAATTATTGAGTTGTCTGCCATACGCTGCAAGCACTACGTACGATGCAAGTTCGTTCAGTCGTTCAGTACAACTATACGATGTGCACTTGCACCGCTAATTGAACACAAATGTCGTAGCTTCGTCCAAACGCACTGAATTAACTGCGCGCCGCCAGGAGAGCGCGGAAGGCAGCATGATTGGAGCAACGTAAATGCTGATCTTGCTTAGTAACTCAGGGGACCAATTGCAATGCATGCTCACTGACCTGGAGAGGCAAAGCAAGAGAGTGGGTCTAAAAATTAATATGCAGAAAACTAAAGTAATGATTAACAGTCTCGGGAGAGAACAGCAATTTACAATAGGCAGCGAGGCACTGGAAGTCGTAAGGGAATACATCTACTTAGGGCAGGTAGTGACGGCGGATCCGGATCATGAGACGGAAATAATCAGAAGAATAAGAATGGGCTGGAGTGCGTTTGGCAGGCAGTCCCAAATCATGAACAGCAGGTTGCCATTATCCCTCAAGAGAAAAGTATATAACAGCTGTGTCTTACCAGTACTCACATACGGGGCAGAAACCTGGAGGCTTACTAAAAAGGTTCTACTCAAATTGAGGACGACACAACGAGCTATGGAAAGAAGAATGATAGGTTTAACGTTAAGGGATAAGAAAAGAGCAGATTGGGTGAGGGAACAAACGCGAGTTAATGACATCTTAGTTGAAATCAAGAAAAAGAAATAGGCATGGGCAGGACATGTAATGAGGAGGGAAGATAACCGATGGTCATTAAGGGTTACGGACTGGATCCCAAGGGAAGGGAAGCGTAGCAGGGGGCGGCAGAAAGTTAGGTGGGCGGATGAGATTAAGAAGTTTGCAGGGACGGCATGGCCACAATTAGTACATGACCGGGGTTGTTGGAGAAGTATGGGAGAGGCCTTTGCCCTGCAGTGGGCGTAACCAGGCTGATGATGATGATGATGATGAAATGCTGATCTTGCTGATGCAACGCGTTTTAGGGACCGCGCTTATATATCGTCGTGCACGCTTCACGTTCATTTCGCGATGCCATGCCACGGCGACCGGCTTTTTCAAGCCGTCATGTTGATCTAACTACTGCGCAGCAGGCACGTAGCACCCTAAGACTGTCGACGGCTGGAAGAATATTCTTCCGCTGAATTCACAAACACCTCTGAAGGGTTTCTTAAGTGAGGTGGGGAAACCATAAGAAGAAATTAGCACGAAGCGACTGGAAGACATGAGTGACGTCATTTCGCCGAGGACAGATGTTAGTCCGGGGGTTTAGAATAAACACCCTTAGCCGATCATAACAATCATAAGACGACGATGGCTGTCGTTTGCTGTGGCTTTTCTTTGTCGTCCTGTATTCCCGCGGCCTGTTGCCTGTTACTGACTTTGTGCATGCGAAAAAACAAACAAACTTAGTGGCGTTTTATGAGCGTTATGCTGCGCGCTCTTTTGCCAAAAGCGAAGTGTCTCCAGTGATACCCGTCAGTGTGGTTATATATAAATTATCTCATGTGTGCGTGTGTGTGTGTGCAAGTGAATCTATGTGGGCGTGTGTGTGCATGTGTGTGTTCGCGCGTGTTTATACGGATGTGTTTGCGTGCGTGTGTGTGCGTGTATGTGTGTGTGGACTCATGCAGTAATTCGCTTGGTTGGTCAGGTGTATTTTGTTTCACAGCGTTACTCACTCTTGTTCAAGCAGTCCACGTGATTTTCGTATGAATAGTGGTACGGGATATTATTCGACATTTCGTTTTTTTTTTTTTGTCATCGTATTCACGTATCATAGGCAGGAATGCCATCTATCGTATGTAGACGCTGGTTCACACCGTAGGCAACAGGATGAGCAAAACCGCGGGCATAGACACTACTTCGCTTCGACTTAGTGCTGAATTAAAACTGTGAGCTATATAATAGAAAGCTGTGACTGACAGAACCGAAGACGAAAGCGATTTGTGCAACAGCACCAAGGTATAATAACGAGAAACATGTAGGCGTATTCTTTTTTTTATTGTTTCATCTCGTACGGAGAATTATAGCCTCAATAAGTGAGAAAAAATAATAAACCGCAGCGCTGTGAGCAAGAGAAAGCTCAAACCAGAAAGAAAAAGAAAGCTATTGAAGTCCTCAAAACACATCAATGACGAACTTGACGGTTGTCAAGGACGGACACTACACTTTTATCTGCTAACACCCAATAGAGTGTCATGGCGAGTATGAAAAGTCAGGCCAGTGCGTGCACACAGAAACACAGCCTTTCACAGATTAGGCAGAACTTCGTCACACAGCATTACGGTTACTACCTTCCACAGTAGCGCGCGCTCGATACAATTACGCGCTGGACAGCTCAATGGATTTTGAGATAACAAATCAGAGCGCGCCACATAGATATAAGCACGCGCCATTCTCGGCTATCAGTTCTGGCCTCCGGCCAATCAGCCGCAACAGCGCGTTCCAGTGCTTACCCGCGCCAGCTCTAGCGGCGCTGGAGACATAATTACGTTCGGAAGACTGTTACATCCCACCTGTAGCTATTTGTTCATATGTCGTCGTCTGCGACTGCTGTTTAGGTTTTGTGAGTTGGACTTACACTTACTAGCTAATAGCGGAAGTACTGAAGTTCGCCCCTGGCCACCCTTACGCATACGCATTTTTTTTTTCGACTACAGCGCTACTTTCTGCAGCGGCGGCCATCGCAAGCTTGCGGATCTTAAGGACAGCTTTAGCTTTGTGAATACGCTTTCTTTCGTAAGATTTTTCTTACGCAAAAATTTGTTCGTAAGTTCGCTTGGTCAACTTCGCCCCTCTTCTAACAACCATGTCTTGGTGCAATTTTTCTTTTTCTTTCTTTTTTTATGTACCTATATAAGCACAACATCTTACCGTTTCATGCATTCCCTGAAGGAGGATGGACCCTGGCCGAAACGTAGGAAATAAAACATCTTTTGTTTTCTCGTACGTGCGTCCTCAACCTACAGGGGCCTGTTCAACTACCGCATCCCGGCAGACTCTCGCTTTGTGTGTGTGTGTGTATGTGTGTGTGTGTGTGTGTGTGTGTGTGTGTGCGTGTGTGCGTGTGTGTGTGTGTGCGTGTGTGTGTGTGTGTGTGTGTGTGTGTGCGTGTGTGTGTGTGTGCGTGTGTGTGTGTGTGCGTGTGCGTGTGTGTGTGTGTGTGTGTGTGTGTGTGTGTGTGTGTGTGTGTGTGTGTGTGTGTGTGTGTGTGTGTGTGTGTGTGTGTGTGTGTGTGTGTGTGTGTGTGTGTGTGTGTGTTCTTCGTTGTTCTATATCAAATGGTAGGAAAATCTGTCTCCACGTCATTAAAAAACTATGATATCAGATCAGGAAAACCCAGCAAGCTAACGAAATTAACTTTTCACTCAACGTACTTGGTTTCGAAATAAACAGAACATGAAAAACAATATATGCGAAGCGCTGTTGTAAGATAACATTTCCGGCAATGTCCAGCAACGTGCATTGTCCCGTGCAAAGTGTGCTCAGAACCTCCGTCGATGCAAAGTTCAAACTTTCGCTAATTAATATCCGTTCCCGGGGAGCGAGGCTAGAGTGCGTCTAGATTAAACGTCCACCTCCACAAAGCCGTGTCTCCGACATCGGCGGGCAAATTAATTTGCAAGTTAAACCAGTCGTGATGGATGCGTTCCTGCTCAGCCGAGTTCAGTAGCGTTTACTCTTTTTTCTTTCTTTCTTACGCGGACGTAAAACAACAAATAAGAAAGAGAGAGAGAGAAGCAAGAAATCAACGCTGGAAATCGTCCTTCACATTGCTGCCCGAATTGTCCAGAAACCGAAATCGCTTTTTCTTTCCAGTCTTTCCCTTCAACTGTCCCATTTTTCTAGCTTAGTATCTCTCAACTTGCTTCAGAGGAGTAGATTACAGCGAAAGTGCAAGCATTTGCTATTGATTATCTCTTTTATTGTTTTCCCTCTCTCTCTTTCTCTGTGTTTGGTTAGTTCAGATTTTTATCTGCGCGTCTCCTTTCCGCTGCACGGAACGATTGAGCGCAGTTTGGAACATAGAGCCGTTATCGGGAAAAAAAAACTAAGAAAAACTGTGCCAGTCGAGTGGACCGACATATAACGAAAAGTGGAAGCCAACGAATAACAAACAAACAACAGAAAAACAAACAAACGAGAAGAAAATGCACATATAGGGGAAAGAGGCAATGCAGTTTGCCAGGTTTGGAGCAGGACGGAAGAGGTGTCGCGAGGAAAAAAGGGGAAAGGAGGAACGAGGAAGCTGACACGCCCAGGCTAATTTGCCCGGGAGAAGCGGCGGCAATTTCTCTCGCCTCGTCAGCGGCAGCAGCCCGGAATCGGAAAGAAAGAGAATGGGGAAAAGGGGAAGCGTCCTTGAGCACTATGGCGATAGGGTTTCCGGCCCGAATTGATGACGTGCTAGCACAGTGGACCGCCCCGCCGTGCTCCCGAAATCTGGGCCGCCCGTGAGGATGACGATGCGGGAGGGGAGGAGGGAAGGGAGGGAACAGGTACTAGGAAACGGAGTGGCCGCCGGAAGGACAGCGCAGTTTTCAAGGACGAGGACACAGTCGGAACGTTGGAGATTCGCAACTTTCAACACACTTTGGTCCTACTCGCTGCTCCATTTTCCTTTTTTTTCTTCTTTACTTTTTAAAGATTTCTTTCAGTATTTATTAGCGACTGAGTAGTGCCGTTTCAGTAGCAACGCATACGTCACACTAGCATAGCTCCGCAGGTTCCAACTGCCGGTTGTACACAGTTAAAAAAAAAAAAGGGAGAGACTAATACCCCTGTCACACGGCACGTGTAATGTCATTCGCAGCGAATGAGATTACGTCTTAATGCCATTTTTGCTGCTTCTACACGGGCATAGTGAATGGAATTCACAGCTAATGACATTCGCTCATGGAATGAGTTTACCGAACTTATGCAAGCGCGACTTGTGTAATCTCATTGAGTCAGTCTCAGTCGTGGTGTCAGTCGCGCTGTCACGCTTCTTGTTTACGCCTCTTTTCGCCATCCTAGCACTCCAAGATTATGGCCATGATGACGTCAAAGCAAGCTATGTATGGAACCTTTACATTATTTCGTCCCTGCTTCTGTGCACGTTCAGTGAATTTGTCCGCGCGAGCTTTACGACTTTACGACTTTACCCGAGCTGCTGTAGCGGCGTGCCGAACGCGAGAACATCTGTCTGGCAATAGAAGAGGACGACGACAAGAGCGCGAAGCCAATCCCCCACAGTGGGTATGCGCCACTGTCTGGGACACAAGACAAGACAAGACAAGTTAGATCACCGGTGACGAGCTCACCCGTTGAGTGTTCTTGAGTCTGAGTTCTTGAGTTCCTCGGTTCTGGCTTCTCCTGCTTTGGGGGCTTAGGTCAAGTATCGGGTGATATTTTCTTTGCTCAGCTTGTAATTTCACATTACCTTTATATATATGTATGTATTATGTGTTTTTCTGTTAGCCTTGCTTGATGTCTGTAGCATCACCTGGCTACGGGGCTTCCCCGTGGTCAGCCTCGGTAACTCCTCAGGAGCTGCCGCTTGAGTTTTGCAGTGGAGCCGGCACTGTTCCTGTGGCCATGGTGCCGACCGACGGCAGTACGATCAATATGAAAAACCCAA
This sequence comes from Dermacentor variabilis, assembly GCF_050947875.1. NCBI lineage: Eukaryota > Metazoa > Arthropoda > Arachnida > Ixodida > Ixodidae > Dermacentor > Dermacentor variabilis. The sequence goes on along the minus strand of NC_134572.1, from coordinate 115,809,884 downwards.
AAACGATTCAGGGCGAATTGCGGAAGGCCTCACCCCACTTCCAACAGATCACAGAGGTCAGTCAGTTCGGCAGAGGTGGCATACTATGCTGCACGCCAGACCACACCTGTGTCAAAGAACTACTGAATTGTTCCACATTTGCTTCCCATCCGGTGAGCTGTTTCGTACCGCCACATCTCGCATGCTCTCGAGGCATTGTACGAGGGGTGGATGTCACTTTAACCCCTGAGGAGATCTTAGAAATGTTCTCGGTGGATGGCGTCATCTCCGTTTACCGGTGCAGTCGAGTGATTGACAATAAGAAGATACCAACAGAGTCAGTCATAGTTACATGTGCTGGGACGATGCGGCCAACAGAAATTAAGGTCTGGCCCCTAATTTACAAGGTAGAAGCTCTAGCTCCACGTATTCTGCAATGTAACAAGTGTTGGCTATTTGGCCACAGCGTCAGAGGCTACAGATCTGCACCCCGCTGCCGTGCTTGGGGAGACAGTCACAGTTTTAGTTATTGTTCCTCCAAAGAAGAGAAATGTTGTCTCTGTGGTGGTGGTCATTCCGCCAACTACTCGAACTGTCCTGCAAGATCACAGGAAATGCAAATTGTAGATTCAATTGAAAGGAGACGTTGCTCACGCCGTGATGCTGTTGTTGAGGTCCAGGGGAGGTCTTAGGGATATGCAGGAGTGACAGCCCGTCAGCAAATGGTTGCAGACTCAGCCCTTTCCGATTCTATTGCGACAGCGGTCGAAAAGGCGTTGTCAAAAGCTATGGAACGACTAACATCAAACCTGTCGGAGACTCTAGCTCAAGTGTTGAAATCACAAATGATTCAGCTGTTCAGTCCTTTAGCGAGTGCTAATGCTAGCTCGCAGATTATTACACAGACCCTAACATCGAATGCTGAAGAACTAATGAATCCTTCGTCAGTTATTGTACATGACGCAGACAATGCGAGGCCATCAATTTCAAATCAGCAGACCGACAACGGATGCTTCTCAGGATCAGTGTCAGAAAACAACCAGGATGTAGAAATGGGCCTCCCGACTCTTAAACGTACAAGATCACCTAACGATAACTCATCGATCTCTGTCCCGCACTCAAAAAGCAAAATGTTTGTGAAAGATAGTCTTTCCAAGTCAGATTGTAATCTTAGCTCTTCCAGCTCTGACCCTCAAACAAAACTAACAAAGTACGGTAAAGACAGTCTTTCGAAGAAAGATTTTTTAAAAGACAGTATTTTAGAGCAAGCGGTGTCTAAAGTAGGCATTAGTTCATCATAGGTTATTTAAAGGTATTACAGCGGAACTGCCGTTCAATTATTTCTGCAGCTACCGATTTAATGTATTTTTGCTCACAACTTTCTCCTGACATTATTGTTTTGCAGGAAACTTGGCTCTCCAATGGCCAATATTCTCATATAAAAAATTATCGTTTATTTCGATTGGACCGTCCATTGAGAGGCGGAGGACTTGTTTTCTTGATAACGACTAAAATATGCCACAAAGTAAAAATTTCCTAGCAGTATATGTCTGCAGAGTGTGAGATACTAGCAATAGATGTAACTATTCCTGGTTGTTCCCTATTTTCCTTAGTTAATACATATTTTCCCACAGGCGTGCATGATACTCGTTTCCTCGATACAGTTGTCAAATCTTGTAGGAAAGAAATTGTGATAGCCGGATACTTTAATTCGTATCATGTGTCTTGGGGTTTCAAAACGGACTCATGTGGAAAGCGATTGTCGGACTGGGCAATTAATAAAAAGATTTTGTTGCTTTAACACGAAGTCAGCTACCTTTATTCAGGGTCTTTCTAAATCGGCATTGGATCTAACATTTGCCAGTTCAGGAATTTCCGTAACTTCCTGGTCTACTGTCGACTCAGCCTCAAACAGTGACCATCTACCTATTAGGTTTGATATTGTCTGCCCTGTTATTCCCCTGGAGTCTCCGACGCGTACTTTTGTCAATTATCAGAAATTTCAGAGTATCTTGAAAACGGTCCTCAATTCCCAGAAAACAGTACCCAATGACATCAAAGCCATGAGGCTTTGCGCTGTAGTAAAAAGTTCCTTTAAAAAGTCCCAATTTAATGTTAAAATGAGCAAAAGTACTACCATTCCTTGGTGGAATTCGGATTGCACGCGGGATTATGGAAGACGAAAAGCCGCGTGGAAGAAATTACTTTACAATCAGTGTCCGAGTAACTGGAGTGATTATAAATTCGCAGCTGCTGCGTTGAAGAGAACAGTACCGAATGCCAAACATGAGTATGACGAAAAATATAATGAATTCCTCTCTAAGCCCCGCAACAAAAAAGCTCTGTTCAGATTCCTTCGATATAGAAAATTCAGACCAACACCAGCGAATACTGAATCGCTAATACTTTCACCACGCGAGTTATCTGCTTCTTTAGAATTCATAGGAAAGGGCTTAGCGCAACGCTTAACATCACGTTTACCGAATGGGCCACTAATACCTCCCATCGCCGATGACTTTGTGGAAGTCACAGCGTCAGAGCTCTCTAATGTCCTTAGATCTCTGCCTGCCTCAGCTCCAGATCTTGACGGCATTTCAAATGCCATGCTAAAGATCTTGTTTGAAATGTCTTCTGATGACATTCTGAACACAGTAAATTATTCCCTAAAGAATGTTTGGATTCCACCAGAATGGAGGACAACCATAATTATTCCGCTGCTTAAAAAACAAGGAGCTGGCTACAACCTTGACAACGTTAGGCCTATCTATCTTACGCCAAATATGGTAAAACTAATTGAAAGAGTTTTATATGATCGTATGATGGATCATATATCTGAAAATTCGTTACTGAGCCCAAGTCAAATAGGTTTCCAGCCCGGTCTCTCCATTTGGTGTGCGCATGTGGATTTGGAAAGCCGCATCCAACTTGCTCAACGTAGAAAAGAAGTTAGTGCTTTAGTTACACTTGACATAGCAAAAGCTTATGACAGCGTTGAGTACTGTCTACTGCTGGACAGATTACAGTCCTACAATTTTACAAGATAAATAACGGCATGGAATTTTGAATTTCTAAGAAACAGAAAATTTCATTGTTTTCAAAACGGCTTTTCTTCAAGAATGTTCGATCAGACAAGAGGGGTGACCCAGGGGGCTGTTCTGTCTCCTATACTATTTAACCTGTTGATGAGTTCAGTACCACTGCACCGGGATGCGAATCTGTATGTCTATGCAGATGACATTGTATTTTTCGCGACGGCTAGAGACATCAATTCCCTTCACCTGTCTTTGCAAACGTACCTCTGTACTCTACAGACGTGGCTTCACAACCTGCACCTGTCACTAAACGTAAACAAAAATGCAGTCCTTGTTTTTCCGCTTTCCGGGTCGTTGCAGTTATCATTAGTATATGAACAGAGAACCATTCCTCAGGTAGAGTCGCTTAAATACTTGGACATCATATATGACGAAAAACTTAACTGGCGTTCTCACATAGAAAATATTGGAACGAAGGCGACACGAGCCGTAGGTTTACTACGTAGAATCAGTAACCGACGCTCTGGTATGCGAAGTGACACATTAATTATGATTTATGGCATGTATGTACGACCGATTATAGAATTTGGTTGTGTTTTGTTCTCCGGAAGTGCAAAATATAAATTAAGACCCATTGTTCTGTTAGAAAGAGAATATCTTCGACTATGTTTTGGTCTTCCTAAATTAGTTGCTAATAATGTATTATACCAGGAAGCGCGCCTACCTACTCTTCACACACGATTGCGCATGCTTACGGTTCAAACCTACTTAAGAGCTTATGATTCTTCGCTACGACGCAGACAATGTGCATTTATTAGTGAACCAGGTCCATTTTTTGAGACCACGTGGTCACGGTTCCATACCCCGCAAGTTGTATTTGTGCAAGCACAATTAGCACCTTTAAATGTTCGCCTTAGAGAAATAATTTCGCTTCATAGGTCTCCGGGGTCGCTGAAAATTGAATTTGCAGACATTTTTCCACACAATGCGAAATTTCTGCCCACAACATATTTGAATGACCGTTTACAAGATTATTTGGCCCGTTTCCAAACAAACGTAATAGCGACTGATGCTTCTTCGTGTGAAGAGAAGGCAGGCGTGGGTATCTACTCACCATCCCTCGATTGGTCTTTTTCACTTCGCCTACCAGATTACACATCAGTTTTTCATGCCGAACTGCTGGCAATAGTTCTTGCCTTGCGGAAATTACCCGTTCATATTACACGAGCTATTATCGTAACAGATTCTCTATCAGTATGCAGCGCAATTACTGCGTCTACAAAGTCGACAACAGGGAACACGTTTTATTCATTAGCTCCGCCTCACTTAAGTTTAGTGCATATAGTATGGGTCCCTGGCCACCGAGACATCCATATTAATGAAATAGCCGATTCCTTAGCACGAGCTTCTTTAGCAGGTCCTGTGCTATTTGTGCTGCCGGCAACTGCGCACATTACTGCAGCTAGATATAGGCAATTTTCTTTGAACGAGGACAAAAAAGCTCTGTCATTAGCAAAATCTTCAGATTTTTTGCACCTAAATTATTCTTGGAACAGGCAACGGTGTCCTAACCGGAAATTCGAAGTTTCACTTACTAGGCTGCGTTGCCGTATTCCAACACTTAATTTTTACTTGCACAGATGTGGTCTGGCGGTATCCCCTCTATGCTACCTCTGCAATGAACCGGAATCTATAGATAATTATTTATTATCATGTCGGCGGTTTTCTACTCATCGAAAACTATGTCTAGAAATTCCACTTCAAAATTTAGGATTACCTTTAAGCAGTACTGTTATACTCTCCCTTGGAGCAACAGTTTTGGGATATAGCGACAGGACCGTTTGCCTAGCCCTTTATAATTTTCTATGTGGCACAAAAAGAATGCCTTGCTAATAGTTTTTAGTTTCAAGAATTGATTTATTTCTACTTCCAGTTTAGAAAATTCAAAAAGTAAAAGCACAAATTCACAGTTTAAATCTTACTATTATTATTCGTAATTCACCTTACTCAAGTTTAAGTATATCCTTTTTTTATTGCTTTTTTTCTTTTTAACATTCCTATCAACGCACTACTTATTTATTTTCCTTTTTGTTTCGTGTGTTATTTCTTTATTAACCATTTTATTTTATTTTATTTATTTAATCATATTACCACCCGATTCGTGACCTATCCCCCACAGTGGGTTTGTGCCATTAACTGAAGCTTCATCATCATCATCATCAGCAGCAGCAGCAGCAGCAGAAGCATCATCATCATCCTAAATCGCCAGTTACCAATATCGATTTGAATTATGATAGACAGAGAAATGTTTAATGATACGAAATGCCGCAATAAAATCTGAAATAAATCTGAAAAAGAAAAAGATCATTTTCTTGAAATAAATTAGCCTCGGTTTCTTCCACTGAAATAAATTTTCCGTATTAAAAATAAGAAAGCATCCGCTGCTCCTTTGATCTTTCGCATTTATTTTTCGCGCTGCAGTATTGAGGTCCCATATCACATTACACCGCCACCTGACACCGCCCGATTCATGGCCGACCGTGGCTTGCGCCAGGTCACTTAGGAACAGCAACAACAACGCCCTGAAATTTTCGACATCTCCTTTTCTGCTGGAATAAACAGCGGCGCCCTTCCCAGCACTTGTAAATCTTACATAGGAGGTTACGTCGTCGGATTTCGCAATTAAATTTTCATTTAAGTTCTGATTTACGGTCTCGTCTGATTGTGGTGTCCTCTATGGTCATACACGTAATAAAATCGAATTGATAGATCCCTTCCTCTTAACGTGCCGTCGATAATCATCCTAAAAAAAGGTTACTTGACGGTACACTTTTTGCCAGATAAAGAGTGGACTTAAGTATCGCCCCTACCACAACACTGCACTGTAAAAAATAAATGTGAGAAATCAAAGAAACAGTGGGAACTTCTTATTTGTACTACGAAAAATTTTATTTCAGTAGGAGAAACAGAGACTAATTTATTTCATAAAATGACCTTTTTCTGTTTCAGACCTTTTCAGATTTATTTCAGATTTTATCGCTGCGTTAGAGTTATACATAACTGGATGGGTGCCATATACTGGAGAAGGTTCGATAGTCGGAGACTGTATGGGGACCTCCCATTTTGATAAATTTATTGGAAAGACTAAATTGCAACGACAAAACATTTATGAAATCTGTTGCACAATACAATACAATTTCAGCAATAGCAAGTGTTAAAGGAAAGAACAATATCCAATGTTTTGCAATTATTAAATTAAAATTCAATGAAAGGCTCAATTAAAAACTAAGTAGAAAGGGCAAGAATAAGATAAGCAAGAAGCCCATCAAAGGCAAGTATAACAACCAAGAGCTCAGCGCTATGAAAGGAACAAAGCGAAAATAATTAAGATATTTATTCATTTTTATTTATACACACTTCAGCCCAGGAAGGCCGATTGCAGGAACGAGAGTGTTTATACATGAACAACACAATGAAAAATATAATGACGTAATAACAAATAAATCAAGCAAGATTGAGTAAGTACCGCAATATAAATTACACAAAGGCGTGAGCATTGTCGCTAAACGTAGACACAACCATAACGAGCGGCAGGCAACGAGTATCGCCACTTAAAGAGTTCAGGAGTCCAATTTTCACGGGAGAGAAGCTGTATTTGAAGATTTTAGTCGGTGCATATACGCGTGCAAAGTTTAGTCCATGGTGACTTCGAGTTGGCGATTCCTTTGCAAACGTTTATGCGTGTAAGTTATACAAATAACGAGAACAATGCACAAAATGGAGAACAATATTTTCTGTCGTCACTGTAACATGCCACGATCAAAAGCAGCAATGTTCAAAGACAGCATCTTTCTTGATTTTATGTTAAAGTGAAAAATTCGTCACCGATACTGTGAGCGAAATTAGATTACTTCTTCTCCTTGCTATTCTCCATTGGCATTTGTGTACAACTTCAATGACCGCGCAAGTATAGGAAGACAGGTGATGCGCGCGCGAGATAGTTGGTCCGAGTTTCTGAATAAGATGCAGTTGCAATCAAGGCGAGTAATGCCGCTGCCAGCATGGCTATGTAAACTCGTAGAGTGGATACTCGCATGCCACGCAGTGCCGAGCTTCTTGGTGCCATATGTCTCGCCAGTAGTCAGATCTTATCTTACGTGTTCTACGTAGCCTATAGTACCTGTACCACGCATTAACAGCCGCATTTCCGTCTTTCGTATTGCAAGAAAGGTGCAGTCGTGAGGGTAGTGAAGGTTACTCCTTCAGTAGAATAAACTATTTAGCATTTCTTTCTGTGAACTTATGGTAAAAGGTAAACAGATTACGTTGATGAAATCACGGAAGAACGAGCTAATAGAAAATATATGTTACCGAAATTGCCATACTTTTTCTGTGTGTGTGTGTGTGTTCTCGTTTCTTTTTCGCAAAGATCTTTTAACAGTATAGCCTTTTGCCACAGAGGTGATTCTAGCGCGGTATTCAATTTATTTTAAGAGAAACAGCACGATTTTAACATGTGTAATTTGTACTTTTCCTTTCTTTTTATTTTTTCCCCTCTTTGTTCGCCGGTCGTTTCTCTGACATTGACTTACTTTTGGCAGTCTTTATTACCGCAGTATTTTAGATTTCGTTCTTCAATACCTCACTGATAATTTTGTTTCGGTTTGTCTGCCTGCCCAATTACGCACTGTTCTTTTTACCTTTTTCCGTCTTTACAAACTCCCGTTTTACGAACTCCTCTTTACAGCGAAGCTATTAAGAGGAATTCTACAACAGTTTTCTGTGCTGCGGTGATGAAAGCCGACATCGGGATAGCCGGTATTAAACAGCACCGAGCAACGCAGCCTGAGACACAGGCTGAGTTGCAGCGTGCTTTGTGGTTGCCTGATAGCCTGGTAAGCTGAGCGCGAAGAAGACGAAGTTGGAAAGAAGCGCTGTACGATATTGGCGATTAGTATTAATTCAATATCCTTTTAAATTGCAAAGTTCTACTTAAGTATTCTTCCCTTTTTACCTGCTGCCGCCCGATTCATGGCGGATTCCCCGTAATGGGTTGAGCCATATCCGTAGGCACCAAACCAAACCAAACGAGATGCCGATGGACTTGGCCTGCTTCATACCACTGTGCATATCGTGTAGATACGCTCTTGCTTCTGTTTTACGTACGCATATTCCCCGTGTCAATGTATGTCACAGCTATCGATACATAACACATCGACCTGCTATCCCTGTAAAACTCACTACACGCAGACCGTACGTAGCTTTATATAACCCTGCTGAGATACATATATCTGCTTCTCGTGTTTCTGAGACCTTTAGGCCTTAACGAATGTTTGCGAATAGCTTTAGTGAGCAAGTGCATGCCTGTGGGTGTGTGCGCCGTTTTTGTGTTTGTGTGTTTACTTTGCACCATAACTAGCATTCAGCAGCTGGAGTATATAACTTGGCATCAGCCAAGCTAACATCTCCAGATTTTCATTAAAGTCAGCATATGTCTCTCTTTCCGTCAGGGTCACAGCTGTCGCTTTATTACAGCCACTTTCCTAGTGAACAACGTAGTGTCGAGCGTTATGTGGACCATGCAGTGCGCCCGCCTCACATGCGCGCTAATGCCGCAGTTCCTCCTGTCACGTGCTTCTCTAAGTCCCACAACTTCGGTGCTTCTTCTCCACTTGCTCCACCGAGGACTTACTTCCGTAGATCGTCGAAGGCCAAGCTTTGGTTGGTATAACGCTATTGCTTTTAAACCTTTGCGAGTGCACTTGTAGTAGGCTAGTGTCTGGATCGGCACTCCCATGTCATTGAATATCCTGCCTTTTTGCACGTCCTTGCCCTCTCTCTGTCGCTCTCTGCCTAAGGGATCGAGCCATATTACAAACCTGATTACAGTGTTTACGACCCAGTTTCGATCTGTATAAAGTTGTCGCACTATAGAAGAAGCAATAAACTTTTGTTCAAGATCGATCGACGAAATTCGTGCGTTCATTTCCATCGAGCAGCCGTGGCAAGGCGATGCAGCCTTAGAGCCTTGCAGGAGTATAAGTGTAACATATTAATGGAAAACCGAAACTGAAGTTTATGCAAAACTTGAGGCTGGGAGATCTTTAACGCTATATTACAAACGCCAGAAAACAAATAATTTGCTTAAAAGACTTCGGGTTGGTTACAAACAGTGTCATATCTGCTTCGTTGAAGAAGTGACAGGCGAAAGATGTTTCTAATGAAGGAAGAACTTTTTAAGATAATGCAAGAACAAGATAGAATGTAATGGCAAATCTCCAAGCGCCAAGCATACTCCATAGTCACCTGATATAGCCCTAACTTGTTTCCATCCTTCTTGAGAAGTCGGTTCTAGCTTGTAGCAGTGCTATGTGCATTCTCGTACATCGAGTGTACGTTTTAACGCCTCATTTGTGCGTTTACTGTCAGAGTGTGTAATGTACATTACGTATTATACATACCTGTTTGTCGCACATCCATGGTACGCTTTTGAATACATTTGAATCATTTGTACATCTTGAATCCACGTAAGGGTCTACGTAAGCCTGCGTATATGTAACTGAAGCTTGTGTTCCGTGGTTCTCGTGGAACGACAGTGGACCGGACACGAATTTTCCAAGCAGACCGTAGACATATTGCAGAGAGCCCTGAAATGTTACTGGATCTTAATGACGTGACATAGTATTTTTGACACAAACACATGTGGTAAGCAGTCTTACAGCCATCTTTGCTTCTTTTTTTTTTCTCCAAGTCTGCTCTAAATCGCTTAAATATAAACCTGATCACCTGGCCCCCTGAACCTACGTCATAAGCGGGTTCACTGTCAGCTTCTCTTTTCATAGCCGAATACAACGCTTCGTGGTTTTCCGTGAATAGACACAACTATGTAATAACTGAATCAGCGCGTTTGATTGATGGATTATACTTTTTTTATTTACGAATAGCGCTATCTTATTATGAGGCATCGCATGCAGGAGTGAGTGGGTACAAAACATGCAAACATTATGGCACATGACATAAAGAGCAACATAATTCGGTTAGCATCATGAACCGACCATGTACATATTTTACTTGTAAAATTTTAATCCCGCGCTATCTCTTTAAGAGAAAGCGTTAGCTCAGCGGCTCCTATCAGAATACCCGGGGAAGGAGAAATCGTTTTTCTCGGCAACCAAGGCCCCAAATTTGATGACGTTTGTTGCATATAAAAGAAAAAGTTAAAATCTAGTGACTGTTAGTAGCGAGTTACCCATTCTGGCCGTCAAATTTTATATAAGAAGTGTTGAAAATACTAATTTTTGTAAAACGAAGCCATCAAGTTTATAACTCTGCCACTCAGCAGTTAAAAATGATATCTCACTTCTGTAAATTGCAATCTATTAGTAGATCTAAAGCGGAAAAAAACTGGTGTTTATACATGGCTCTCAAATAGAGTACTAATATGTGGGTAGGGCTTTTCAGAAACCACTGTAAACGACATAATAAGTTACGTAAAGTATAAATTGATATATCGAATTCGTCCGCTTTTGATGTTCTAACGAATACAGTTTAGAGAATTGCGATATCTGTTCTTGATGCAGAGCTACGAATTTGCACACTTCGTGATTTTATATTGTTTCGGACTTTCCAATTTTCGTAAACTCCTTCTTTTTAGCAATTTCAAGTCCTAAACAGAAAATTTGCTTCACGCTAGCACTAGAAGCTAACTTCCTCTCTCAAATGCAACAAAGTTCATTATAATCGGACCAGTGGTTATCTCAGAAAAGCGTTTCTGCGTTTGTATACGCGTTTATTAGGCTTCTGCGGCAGGAAAATACACTGTAATTGCCTCCGTGCTATGGGCTTTCCGAGCACACGCTTGTGATCGACGACACTAAGGATGCCTCTTCGAGCTCTCCTTCTCGTAGTTATATATATAGTGGAAGATGCGCTGTTGGAAGAAGCGAACGCACTCCCCATCTTATAAACGAATGGCGCCTGCTCTCAATGGCAGCTCGTTAAGAGCCGCTTCTCTCGTGCAAAGAAAAGGCGTTAACAGCGCCCAGCCGTCGCAGAAAAAAAAAAAAAGAACAAGCGTGGCATTCCGAGAGAGCCGATTCCACGTGTAGAAAAAAAAAGTGCAGACTTGTCCTTCATCCATTCCTACTTTGAACGCGTGACGAGCATGGAATTCCCGACGCACCTGGCACCTATTATCGTTCGAGAAAGGCGCTCCGTTTTTATATGCTCTGAAGTTTTCCGAGTGCCCCTCGTATAGGAACTGCTAGACGCCAGTGCAAGTCATTTGAATAACTTCATCTTATTCATCGTACTTACCGCGGCAATTCGCATTTTCTGCCGGCTGTTGTATCTTTGTTCACCCGTGACTGCCCCCAGCGAGCGCTTTCATGTTGACTCGCTTCGTGATAATTCCTACTGGCCGTGAAAAGCGAGCTTGAGCGTTTCTCAGAGAGGTACTTTGACCATCACTCATAAGATACAGGCTATAGGGAAAACATACGCTAAAATTTCGAATGGTAACAGCGGCGCCGTAACAAACAGCCTAGCGAGTGGTTGAAACAGTTTTCAGTGGGACGTGCTTTCATTTCGCGTCATCGATTTCACCGTTCATCATGAGGCACGTTTGCCTAAGCTCCTGACCTAACTGGATACCGGCGTGCTGGAATGTGTCGACATGTGCGCTCTTCAGAAGGACAATTTCTACGGACAAAACTTGGCCAGATGCGCCAAATGTTATGGCGTGTGGTTGTTGGTCCGTCGTCGTCGTCGCCGTTGTTGTTGTTTCGACTTTCCTCCGCATAAGAAGCTGCATGCAGGTGGCCCCTTCAAGCGTCATGTTATTGCGCCTCTACAATGCCTAGTTGCGTTGCTTACGCTAGCAAGGCTTTAATTCGGCAGTCCATTAATAAGTCCTCAGACTTTTTTTCTGTTGAATTCATAGATTGTTTTTAGACCGCGCGTTGGCTTTTCAACTGACACGTTTTATCGGCTAGTATCGTGACACTTTCGGCAAACAATCTTTGTGGCAGCTTTCGCACCAGAGTATGCAAAAAGGAATTCGTCTTGTTAGCAACTTTTGTCAATGGGTAGGATATACACTTCACATCGCCGAAAGCACAAGTCTTTATGAAGGCAAGGTTCATCTGCACGTGGTCCACAGACAATCTATGTACTGTCTAAATTCAGATTTGTGTGGCTGGAGCGTTACATTTCTAGTGGCCTCTGTAGGTGATTCAAGGTCGCTAAATTTACAGCGACAACTCTTAAAGACTGTCATTATTTTATTGAGAGTACATTGTGCCAAGAATAATACGGCTATGTGTCCTTAAGTGTAGTCTGATTTAGATATAAAAACTTTTCCACGACACCTGTTCGATGTTTCTTAACGTTCATTTGGTCTATTTGCATAATCTGAGTTATCACGAGTGAGTTAAAGGCATAAAAACTAGATAAAACTACGTCCCCCTTTGCCTCCCAATAACCGCATTATCCAGCTTGTTTCAGACAGCATGCCAACTTGTAAGGTGAAAGCTGGGGGAAAAAAAATCAATGCCGTCGCGGCAATGGCGAGGATAACGGCGGAATAAAAAGCGAAGAGCGCGAATATGATGATAAGGAGCGCCCCATAAAAGCGTAACGCGGAGTCGCCCCGAGAGTGTCATTCGCTGGCCTTTCCGCTGGCTGCATGCTGCATAGGAGAGACCGATTTGCACGACCCCGCTCCGGCCATATCACGCGACGTGGCCCAGGCACGTGCTTGCTTCAAACGCCGCGGTAGAGGCGATAAGCAGGTATATGCTCGCTCTAGCGTGCCACCCCCATCACGTCGATAAACGACTGTGCCAGACTGCTGTTTTGTATGTTTGCATACTAAATCGCTTGGAATGGGCAAAGGGTTGCTGTTGCGCGGCGAAATGTTGTATATTTAGTTTGCATATTTCACGTGGATCCAGCTTATTTTATTATTATTATCTTTTTTGTTTGTGAGCAAGTGTTTTGTTGCAATGGAGACCGCTCGGGGAAGAGGAGGAAAAAAAGGGAACTTGGCGTCGGGTCACACGACACGGCGAGCTATGCGATAAGTCGCGATATGAGCTTATGTGTGGCTTTCCATATATAGTTACGAATAAGGAGTTCCCCTGCGTCTTCTTTATTTTTTGCTTTTCTGATACGCGTGTGTTGTGCGCGTAAAATAAGGAAGAGTGCTGGATGCTCCAATTTGATGTCGAGTCTGGTAATCTTAGGCAGAGGTAGAAGTGCGCGTAAATGCGGCGTATTTGGCACAAGAATGGAATAAAAGACCAGAAAATGTGAGATGTACACTGCCCAACAAATTCGTGTGTGGCACTTTGTTTTTTACACATTATCAAGAGCACGCTCAACATTGATGCCCTATAGATATAAAAGTGTTGCGGAGATTGTGAAGATGGCGAGAACGAAGGATCACTTTCATGAGGCTATGTCCGCATTTCATATTCGTTCTCGCCACTGCAAACGCGCACATTATTGTCGTACTGTTCTTTTTTGTTTTTATTTTTTCGGTATTCCCTCGTTAGTTGAAACAGCACTTTTCTCTGCTTCACCCATCATCCGTTCAGAAAGTCCTGAGGGTATCGTCTTGCTTCCTCTGACCACTCGGCCAGCTTGAACACCTTTAACAGTTCGTGTAAATTAAAATTACATTAAATTAAGTTTCAAAGCGTTACGGGCCGAAACAACGACCTGATCATGAGGCACGTCGTAGTGCGAGGAGCTCCGCTGATTAACATTGTGGTTCTTCAACATGCCCGTAAAATTAAGTACACGAGGGCGTTTGTATTTCGCCCCCATGGAAATGCGGCCACCGCGGCTGGGATCGAGCCCGCGACCTCGAGCTTAAGAGCGCAACGCCGTAGCCAATAAGCTGTCGCTGCGGGCACGCGTGTGCTTTACGCCCCCGCTTTACTGTGTGTGTGCAAGGTTAGTAAATGTGCGTGCTGTTTCTGTGTTTCTGTGCACGATTGCTGTGTGCATCTTAATTCTTAGCCAACAACTTGCCCAGCATGCCTGCCGTCAGCCAGTCTAAAATATCCAGCTTTTCATTAAGTTCAGCATCTCTCTCTCTCTCTCTCTCTCTCTCTCTCTCTCTCTCTCTCTCTCTCTCTCTGCATTTTGTTTATTCGTTCTTATTATTCCTTATTCCTCTCTGTAATGTATTTTCCTCCTTATGCTCCGGTCTCATTTTATCTTCCTGTTCGTACACCAGACCTTTCAATGGTAGACCGAGCAAACTGTTACTCATGTTGCACAAGGGAAACTATGAAGCACGCATTGTGCGAGAGAAGGGAAGCGCAGTCAAAGACGGCAGGAAACTATGCGGTGATGAAATTATGAAGTTCGCAAGCGCAAGTTGGAATCAGTGGGCGCAGGACATGGGGTAATTGTAGGTCACAGGGAGAGGCCTTCGTCCTGCAGGAGACATAAGAATAGGCTGATGATGATGAATGATGATGCATGATTGTGTGAGTGCCCATCATATGAATATCAGAGGCAAGCACTTCAAACTGCTTTGGGGCAACTTGTTGACAGGTCTTTCACAGGACCGAAGAACCTAGGGCCGCGACCTCGTGCGTCTGTTGTGTGCAAGGCCGCCAAAGCGGCGCTGCGCTTCTTCGGGTCCGCAAGCTTATGTGTCCCGGCCACGGCGGCCGCATTTCGATGGGGGCGAAATGCGAAAACACCCGTGTACTTAGATTTAGGTACACGTTAAAGAACCCCAGGTGGTCAAAATTTCCGGAGTCCTCCACTACGGCGTGCCTCGTAATCGGGAAGTGGTTTTTGGCACGTAAAGCCCCATAATTTAATTTTAACAAGCTTATGTGACCGCCTGCGAATGACTGAACAATTAACGCCGGTGCATGTGGGGTGAGTGCATACTGCGAACATGTCTCCTCTCCTTCTCCTCACCTTTCACCACCTTTTCCCCAGTACAGGGCAGGCAGCCACGCCCAGTTTGGTTAACGTCCTTGCCTTTCCTTCATCACTTTTCGGTGCCACCTACGGCGCAGTGTAGCAACCTGGGTACCCACAAGTATATATACCCATCATCCACGCATTTCTCTCTCTCTCTCTCTTTACGCATGGTCGCATTCACACCCGTCGCCAAACGCCATTGCAGGCGCAAGGGAGCGCATGGTCACGGAGTATTGGTGCTTTCCCGGCTTGGTTTCCTGGAAGCACCGTTCAAGCCGAGGCGCCAATAGCGCGGAAGAAGATCCTTCAGCGAAGGTGTTCGCACGCGCGGTCATCGATCGGCGGCGCTGACCCATCGTGGCCAAATCACCGGCATCCGTGCGCCCTGCGACCTTTGAGAGGGTGAAAGGGCGCGAGAGAGAGGAGGTTGTCTTGCTTCCGGACGCAGCTGCTAGCATCTCTTGCGCGTGGACGGCTCTTACAGATGTGCTTTTCGGCTCCGAAGCCCCCGCCGGTATACGTTGTAAACTGTGCCACCAAACAGGGAAAACATCGCAGGGAACGCTGTACGGACCTGCGGCAACGACGTCATCGAGTTCCTGTTGCTTACTTGGGAGGGCGCAGGTGGGGAATGATACGTAAATAAATGGTTTGTACTGCGCGGGCGAGAAAAGTTTGTCGGGTGCCCCAAGCTTCTTTTACGAGTAGGGACTGTCCTCGATTATAGTTAGAAAAGCAATAAATTTAACGACAACGGGGGAGCTCAAGATTTTGCAATAAGTGCAACACGGTGCAGCGTTCTCTTCTTCGTTCCCGAGGAGCTGTTCATTCTATTCCCCCCTTTTTTTCTTTATTGTTTATTTTTTGATGATATCGTTTTTGAGCTCTCGTTTTAACGCACTACTCGGTATGGCCTATCCGGCGCTGAACAAATTGGGGGAACTCGAACGACTGCTTTGTTTCACCAGTTCAGGAGATTGCTTTCTTTTTTTTGCCCTTCTGGCGGAGTTGGGGAAAGGGTGTTCTTCAGCGTCGCTAGTCCCGAGAAATTATAGTGTAGGCGCCGCATTGGAAGTCGGGTCCAGTGAAGCGAGGCGTGTGAAATAAGACGGGGCCTCCGGGTCAAGCACGGACACGAATGAGTGAGCAAAGAGCACTGTGCGTTTTATTCTCTTTGCCGTCCCTGTCTGGAGATCAAGATAGCTTTTTGTCTTTCTCTTTATTTCTCTCGTATTTTTCTTTGTACAGTGGGCGCACTGTCAGACCGATGTGCTTCGACCCGCGAAAACAGTTATCGATGATAGGAATGGACCTTTCCCCATGGGTACAGCGCGTGCGCCGCTTTGCGAAAGAAACTTATCAATAGGATATATCTGAATGAAATATAACAGCTTGTGTGGCCTTCTTCAAAAGATCCCCGTTGTTCTTTCCTTTCTTTTTCTTACTTTTTATTTTCTTCACTTTCTCTTTCGAGCGCCCCGGTTTGCGTTTTTCTCTATTTCTTCTACGTTGCTGTAACTGTTCATTAACGTAAGGTGTCATATATTAATGGCGCATCGCTTCGCCTCTTTTTATGCGAAGCCTTCTTCTCCGGGCGCAGCCGCTTTCTTGCAGGCGGGCGGGTGGGCGGGTTATCTTGCTGTTTTGGTGATGATGATGATGATGATGTATGGGGTTTTATGGCGCAAGGGCCAGGTATGGCCAAAGAGCGCCATCTTGCTGTTTTGGTGTGCCCATTCCGGTAATAGTTATGTGCCACTAGGGCGACTGGTAATTGGCCACTGCGTTTAAGTTTGCTTTCCGTCTTATATCTTTTCACGAGAAACATTATGTCTCACTTATCATAAACACAAACACCACGCCACATAATATCTACATAACCGTTCGCGACACAACGGTTACATTACTCCGTTGTTCGCATTGCGTAGACGTCGACTAGAGTTGAGACTGCCGTTTTTCGATCCCGGTTTCGACCCTGGCCACTGCAACTAGGTTTCAACCGGAGGCGAAATAAAGAAAAAAAAAAACCCTTTTGCACTTAGCTTTAGGTGGACGTTAAAAAAGCCCAAGGTGGTCAAAATCCATCCGTGGTCCCCCGCCTCATAAGTAGATCGTAGTATTGGCTCGTGAAACGCTGGAATTTCGTTTTCGTTTGCCTCGCCCAATATACTGGGCCATGTGTAGAGGCATCGTTGGCAAGAAATTACAAGGCCTTTTGAACAGAAGCATCGAATAACAAAGCAGCATGTGTTACCGGCGGTCACCCTTTTATCTAATGATTTCAATGACAAAAAGAAAGCGTAGCTAACAATACGACAACATTGTGAGCACTACGCTAAAGGCAACGGAGCTCGCCATCTGACATAAGGTACCGGCAGCTCTGCCATAAATGACGACGAGGAACACGGCAGTACTGTAATTACATGCAGATTATGCGTAACGGAATAGTTTCTACTGACACCGAAAGTCAAATAACCGTTGCGAACGTAGCCAGAAATTTTATTTCATGGACAAACGATGTAGTAGAGCGAGCCCAGTGCTTATTGCCTTCGTGACGTCATGATATAATGTCAAAGTGGCAATCAGCAAGCATCTTTAGAGACTTCTTCCTATTCACTTATCGGTAACTTCGTTCATCCCCACTCCCTTAATTGTCGCCAGTTAGAACAATTTGGCCATATCTGTTATTGCATTCGTGCCTTGTTTATTTTTTTTTTCATTTATTTCGCAGCATCTTGTCGCTGTAACCAGCGTCCAAATTTTTAAGACATTGTCACAAGAACGCCTTATATCACTGAGCTTGACATATTATTTGATAATTTCTATCAGGTCATTGCACCATCCTCAATATTTGTCACTACTGCGCAGAGATTTCCTGCCAGTGAGATACATAAATTATTGGACCACCACTCCTTGGGGCAATTAGAAAATTAAACTCCAAGTGCAGTGAATTCCATGCGGGGGTGCTAGCTCAAAAGCTTATAGTACGCAACAAAGATATCTATTTGCAATCGAACAAAGGAAAGTTTCGGTCAGGTTACGATCATGGTGGTAGCAAAAATTTGCTTCAGGAAAATGTGGATGGCAGGATAAATAACCATGCAAGCGACCGCAACAAACTGTGACCTGGCACCAATCACCGTTGTTCTCTGGTATTCAAGCGCGTTTCGAAGCCAACGCAAAACGGCCCGGCTAATAACGGTAGACGTGACCCTACGTCCGCATCATCAATCACTTCCGTTTCAGCGTCCATAGACGTGCTTTCCTCGCAAGTTGTGCACAAGTGGCGCAAGACACTGTATCCCCCTTGTACACGCGAAGGGAAGCAGCAACGTGAGCCAGCAGGCTTGCATAAACGAATCTCGCTACAACAGAAACCTCACGCAGCCCCCACTGCCGCCGCTCTGAACCCGACGCTAACGCGAATCCACTGCCCGTCACTGGTCGTTCGTCCGCGTGTTTATGCAACGTAGCGAAACAAAGCCCCCCTCCCTCCTCCCCGACCGCGCGATTATCGATGCTCTGTAGAATTAACCAAAACGGCCGTCCCGCCCGCAGATAACAAAGGCGCCTATACTATATCTGGTCCACGGCCGCTGCCCGCCTCATCTCCGGTCATCTGATCGATGGGGCGACGGCGCCATGATGCCGTGCACAGGAATACCGAGAGAGAGAGAAAAATAGAAAGAGGGGGGGGAGCTTTGTGACGCCCAGTCGGGGGCAGCGTCGAAACCCTGCAGCATCAGCTCACCATGTACGCGCACCCCCGAGTATCCGCGGCGGCGCGGTCAAGCTTCTTGCTGGTCGAGCGGTTTCGCGCGGCCTGGCTCACTTTGGGCCACCTTCTATTGCCTCGCTCGCTGCCGAGCCGCCGAGGTTCGGTGGAAATTGAGTTTGGCGAAGCGGCAGCGAGGAGGAGGCCATTTGATCACTCCGTCCTTCTCGACCAACACAGCTTGCGTATATTTATATATATATATACGCGCAGTGCTTCTGCCGGCCTGATGTTCCTCGCGGTTGGCGCCTCGCGTGTTTATGAGGTCGCACGTTGTACCGCCGAGCCGCGGCCCGAGCCGATCGGAACACCCGGCAAGATTGGTGTGCCCCCTCTCTGCGAGTCGCGAGACGCGGCGACCGTCCGACCCGCCTATAAAGTTCTTGTTTGGGAGTCCCCTTCGTGTTGTTTCTCTTTGTTGCGCGCCACCAGTCGCAACCGCAATTCACGCTTAAAGTGTGCATACTGATCAGAAACAGTTGTTTTTGTTGTTGTGTGTGTGAATTTTAGAACTGTTGGCACTGTCGCCTTTGCCTATTTTTCTTGAATGGTTTCTTTTTTTCTCTTTTTTTTTTTGGTGAGCTCATCAATGAACTGGGAGTAGTAGCTGGTGCCGTCCAACTGGCACCAACGTTTCATTAACAGAAAGCACTGTTAACAAAAATGAAGCGAAGCAGTAAATGATTGAAAATCAGCCAGAAATTTTGACACGAACAAAAAAAGAAAGCGGAAGTCAACGCGATATCCACTAGCCCCGAAATACGATAGTCTTTCTTTTTTTTCTCATTAGTTTCGGGTGTAATTGGTAAAAGCACTGCCCCCTGCCCCCCTTTAAAAGCAACAGCTCTATTGTTTTCTGTCGAATAATTTGACCCTGCTGGGATATTTCTGCTCAGACTATTCTGTTTCGTATTGCACGACTCGGCCCTTCTCCGATTTTTTCGTGCACTTAGGACCGAGTCACATCGCATTCGGTCCTAAGTGCGCGCGCTGTGTCGCTCCAAGCGCCGGGGTCGCATTGTAATGTGCATTGCGCTTTGACATTTCTGTCATGCTACTTGACCTTACTTGGTGGCACTAAACGTTGTAATATCGATCAGCTTCTTAATAGACCAGGACCGTTTATTGCGGCAGGGTCAAATTCGCGCCCTCCTTTTTTTATACAGAGGTTATCATTCATTATCGTTTAGTTCTAAGAATATAATTCGCTCTGAGGAAGTTGCAAAGCTTCATTTACGCCGTTCGGAATGTCCTGACAAGGCTTTTGGTTCCCGCGGCGGAAATGGAATGAGGAGCCAGATTCGCGAAGCCCTTCAACTTCTCCACGCAATTACACCCTGTCACAGTTATGCTATGCCGCGCATTCCATTTCCCAGATTAAGCGTATAGTGGGGATTTATCGTACTGCTCACACAGCGACCGACACCAACCGCGCGGCTGTCGCGTTGTCGCCGTTCAGAACGTCACTCTTCCTTTTTTTTTTTTTTCTTTCACAGCACGATCGCCACCGACATGGTATAACGACACGCGGCGCAGTGCATTGTTATCGCTGCAAAACCCGCCATACGCGTATTTGTTAACGACACCTATTCCTGGTTCAACGCGCATGCATCTCGATTCGGGGACGAGGGCTTCCCGCCGGTTAATCGGGTTATTGTTCGGCACCGCCGGGCCAACGTACACGTGTGTATGTGGCCTTCTATATTTGTCCCCGGGGTCCCATGAATCGTGCTCACGTACACGGACGTCGCGGCGCCATCGCCCTCTTACTGTCTGCGGCTGTGTGCGTCGGCTGGCGAAACCAGCTTCCCGGGGCCGACGCAAAGGCCAAGGGTCTGCCGCTGTGTGCCCCGCCTTCCTATCCTTTGTGGGCTCCTTCCGCCGGCCGGGTTAATATTGATAATGTGCAGCGCTGCTTTCGACGTAGTCCCGCCATTGAACGGTCACAATTTATTCTGTGCGAAATCTCGATCGGTCTTTACGTCGAGGGAAAAGGGCCATTCTCGCCCTATACGCGCGACGAAAATGGTCAGCCTGAGTACGTTTATATTGCCGTGGAAATGATTCGGTAAAAGAGAAGTATTGCGTGAAAAGCAGATGGATTATTTGAGTTCCGTGGGGAAAGATATCTTGGAATAATCTAACTCTGGAAACTATAAGGTAGCGAGAAACTTTGGGTATAGTTGCAAAAATATATTATTTTAGTAGTTAGGGCTGGCAGACAGTTCGTTTTCCTTGGAGTCCTCAGTGCCCCTTAGTTTTCGGACTTCTTATCTATTGTAGTACTCGGTGTTCCAATCATAGACATGACTTTGTGTGTGAGTGTGAGTATGTGTTTTTTTTTCTTTAGGACAATACCTTCACATCGGACTTCACGCTGATTTGGCATATCTGGGTCTGGGTATCTTGTAATCCCTTTCAGAAAAAAAATCGGCCCTTTCGCTCGCCCAGAGCGCCGTAGCAAGTCGAAAGACGTATCAAACTGTACGTCTAAATGAGACAGGAAGTGATAATTAGTCCCATAGTAGGTAAAATCAACCATGCGGGCCTAATTAGAGCTAATGTAGTTAAAATTTAAACATATTCCGGCATAGACTGTACAGTCTCCGGGATCACTTTTCCTAGCGTCTTGGTCAAAAAGAAAGAAAGAAAGGGTAAACCAAATGTCGACGCTAAAGAACACAAGGTCGATCAACGTAATTGCGCGTGAAATAAAACACGAATAAAATAGAAAGTGAGTAAATAATGAACATGAAAAGAAACAATATAGATATATAATCAACATTTAATTATCCAATCGTTTGAACGATCATGTGCGGCGACCTTGTCTTCTTTAGCGTCGGCACTTGGTTGACGCTTTCTTTCTATTACAAATGCGCAGCTGGTCTGTTTGGTGTATTCTGTGCTGAGCCGGCAACTGTGTAATGTAGGTCATCAGTCCTGATAGTGTTGTATTTATTGATTGAAAAAATGGTGGAGCGACTGACAGAAACAAAAAAATATCGGTGATCCCTCTTTCGTAGGAATCGTTAGAACACGGAAGTGAAACGTGTCTTCACAGAAGCCGTTGCATGTTTGCATCGTGAACTCGCGGTTCGCTGCAGCGAAACGCGCACGATTTGCGGGTCGGCAACCATGAGGTTGCCGACCTCATGGTTGCCGACTTGCAGGTTTGTCTGGCGGGTCGGCAATCATGAGGTTGCCGACCCGCCAGACAAACCTGCAAGGTTTGCCTGCAGCGAGCGGCTTCCTGCTGCCGAGTGGCTCCGGTGAAGGTACGAGCATTTTGGTCCGGCTACGTAGTGTCTTGAGCAACTAGTTGAATGGTTGAGTTGCGACGCGCTCTACTTCAGGAATGCGAGTGGCAGAGTTCGCAGCGTGCGCCGCGAAAGCGCGAAGGCGTTCGGCTTCACGCTGGCGCGTATCTCTCCCGGCGAAAGCGAGGTTCGCCCGTCGACGTCGTTGCCTCCCTGCGCCGCTTAGCGTAGCAGTTTTCTTGGCTGGTGCCACCGCAAGCGAAGCAATGGGTGGCGTGTAAGCACTGCTGATGCATGTTGAAGCTGCACTCCGTAGGTGACGAGGCGTCACAGGCTACTCGGACGCGAAAGACAGACCACGTGCGGAAACTGCGTCGTCACCTCAGCAGAAGGTCTACGCCACCTACACCAGGCTACACCGCGTTGGAGCCTCCGATGCGCTGGGACTGCCAAAGCGCTCACTGTCGGCGCTCGTTATATAGTGTCATGATGCAGTACTTCGCTTCAACGTTTCTAGATGGCGGCGCCATTCCTGTCTAGATATGTCAAGAGAGAGCCTATTCTGCGCGTTCGCGCCGACGTCACGTTCATTGCAGGAAGTTGATAGTGGGCCCTGACATAAAACAGTTTCGTGTTTTAAAAAAAGCAGAAGAAAATCAAATGTCGCGAGGAATCGTCGTCATGATCAATACTGAAGCATTTCATACCATGAAAGCTGCTATAGACTCACTCCCCTAGTCGTTTTATTGGTTGCCGATGTCCATTGGTGACCGTCGTTGTAATGCCAAAATTCTTTTTGAGAAATTTATCTAATAAAGAAAATGTCTCTGCGATAATTTTGCTTCAGTCCCCCAGAGTGGCAGGCAGATACTTTATCTCGCAGCTACTCACGCTTTTCTTTTCTTACATGGTAGCTAATGTTGCAAGCGTAGCAATTCATGGAGAACTACACAGGCACCAACTACACACCACAGATCTTCTCAGATCACAAATCAACTCGACTGTTGCTACAGCCAAGAATACTGCTCCTCGAGAGCGCGGTCGCACCGATAGCTTGTATTGAGCGGTCGCTGCCACGCTATGCACCTTATAGTAAAACAGTACCGATGTGAAGCAAATTAAACGAAACCAGCAGTAAGAAGCGAAAGGCAGGATAAGAAAGGAAAGAATAAAAAAAAATGCTCCTACATTACACCCTGTGAAAGTGGATGTACAGCGAAGCTGGTGTGGATGTTACACAAGTAAAACCGTCCCAGCTGACGTTAGACGGCGTTACACAAGCACCGCCACCAGAAGCGACGTGCGTGAAGCGCGCACGCACGTGTGTGGAAGTAATGCATGCATCTTCACTCTTCTAGACCATACGCCAAGCGCAAGTGTCTCTTTGAAATAAATTAATGTTTAAAAGTAAATTGCGGCAGGAAATGCGTAAAGCACGACTTGTACACAAGCTGCAAGCCTCGGATGGTTATAACGTACATCTAAAACATCAATCTGTCACGCGGGAACTGAAAGACGCGCCATTTGAGGTGCCGTTTGAGGCCTGAGTGACCGCGGCCGCTGGGTGGCGGAGTCGTTAGCACAGCACACATCGTCAATCTTGTAGGCCCACCGCATAGCGCAAGTGCGTTATTGAAGTAATTGAATTTCTGGAAGTAAAATGCTCGAGAAAATTCCTAAAACAGACTTACATGCAACCGGCAGAAATGACAGCATCGGAATGTAATTAGAATATACAAGAAAACGTAATTCTGTTACGCTGAAACTCGAGTGCGAAACCTTCCAGCTGCCGTTTGTTTTTGGGCCTTCCATCTGGCGCAAGTGCGTTACAGAACCAATTGAATTTGTCAAAGCAAAATGTGTCAGAAAATTTGTGAAGGACGGCTTACACACAAGCTAAAGGCATGGTGGCATCGGACTGCAATTCGAATATACAAGACAACCTAATTCTGTTTCGCGGAAACTCAAACACAAATCCCTTTTCCGCCTGGCGTGTCTCGGGTGAGTACGCCACGAAAAATCCCGACCAACTAGAGGCTAACACCTTCGCGGTAAAACGAGGATGAAGAATTAGCTGTGTCTCTCCACTTCACCAACAGGGCCAACTCGTCACGTCGGTACCACCTCACCTCCGAAAAACGGAGGTACCTTGGAATCGAGGAGTTAGTGAATACTTTTTCTTAGCTTAATCGACAGTTGATTGCCCCGCACGCCTCTGTGAATGTTTACTCCAAGGTGTAATTGACGAAACAGTCCAAGAGTTACTGCGCGTACTATTGCCATACCGAGATTCTGTAAACGTTGCCAAGTAATATTGTCGCGTACCCAGTTGAAGTGCATGTCAAATCCTCAGACATCAGCACTGTACACAGCGTATAAGCATCGACGCGCCGGTTCCAAGGTTATTTGTTCTCTTCTTCTCCGGTCGCTGGTCTGCATTACTACGTGGCAAAATTATGCTTCCTGTAAAGTTAATCTCACCTGTTCTATCATTGTGATCATAATCACCACCTGCACCACCTGAAATCACCATTCAAATGAACTTCCAGGGCATTGCAGCACCAGCGTGAATCGACACGCCGACGAAGCCGCCTGATCCGCACTTGAAAGTGGTCAACGTGTTTTCAGTACACTTTCACGAACAGACGCTGCGACTGGCCTGCGATTGATGTCCCGTGAATGTGCTTTGCCCCTGTGGGACTCGAACGTTTTCACCATGTGTCGTTTGCGTTCATTGTCTCCGCATAAACAGACGTATCTACCGCCTGGGTAACCACGACGTGAGCAGACCATGCTGTACCGTCTGTGGCTAGGCGTAGCAGCATTAAAAAAGATCCTATGTATTCCTTACTGGAATGGCCAACAGCCCCACGAGCGACACGTGTAGCTGTAATGAGACGCTCGCGCACATTATCTGTGTCCGCCCGCGCTATAGTGCCGAGAGGCAAGTGATATGTAGAGTTCTGGACCAATTCGACAACCGTACACTATCAGCACTGAAAGCTCTAGCCAAGTGTTCCCAAAGATTAACCCCGCATAAGGTCTTATTCACGTTACTAAGATTCCTGTAATATACCGGCCTTCATGATATACCTTAAGAACGCCGCCCCCTACCTCTCTATAGTGCACGCGGTTTGTTTGGGCTCGTCTCTCTCTCTCCTTCTCTCTTTCCAGTCTCTTTCTATCGTCATACCCCTACTCCTTCTCCCCATGCAGGGTAGAGAACAGCTACCTCGTTAACCTTCCTGCTTTTCTTAGCATCCTTTCTCTCAAATGAAGTGAGTATGATGGCGGCTCAGGTGCTAGAGCAAAATGTTCAGCTGCAGGGAATGGTGAAAATATGCACACTTTTGGCTATCTTGGTTCACTTTTATCACACATATTTGCGATGGGAATATTTTACAGCTATGAGCTATGGCGGTGGAGCCTTATTACCGTTTGATCATGATTGCTTACTTGTACTGCTCCATACGCCATTCTAGAGGGTTACATTTGTACCGCCGCGAACATGAATACCGACGCTTCAAACGACAAGCTCAACTCTAAAATTGAAAAAAAGAAAAGGTGGGTAGACAACACCGTGAAATGCGGGATAGCTAGAACAAATATGAAGGGTTTCCGGGCTCAGTCGTCACAACCAGGATGAGAGCGGCAATGCCGCCCTTGATGCACATTGCGTTTCTCGCTTAGTCATGACAACGTAAATACTAGCAGAATTATGCGCATACTTGCGTATCCGAGGGCCAGTCGCAATCTAACAAAAGCGTTCCCCAGTCAAAATAGTTCGCACTGGGTCGAACAACGGAGAAAGCGCCTGCAACTCCGACAGTAGAGCCAGGGCGGAAATTGGATGTAGTGCGTTGCACAAAGATTCCTCAGGGGATGCGTAACCAACCGTTTGGAAAGACGATTTATCTTTGCCAACCACTGCGTAGGCGCGTTCTCCTCTACCGGAATGCAAGCGAAGCGCCCAGCAGACTTTGCTTAATATAAGTGCGACTCGACAAGAATTTATGGTATAGTTCCTTTTCTCTCTCTCTCTCTCTCTCTCTCTCTCTCTATATATATATATATATATATATATATATATATATATATATATATATATATATGTGTGTGTGTGTGTGTGTGTGTGTGTGTGTGTGTGTGTGTGTGTGTGTGTGTGTGTGTGTGTGTGTGTGTGTGTGTGTGTGTGTGTGTGTGAACACGCAGTTTTGTTCCTTCGTGTTCGCATAGCGTTTCACGTCAAAAATGCTAGACGAAAAGCCAGTCAGCCGACTTAGTGAACTCGTAACATGGAAGGTTTACAACTACGGGAATGACTGCCACCGCAGATATTTCTTTATTATTCTTTATTTTTTTCTTCCAACCTTCTTTATGTGAACCCTTCCTGCCTCATCACAAGTTTGCAATGCCGACGTAACTTATATGTAATTTATTAATAAAGCTGCTTCTTGGGCAAGTTCGTGATATTTAGTTTATGGTATGACCACATCGATCATATCAGTGAGCAGTATACCTTACTGCTTCCAAGCAATATGTCCAAGATACAGTGTCATACCTTCTATTTCTGTTGATATGTCAACTAGCTTTAGTTACATTGTACATTGTGCAAAAGTGGCCGTTTTATTGTGGTCATAAATTTAACCACACAGAATATAGCATCATGGCAGTGCGCTTCGTACCCGCATGGTTTTCTCAGTAATAATATTTCTTTCTCTCCCTCTTATCTCTCTCTCTCTCTCTCCGCGTGTGTATGCCTCTGTTTGTTCATTTTGACCACTCATGGCTCTTTACAGTGAACCCAAAGCGCGGCAAACGAGTGTTTTTGCATTCGGATAGGAATTGAACCCATGACCTCGGGCGCGATAGCATAACTACATACATCCACCGAGCCACCGTGGCTGGTTCCGGCAATTTAACATCGTGACGAAGTTTTAGCTCCATATTAATCCATCATGACACCCAGTATTTCCTTTGCCACAGGCCTGAGTTTCTTTATTAATATTATGTTGTGGTTAACGAACGGTCAATTGCATTTTTGTACGATCGTGGTCTTTGCAGAAAAAAAAAAAAAACGGGGAAGTTCTACCTCGTGCAAGCGAAATGTGCTACCTCTGCGATACCATCGCTGCTACCTATTTCTAGCTGCGCCGATCGGTGCCGTTGCTTCTGCACCTGCTGCACGGTACTGAAGTGACTGGGCGCTCCCAGCTGTCTCGCCTGTTTCCTGTACGGCGCGAGTTGCCGATATATATATATATATATATATATATATATATATATATATATATATATACTGACGCACCTCACGAGCGCAGCATTTTATGGCTTCCAAAATGCACGCAGCACAGGTTCATAAAGAGAGAGAGAGAGAAAGAGAGGAAAGGGGAAAGGCAGGGAGGTTAACCAGAGAAAAAGATCCGGTAAGCATCCTGTGGTAATATAACGCGTGTTACACCATCCTGGAATGGTGTTCGAACTGCGTTTCCCCGATTGATATAGTGGCCGATGACTTATAGTCCTCGCTTTCAGCTTATAAATGTGCACGGCAGTGCAGCATGACAGTGTATATTGCTCTCGCGGAGGTGAAATACCTTTCTATTTCTATTTTTTATTATACCCTCGCAATAACACCCAGCCCTTTATGCGAATCTTCTAACAGATATTTGGATAGCATATTATTTTCTCTATAGCTTAAGTATAGTGAATAGCTATAGCTATCTTCACTATAGCCGTTTCCTAGTGAGTCACCTCAGGAAAACGAATTATTTCTTACCCATGTTGGCGTGCAAGTGCAAGTCACATGCAGCTTCCGCAGATGCGTCAGTGAAATTCAGCCTATGAAATTGTGTGCACTCTGAAATGGCATCGTAAATTTATTATTCAGTGCCCAATGAGTATGGTATAATTAAAGAGATACCAAAGTGGGACACTAAAACAGTGTAGCCTATAAGAACGTTTGATATAGTTTTCTTCATTTCTTGGACAAGATTACGTCTATTATTTGCTGGGGAAAATGAACTCCTAGCTTCCCTTCTTTGCAACATCGTGCTGAAATCTCTGCGCCTGTGCATCAGTGTGACGTCACCGATTTTGAAGAGCATTTTAAACTTCATGACGTCCCAGCGGCCAACGGGAAAAACCCGGAGGGGTATCGCTACCCGGCTTTCGTTTCTTCTTTTTTTTTTCTAGCTTGCTATGCGTCGTCTCGCGTTTTGCTATTGTAGAAGCATAATATACTGGTACAGGCCAATTTAATATTCCTGTTTAGTTGTCCCTCTAACCAGTAGATGTTTAAAATCAAGTTCGCATTACGCGCAATGCCGTAGTTTCCCCAAAAGGGCAGCGATGAGCAGCAATTGTGTTTTCTTTCATTTAAGCGTACCCAGAGCGCAATACTGCGCTATTGCTGCGCACACTTTGAATCAATAAATCCGATCCGCGAGGGTGGCGCAACACGGTAGCAAAGTGCAGCTCCCGTCTATTTCTTTCTTTTGCGCGGATACGCATACAGCACCGAAGACTCTTTGTAATTTTCATTATCCTGCTTGGGTAGCCGTTGCTTCCCCTGGGGAATAGATCCGATAGGTTAATCTCGACGCCAATAGTATAGTCGCTGTAGATAAAATATTCACTTTTCGCTGGGCTCGAATCGGCTGTATATATGGGCATACGGTGGTCAAAAAATGGCGGTTATGACGCTTCTCCGACGCCTGCAGTACGCAAAATCATGGCCTTAGAGATTTGTTTCCTTCGCTCTTGGGCACCCGTCGGCTGGCGTTTGCGATGTGTACGTCCCCTAATAAATACAAGGCAGTGAGCAGCACGCAAGCACGTAGACGCTAATGTCCATAGAATTGTTAGCGTGTCCTTTCAGTAATGCTTAATGTGGGCGGAAACCTGCGGATTGAGACCTGAGTATCAGTCGCTTTGCCACCCCTATACATAGCTTGGATGTGACGTCACATCAGCTGGCCGGTTCCTGCGGCGGCCATGTTTATGGACCCCTGCGACGGTCGTGACTGCATGGCAGTGCTGGTGTTACGCGAGCTTAGCAGCCTTTCGCTCAGAATTCCACCAATTTCGAGGAAGCAACGTTTTAACGTTGAATTACTGCTGCTGGCTACTGCGAAATAAGGTGCTCCAAGTCAAAGTGCGATGTTATTCCACTTAGACTTTATACGGAACGTCACGGCACCTCCGACGGCAGCGACGACAGCGGCGACGACGGCATAAGTTCGCCTGGAGGGTCCATATAACTGATATTGCAGTAAAATTCACGCACGATGTCGACTGGCACCTTCAGTACTCCTTCAACGTCGATCAGTCGGCGCTTGGTGGTTGCTCGCGATGGCGAACTGCTATGCTATAGCATAGCAGTTATAGAAGCTATAGCTGTGTCGTCGCTGCAAGCTATGTGTGTGGTCACCGAAATGTGTACGCGTAGCACGGTAGCGCGACTTCTGAGATAATTGACCTTGCAAATGTAGTTCTTCACTGAAAAGCTATCTCGAATACCTCAGATCTTTCGGAGCAGATGAGGGAGTATTGATAGCGTATAGTAAATCTTGCATTGGTTCCCAGCCAATTACCAATACCTTCGCTATGCCATTTAAATCATAATATACGTATAACACCTAAGGCAGCTTGTCGGGCCGGGAGGTAAGATATCATTACAAGCGCGAAATAAGGAAACAGAGGAATAGAAGACTCGTAGGAAGGCAGTTATATACTTTCAACTATAGGGGAAATACGGCACGGGAAATCGTAGCGCGTGAAATCGCTAAATAAGGGTCATGTGCTCCAGTGAGCTGCCTCTGGTTCGGATAGGCAATCAAGTTTTTCTCGTAACTCACAATGTCTATTGCATTTGATTTCTCATCCTTACTTGCTCTCGTCCTTTCTCTTCCTTTTAAAACCGCCCATGTTGGCGCAGTAGCCGCAACGGCGTTCTACTGCTGAGTACAAGGTCGCAGGGTCGATTACCGCCCGCGACGGCCGCATTTTTATAGGGGCAAAATTCAAAAACGCTCGTTTACTTATTCATATCCACGTTACGGAGGAAACACAGGTGGACAAAAATTAAATCGGAGTCGTGGACTACGGCGTCTCTCATAGCCCAAGAGAGAGAGAGAGAATGAAGAGGAAATGCAGGGCGGTTAACCAGATATGAGAACGCACTATGAAACAAATCTTCATAGCCCAAGATTTGTTTTGAGATCTTAAGCTTCATGAATAAAACAATGCCTTCTTTTTCCGTATTTGTAATTTTTTTCACCTTTCAGTTTTCCAAATATTCTGCTTGCTCTGCACTTCGAAATCCCTACCAGCCTTTCCCGCCCTTGTTTATTTTATTTTGCCGCGATTGGCCGACATTGCCTCATGGTAAGCACCGCGATGTTTCACCTTATCTGTGTTTTTGTTTTTTTTATGTTTTGCGTGTGCCTGCGAAATAAGTCCGCAGTTGTAAAGTAATGCAGCATTTCCTTGGTCTCTACCTGCACCCTGTGTTCTTTGTTTTTTTGTTGATTTTTTTGGATCGGGGTAACGTGAACAATACCGTCCGTATTCGCATTGACGCAGCGATGCCGGTTTTCTTCCAAACCATTACTTTCGAGGAAGAGTCAAATGACAGCTGCCAACCAGACGCGAGCGCGACATTCCCCGGCCCTCCGAGACATCAACGCGACAAGGGCGAGAACACCAAGCCCACGCACGCGAAGGAAGAAGGAGCACAGCACGGAAACGCGGTGTCGTCTTATATATATATATATATATATATATATAAGGGTGTCTCCTTTGGATGTCGCGCTGCGTGCCACTGCGCTCTCTCGTGCGTGCGTGCGCCTTCGGTATGGAGGCACGTCGCAACCCTCTCCGCTTTCGGGCGCCCATTTCGTGCAAGAATGTCGAGGTAGTGTCTCGAGGCTGGTCGCCAGCAACGGCAGAATAAGTTTTTGGAGGGAAGCAGCGGGCCACGCACCCATAACGACGTCGTGAAAGCGCTTGGTGCTTCTGCTTCTGTTTTTTCGAGGCTCGCCGGTGGCCGCTCGCGTAGTCCGGGCACACTTCGGTGGCCACCATTCTCACCGGCCCTCCTCCCCCTCCACACGCCCACCCGCCCCCGTAATGGCCGTGTCTACGTCCCCCGACTCCCCTAGACCTTCCTCCGACGCGCGACGTTTTCCTTATCTTCGCGCGTAATGGGAGCCGACTCTGAATTGGCACGATCCTTGTCTTCCCGACTGTGGATGGCTCTGACCGCCCGCTCTCCGCGTTGCTGGCCACCCCACTGGCTATATCATATGACACCTTTTCGGCGTAGCCCGTGAGACTCCTAATTATACGCGTCCACGCCGGATTATTATCCGCTGCGACTAGAGAATCTTCGTTCGCGATGCTCGTGGGTACGATCGAAGACACAACAAGAAACGTGATTTTGGCGCCTGTGTTATAATAAAATCAGTTGCTGGTCTGGAGACATGTCCCCTTGTCGAAACGTTGGCTCCTTATTCGATGTTAGTTGGTCTCTTGAAGAGTTTATCATCGTGCGAAGTTCTTTATTGTTTGGTGTACCCTACAGAAGAACTTCCAACATTCCATAGGCTATATTCAAAGTGGTTCGAAATCTCCTGAAAGCTTTGATCATTCCGATGTGCCTGTGCATGACCTCCTTCACGAAAGCCAAAATCTGTGTACACCCTGACGCCGACTGGTGTCAGACTTACTGAGACTGACCAGACAGCTTAACAGTTTTCACAATGCTGCTAGTGTCGTGAGCAAGTGCGCTCGGAAAACCTCACGTCTCTTCCGGGGCGAGTAGTGCTGAATGTCAGTATAATCGTAAACCAATATAGAGCCAAATATAAACTTAATGTCACAGCCCTTGTGATAGTACACATCTCCCCAACATATTAATCTGCTGCGCGAGGGCTGTTCTGCAGCTACCCTTCACGGTATAACCCCATGGCTATGGCGTTGCGCTGCCGAGGTCGGGGTCGCGGGTGCGATCCCCGTGGCGGCAGCCGCATTTCGATGGGGTGGAATGCATAAACGCTCGGGTACCGAGGATTCGGTGCGCGTTAAAGAACCCCAGGTAGTCAAAAGTAATCAAGAGTACCTCACTACGGCGTGACTAAAAATCAGAACGTGAAAGCCCAGAATTTAATTTTTTTTTTCCGACATGTGAGACTGCACCATTTATGCTAGGCCAATTTCTTTGGTACAATTTCCTTTTGAGTATTGTTTTTATGTTGGTCTGGTCTCCGATATTTTTGCTTCTCGCAATGCAGTAATGTTTAAGAGTGTTGCCCCTTTAAGAATACCTGGCGCCGACAGCCCTGCCTGTATTCATACGCGTAAAGAGAATAACCGAGCAGACACTCATATCTGTGCGAGCGCGAACAAGGTGGTCGAAGGTCTCGATCAGATTATTAACTAAAATTTCAAAGCTTGACGATATTTCTTGAACAATACGGCGGGTCCCGAATTATATTCAGTTTAACTTATGGTTTATCCTTACATCACAGAGGTTTATTCCTGCGACTTTCTGGCTTCGATTCTGTTTCACAAACACTCAGCGAAGATTCGCTAGTGATTCAACAAACGTTCCCGACGCCGTCACTGAGAGCGCGAAAGCTACAGAGGAAATTGAGAAAAGGACTAGATCATGTTAAATTTAGTGAACAACAGACAAGACTGACCGTCTGTCTGTCTGTCTGTCTGTCTGTCTGTCTGTCTGTCTCACCGACAGACATATAGATAGATAGACAGATAGATAGATAGATAGATAGATAGATAGATAGATAGATAGATAGATAGATAGATAGATAGATAGATAGATAGATAGATAGATAGATAGATAGATAGATAGATAGATAGATAGATAGATAGATAGATAGATAGATAGATAGATAGATAGATAGATAGATAGATAGATAGATAGATAGATAGATAGATAGATAGATAGATAGATAGATAGATAGATAGATAGATAGATAGATAGATAGATAGATAGATAGATAGATAGATAGATAGATAGATAGATAGATAGATAGATAGATAGATAGATAGATAGATAGATAGATAGATAGATCGGGATAACGTGCTGGCGGCCGCGCCATTTCACTTCTATGTGGTCTAAGATCAAGCGCCATAAGTGACGATAATTACCCAAAAAAATACTGATGGACAGAGACAAATGAAAAAGCAGCCAATAGTTGAAAACCTAATGTTGCACTTAAGCTCTAAGTTGAAGTGAAAAATGAAGTTAGAATTCGTCACACTGTAGGTACTTTGAGGTTAGGCTGCAAGAATAAAAACAAACCCACACAGCATGTAATGCCTTTCTTGTGAGGGCGAAATACTAGATCAACATGGCGTCAATGTATCGACCGCATCGTGCAGTTAGAGTTCTCTCTTTTTTAATGCCTTTCTTTTATTTTAATTTTTATCTTCAGGACGAGAAGTGTTCCTAAGCACCACTGAACTCATCAAATTGATCTAACATCCTACGTGGAGCTTCTTGTTCGGTAACGCAGTGGGGAAGTTTCTGTCTTTAACCTCTTCTGCACCAGACTTCACGACTTCAATAAAGCAGCGCCAGAACTTCTAAGTTGTGCCGTTGCGACAGTTGCTGCTACTTTCATTCGTCTGCAATACATTGTGTGTCTGTCTTTTCGTTTTTTCTGCACTTCGCTTCGAAATCGCCTCCATAGTTAAAATTACTTCTCTGCGTCGATCTTTTCTTCCTTGCTGCCTGTGTATATTTCTTCTTCTACCAGCCTCGTATATTTCGTCTAGTAGAGCGGATCACCGAGGATCTAGAAGCTAAAATAACAAATCGGGCCCGCATGATTGCTTTCTGCGATACTAGGACCAATGCGGCAGTATAGTCATTACTTTGGCATTGACGCCTTTACTTGGTTACTGTGACGCTTCACATTGCATTACGTCCGAGCATTACTCTGCCTCGGATGTTGTTCCTTCCTTGTCGAGGCTGGCCTGCAAGAAACCCTTCAAGACCTTGCATCAGAGATTGAATTTGCTCGGGCACGCAGTTTAATAAGATAGGACATCTCGACCGAACTTTATCGAGGGTTTCGAGACGCGGCTGAGTTGGGATAAGTTAAGAAGCAGTAGATGGAGTGCGAACAGTGAATCTCTCTTTCTGCTTTCTGTTCATCGGAGCAAGGGACGGGATAAATTGCTCGAAATAATTTGAAGTAAACTGCTGCGTTGACACAAGTGAAAATGAAAGAACAGCGTGGTGAAAGCTTCAGCACATTGTGTGCGATGTGCAGACATAGTACATCACAAATTACGAAAGAGCTACTTCAGGTAAGTCATCTTTCCAAAAGGCAAGTCATCTACCTAAGCTTATATTGCCATGGTTTCCCCGTCCATGATGCTTATTATGTAGTAAGATGCCGTAAAACCAATAGCATTTGCATTGTAGAGGAATAACGCAAAATAAAGTGGCAATAATAAAGTCAGTCCTTTGCCGGACCGAACGCATAGGCTCTCTGTGTTCTATTCGACGTGGTAAATGTATATGTGCGAAAAACACAGAAAACGCCTCAATTAGCAGAAACAAACAAACAAACAAACAAAAAAGCTTACAGGGTGCATTATCATCATGCTAAGTGCGCGTTGTCTTGTGCAATGCACATGTGTATCTAATCTGCTGTTTCTTTGTTCTTTTCCTTTTTTATTTCTTCTTCTAAAGTGGGGGAGGGGAGGAGGCTTAGCCCAATAAACAATTTAAAAGACTTCTATGCCTTAGTTAACTTGTTATACAGTTAGTGGCATCAGTTGAAGCTATGTACTGCGGACAGTTAGTGCGTAGTAGGCGTTTGCATCAATCGCTTTACGTGCAATAATGTTGTGAAAGGGGCCAGCCGTTATGCCACTACACCATTCAGTTTGTACTAACATAAGTCAGACGCCACGCAAGAAAAAACGGAAAAAGCAAGCACGATCCAGGGGCCAACAATTAACCTGAAGACAGCAAATTCGGAAGCTGCAGTTTTCGATTTTTTTCTAAGCGATCATTGCCAAGTTGCCAGAAATACTGAGCACGAGTTGATTGACTATAGTTGGTTCGACATACTAAGGCAGCAGCGCAGGGAGGCTTAACGTCCTTGCTTTGGGTCTTTGCGTCCTTTGTTTTCCTATGCTGATGCCTTAGCATGTCAGAAATGGCACGATTCCTGTGGTTCACACGGGAACATACCATGTATGCACCGCGTTGTATTCTAACAAAAGTTGTCGCAGTTCTATATTTAATAGGTCAATAAATGTGAGCTAAATACATTAAAAGAGCCGGGCGAAGAAAATAAGTTCATAGCAAAAGTTATAAAGACGCCTTCGACTTTCCCCAAGAATCGAGGCGATGCAAGCTTGAAGTTGAAGCCAATAAATTTGACTCTGGCAACGCCATTCAGTAAATTTCTCAAACAATGCGTCCACTAATTCGCGCCCTTATCTAGGCGCGGATCACGTGTCGCACAGTCTGTGGTTCCATATGTATACAGCGCGACAATTGTGGGTTTTCGTCGCAGTTTTTCTCCGGGATTTGAACTTCGTGTATAAACGGAGGTTTACCTTTTATTTCTGTTTTTTTGTCGAACAGTTGCCAGCACGCTGGAAATGTTGTACAGTACGAAATTGGCTCCACAGTTTCTTTTGGTTTTTCATTCACGTCCTAATAAGATTAGCCGGGCCCATCCTTTGCATTACAAGGCGCGCCTCACATTATACGCAACACATTGTGATATTACCCTTAACATTAAACATGCATGGTTCAATTTTCCTGAGAGCTTCCACACTGCACAAAACAGCAAATGCAAGGCAAATTAGAGCGACTACAAAATAAGCACGAAAGCGTTACTATGTTCCCGCACAAACATAATTTTCTTTTGATAGCGTGCTTCCCTCACTCTCTTTATTTTGTTCCAAGTCTCCTCAAAGAAAACAACGTGAAGGATCTTGCTGCGACTGTCCTGAATCGCACTCATCCACGCTCAAGTATAAAGTGTACCAGGCTAGAACAGCGCGACGCCTCCTTCCTTCTAGCTCGAGCGCTTGTGCCCAAATCCCCCGGGGATCTGACTCCGAGACTAGCTGCCGTCCATCTCCATTAGAGGCAATCCTTCCATAGGTGCCCGCTTTTTTTTAATAATGTCTTTTCTCGAGGTAGTCGCTAAGATTGCGAAGGGGTGAAGAAAAACGAAATAAGAAATGCAAGAGTGAGACGCTACCGGAAACGGAAGGCGCTATCGCATGTCGCGCCGCCGGCCAAGTTCGTTTTCTTTTACCCGAAGACAAAGTTTTGCTCTTCTTTACGCACCTGATTTATCTTTATTTTTATTCCCACGCTTGTTTTCTTTTTTTTCGCTTGCTGCCGTCCGTAATCTCCGCATTGCGCATGTGTTCTCTGCATCAGCCGTCCCTGACATTTGAGAAAAGAGGAGCCCGGTCACCCGGACGAATGTTTTCCTTTCTTTTTTTTTCTTTTTGTTGCATCTATTGGCCTTGGGCGAAGAAGTATAGTCTGTTACGACCGGCAATTGGTCGCTCTGTGTCCCTTTCTTACATTGCATCCACTTCCGCTTCCCGAGCGTACTCTCGTTTTCTGACTGTCCAGTCCCCGTTATTGTAACTCATGCACAGAGCGTCCTAAGTGCAGTTTCCTGCTTCTAAATTTAATGCACGGGAATGCGCAGCGTCTTCAGTCGCTGCCCTCTCGATTGGCTGTAGGACTGAGATCAATGTTGTGGGATAGCATGGCGTATCGCGAGTTAGCATGAGTTAGTCTAACTTAACTGGGTTATTGATATGCCTAATTGTTTATGATGGAGTCGGGTGAGGGATATTAGTGGTATGATCCAACAAATAAATGGAACAATACAAAATCGGAAGGACGAGGTACGTGGTACCCACTTTCAGCGAGCAAAATATTGCGTAGGGCTCTCTCGTCTAGCTTGGCGCTCTTTGGCCATACTTGGCCCTTGCGCCATAAAACCCCGTCTCATCATCATCATCATCTCTCGCAACGGGAGAAAGATGGCGTAAAGATTTAATGAAGATCGGCGAATACAGACCGAAAGCATAAATTGCTCCAGATGATGATCTGGCAAAATATTGCGGAAGCACACTCGAGACTTGTCATTGTAGAACTTTTTAATCGTTCGCAACGGTGTTGATATGCACAGACAGTTTTTTTCGTCAGCAGATACTCTTCAGCAGTCTTTAACTAAATCGAATTCAAAACGACTTATTTGAAGCAATAATAGGCATATACAATGCTAAATAAAACGAGGAAGTAACCACTCAACCGATCGCGGAAGTCCATTCACTAGGACACCTTTCTTAGGATCGATGTGAATCTTAAACACATTCAACCGTTAGATTCAGCAGGGCATGAAGAACAAGTCTTTCAAACTTTGATATTTGTTTGCGATATCAAGAAATATGAGGTGGCGTGCGTCTCAATTGGTTTCCATCGGTAGAAATTGATGACGTCTGGGAAATAGAAGGGAAGAACGGAAGTTGGAGGGCTCGCAGCCTTTCGAGCATGATGCACGAGACAAAATTAATCACTGTTTGCCTTCGTGGCGTTGGCCAACAGGAGTCTGCCTATCAATGCACTTCTGCGATAGTTCTGTGTTTTATCTGTATTCATTCATCCATATCTTCTGTGTGTTTCGGTGTCATTCCTTGTTTCTGACTTGTTTACGTCAGTCTCGCTCACTATACGAGTTGGCTACCAAAGCCGCTTTTCAAGTGATTGTCTTTTTCTCCTTCTTTTCGCTGTGAAATAGTTAACGAGCAATTGACACATCTTTTGTTTTAACTGCGTGTTGACAGTTACGATAATTCGGAACAGTACAAGCAAGAAGCTTCTGTGAGCTCGCATATCCAAGTCGGCAACATGTGAGCAGGTCCTCTCTTCGTGTTTATATGATGTCTGGGTGCACGTGGGCTACAGATTCGTTTTCATAGCCCGTTTCTGCATATTTTATTGTTTGTACTGATGTGCATTGCTCCCTTTGTGTGAGCATTGAAGCATGTCTGTCTTTCTCTCTTTCTCTCTAGCTTTCTTTCTCTCTCTGTCTTTCGTGTAGCACGACAACACACGTCAATATGCCTGTGCACGAGTCTATATCAGCACCTGCATGCGGCACCCACGCTTTCAACGCGTCCACAGCCGAGCCGTGATCAAGCTCACTATCATCAGGCAAATGAAAGCTCCCTGCGGCTATACAAATAACCTCACTCCATATGATGTCCAACTATATACGTGTCCTGCGGTAAGGTTGCCCAACCAGCTAACCTCTGATTTTCTATGCTCATCACTCCACACACCTCTCCGCCACTCTCGGGCTCGTTTCTCCTGCCATCAGAGCATTGGGCGCATGTCTCTCATACACGCACTGAGTGCAGTATAATGCAGACAAAGATAGAGGCGGATAATGATCGTTCGGAATAAACGATTACCGCGGAGAACAGGAGGGGGGGTCATGACAACAAGGTACCGGTACGATCTTGTCTCCCTCCCCGTTTACACTGCCCTTTGCTCTCGGACGAGCTCCGAGAAACGCTTAGGCCTTGGATCTCCAGCGGTTGCTTTCGTGAGCAGAATCTTTTCGCCTGCTCGGCAGAATCACTCCTGCTGGTCACCATCAACCACGATGAGCGGAGCGAACGGCCCCTAAGACTTGGCGAATAAAGCAAAGGAACAAACAACGCGCACTGGCGGGGCATCGTCCACGTCCTCCAAGCCAGCCTGCATAATTGATTCGGCCAAGACTTGGCCCCGTCGCACATCCTCCGAAGACACTCCCCGTACGTGGCTCGGCCCGCGATGTGGACACAGAGGGGTGGAGGGGGGGGGGAGGGTAGGTCGCGTGGGGACAATATATGTATCTCTACGGGACCGCTCCTTAATGGAGTCCCTCCCCTCGGTGAGAAGACTCAAAGAGGCGCACGCATATAAAGAGCAGCCGCACTGCCCATGTCACCCGGCGTCGTCCGGGCGGTTCATTTTGTGCCCGCTGCGAAGTATGCGTGACATTCTTCTAGGCAACGCCGGCGGACGTACTTGCGCTCCGGCTGACCTTTCCAACGGACTGGTATACTTGCCAATCGATCGTTTAAGGCAGTACTTCCACTCATGACGTCACGGATAATGCGATATCTCAGCGTAGCGGCGGGCGTTCGTTGACGTCAGTACCTATCCACTCTCCCTGTAGTAAACGAACAAAGGGATGAGAGAGAGGCGCAAAAAGCATGTTGTCAAAAAAAAAAAGCCTCCAAACCTCGTTTTGCTGTCAACTTCAGTCAGCCTGCATTGACCGTAATACGTGCGAAATTAGCGAACGTAAAGAAAGCACTTTGACATTGCATTGTTGAATTTAATCAATTAAGCGCCGATTACGAGTAAACTCGTCGTGAACTTTCCGCAATTTTCGTCCACCTGTTTATGTGCAGCTTTTTGTTATTTTGACAAATAAATAATGCACAATGACCTGTCTATTCTTTTTTCGTCAAGGCCAGAAAAATACAATGTGCATTTCTGGTATCGCATTTTTTGAAAAAAAAATTTGGCGCTAAGTATGCAGGGTCAAATAAAATTCCGCAATATGAAAAAGTCTAGATTTGTCATGGCAGAAAAGGGGTTAACGCGAAAACGACTGCTTCTGCGCTTTCTTACTCGAGAGGGTGAACGTATCAACATAATTGCGCCTATATAGTATCTTCCCGACATTGGCCGTTTTGCCAGAAGGCGAAGCAT
The DNA here is from genome assembly GCF_050947875.1 of Dermacentor variabilis. Taxonomy (NCBI): domain Eukaryota; kingdom Metazoa; phylum Arthropoda; class Arachnida; order Ixodida; family Ixodidae; genus Dermacentor; species Dermacentor variabilis. Next base: position 115,770,089 of record NC_134572.1, on the reverse strand, counting down.
TGCAAGTAAATAGCAGGGTTTAGCGTCGCGCTTAAGTTCCTCGCACGGTATTTGCGCGGCGGTGACATGGCATTGCGCACCATGCGAGACCACTTCTGCGCGGCAGGAACAGCTCCCTGGCAGAAACCAGGCGCCTCACAACGCCGGCGCGCGAGAGAGAGAGAGACAGGGAGGTTAGCCAGTGTAAGTACCGGCTGGCTACCCTGGGCTGAGGAAAGGGCTGAAGGGAATAAAACGAGAAAGAAGAAGGAGAAAAAAAAGAAGCAAAAATTCACACAGTAACGCGACGCTACGCGCGACAGCCTTCAAAGACGTTCGCACAATTCGCATGTGCTTAAAAACTTCAGCAGAGCCCTTAAGGCCTTTAGTGCCGAAACCCATCTGGACCAGTGTCCTAGAACTTTTTCTTCTGGGAAGGAGCGATTGACCAGTTTTTTGAACGCGGTCACGAGCACTTTTCTTGGTAAATTGTAACGGGGACAGTCACAGAGGAGCCTCTCTCTCGATCGTCACCTCGTAGCCGCAGGTGTCGCAAGCACGGCTGTCGGTCATTCCAATGCGGAAGGAATAGGAGTTCATGAATGCCACGCCGAGCCACAGGTGGCACAGAAGTGTGGAACACCAGTGAATTCACGAACGCACGTCTCCACAGGTTGGATCCACGTCTGCAACTCCGTCTTCCACCAGGGTTACCACGAGCGCAAACCGGCGCGATGTTACCGGTTGAGCGATTCAGCAACCATGTTACCAGTGTTAATTGGCGTTGCCGGCGCCGTACGTCAGTGGTGCGCGAGATGAGACCGACGGAAAAAAAAAGCGTCGGCGTAATTGTCGGTGACCCATGATTGAAAAGATAATGTATATTTAGCATGACGTTTGATATCCGTTCCACTCCGACCAGTATATTCACGCACCGGGTTGTGGTGTGTACGCAGCTTCTCAACGGGAAAGCTATTGTGTGTGCGCATAACCACTCATGCCAGAGCGCAAGGCAGAAACGCTGTCCGGGCTCTGGCATGCTGTAAAATAATTTGGACCCTTATTCACTAATGAGGGTGTAACTTATTTTACAGTGCTGCGGAGCTGATTGGATAGAGCGTGATGGTGCGTTCACTTGGCTTCGTCGTTTTTGGAGCCAGGTGCACTCAGGGCGTGTGAAGTCCATCTAAAAAACAAAGTACACGTATGCATGCTGGCGCGCGGAAATGCACGCCAGCGCGGCGTGCCTTGTGTTTACCGCACGTCGCGATGAATGGCGGTTTAATCCAACAAGAGACGCGCGCCAGCGCGCAACCGATTGACTCACTCTAGCCGTTTGGCAGGCATTCTTTCGTACTTTGTTATTGGCAGTGCTTTGAGAGGGAGAGAGAGAAAGAGAGAGAGAGAGCTAAAAAAAAGAAGGCACGAATGTTAACCAGTCAAGAGTCTGGCTGGCTATCGTAGGCTTAGGGAAGGGGGAAGGGGAATAGAAAGAATGGAGAGAGAGAAAGAGAGAGAGGGGTAGAGAGAAAGAGAGAGACATGCACGGACAGCACTACGGAGTCAAAGGCGCTCGCACAGGCCAATCGTTCTCAGAAAGCACAAAAGTATGATCACTGTCTTCTTAGCCGATGATCGATGGGGACGGTGGCCTCGATTTGTCTGTTCATTCAGATTACGATCATGTAGTTTCGTCAATGCGTTGGAAATACATTGTGTTTGTGCTTGAGTAGTGCTTGTGTTTGAGCAAATTGAGGGCAGTGGCACAATAGGTGGTCAATATTGTTCTCGCAGCCACAGACATCACGTGCAATTTTGTCAGCCATTCCTATTAGTGCTGAGTAAGCTTTCGTGAAGGCAACTCCCAACCACAACGGACACAGAAGAGACTGTCAGTGCAGTTCGGGCGGATGTCCAAGTGGCACTGAAGGGTCTAGTCTATACAGTCATGTGCGCCTTGTATGTGCGGTATTCCACTCAGCTAACGAGAATGTGCGTGCTAGAATCCAAAGCTGTCTCGCAGCGTCTCTCCTTGACAGATAACTGGGGACGCAGAGGTCTTCTCGGTTTGACGTCTGAGCTGCCTTATCTGCGTCATTTCCAATGACACTGCAGTGGCCTGGTGTCCACTGAAAAGAAATAATATGGCCTTTTTCTCTCAAGTGATGAATAAGTTCCACGTTTTTGCACGTCACCTGATCGTGAGTTCCATATCGTAGAAATGACTGCAAGCATTGTAAGGCCGGCCTTTAATCGCAGAAGACTGCCCATTTTCCATGAATCCCTGTATTAATCAGATGAAGCGCAGCCCGGAGAACAGCGAGCTCTGCAGCTGCAGGTACGTAGTTATATGAGCTATCTTGAACCGTTGCGTTATACCCATTGTTGTATGACTACAGCACCAATGGAAGTGGTTGATGTAGTCGCGCCATCAATATAGACTTGTGTGCAGTCGCTGTCCTTCTCGTACAAGAAGAGAAACCAAGTTGCTTCAGTGCAGATGATGGTAAGTGCGACTTTTTCTGAAGTCCTGGGATTGTGAAGTTTACTTGAGTACGGCTCACACACCACGGATTAATCGAAGGCTTGCCGCAGGTGCGTACCCTGACGTAAGAGAGGCGCGTTGCGCGTATACAGTTGCTCTGAATTTCGTGTGAGGCCTTTATACTAGGAGATTTGAGAGGTGGTGGGTAGCGGTCTGGGGGAAGTGCCTTATGTGCACACGCATTGTTTCAATGGTAATGTGCGTTCTGATAGTGTAACCTTGCAAGATTGCAATACCTTCTGTCATGGACGCGTTCCGCGGTTTACTAAGGCATGTCCTCCAGGACTTGGACTTCCATACTTTTGATGGTATTCAGGTTAGTTATGCAGGTTTTGGAGATGACGTGTAGGCTGTACTGCAGAAATCCAATAAATGGGACCCTGTTCAGTTGCAGCATAGAGCGTATTAACACTCCCCAGGCCTTTCCTGCTAGGAACCTAAACATATGGCAAATTCCCGTCAGTTGTTTATTCACATAATTTACATGAGGAGCCGATGAGAGATTTCTGTCGATAACCAGCCCCAATAATCTGTGGCTTGGGCTGTACATGATCAGCTAGCACTTCGTCAAAGGATATCACGTATGGAGGCATTGGTTTTCTGGTAAATGCCATCACTGCAGACCTTTAACGTGATATTTGATGTCCTTGTTCCGAAGCTGGGATGATGTTAAACTGGCTGCCTTGTGAAAATGCGAGCGAAGCTGAAGTCGCGTCGCATCCGACGTACAAATACAAATCTCGTCGGCATAGATGAAGAGCCGTATAGTGGATAGAAGGATGTCAGCTAGTCCAGTGAGTGTTAGATTGAAGAGCGTTAGGCTGAATACTCCGCCTTGAGGGACTCCACGTTTACTGTAATGCTGGGAGGTTGGGCCATTCTCGGCAACTATGAAAAAGGATATCTTTTGTAGGTAGCCACTAATCCAGAAACAGATCTTGCGTCCAAGCCTTATTGCATTTAACGCGCTGAAGATCGCTTCACGTATTTCATTATTGCATGCTTCTTTAACACCCAGGAACAGGGCAGCAGATAATCGTTTGCAGGACTTCTGGTGCTCGACGTACGTCCCCAATTCGACAACATTGTCTCTGGAAAACGGTCAACGGTTAAACGAACCATTGTTCTTGATATACTTCGTAATGTTCGAGGTACTATTCTAATCATGCAAGAACCATCCTCTCCATTAGATTTCTGATGCACCTGGCAAGCGAAATCAGTCGGTATGATGCAATGTCTGCAGGTGAATTGTCAGGCTTTAGCACTGGAATCAGACAACTGGTCTTCCATTTCTGGTTAAACGTGCCTCTCTGCCAGGAGCTGTTCAACAAGAGTAAAAACACTTTCCGGGCCTCTTCGCCAAGATTACATAGGTCACGGTAGGTTATATCATCGGGTCCTGGCGATCATGAACGCTTGCACAAGGCAAATGCGGCTTCGAGTTCATCCATAGGGAAAAGACTGTCCATGCGGGGGTCGCGTGAAATCAGTGGGCGGTCGAGCGTCGTTGTTCAAGCGGAACTAGTTTCGCCAGCAATCCTCCTGCAGAAATCGTCAGCGACGTCAATCCTCCTGCATTGTTGGTGAAGGGCCAGAGGCTTGAAAGGGTGGCACTGCTGGGTTCCGCGGATACCACGAACAGCTCTCCATATGTGAGACAAAGGTTTTCTCGAATCCAAAGGTTCGCAGAATGACATACATCTTTGCGTTGCAAGTTTGTCCATGCGACACAGAATTTTCTTTTGAGTTTGTCTGGCCAACCTCAAGTTGTGTACGGACTTTGTACGCCTATATCTTCGCTCGGCACAGCGACGAATTGCAAAAAGCTTCTCCAGCTCAATGTCGTAGTTGGTGCATGCCGATGTTCTCGAAAGTGAATGTGTGCCAGCCTCTGGGGCACCTCTTATAGTGTCCTCTGGGCTTCCGCAATTGATTTGAGCATCGGCCAGTCGATACATTGGGTGAGGCCAGGTAACTTGGAGTCCGTCAGACTTTCAAACCTAAGTGGTGAAGTGGTCATTTCCCCGTGTTTCGATATCCGAGCACAACCTAACGTTTCTAGTGAGGGAGCGTGAAACAAGGGGAGGTCCAGGCAGCGACTGTAGACAGTTTCACGCATAAAAGTGGGACTTCCATCAATTAACAAACACAGCTCTTGTTCAGCTGTGATAAACTTTATTGAAAGGGCGAAGGGTAAAGGGGGACGTGGCTGAGGGTTGGGACTCAAGTAAGGCCCTGGGCCTGCTTGGCCTTTTCCGCCCAGTCCACCAGTTAAAGCTGTCGGTCGACGTCCCCGGAACTGAGCCAGGCTGTCCAGTCAGTCTCGCTGCTGACGGGGGGATGAGAGAACGGGAGCGAGGTGCATTCCCACATTATGTGTGTGAGTGTTCCTGTTTCTGAACAGAGCCTACATTGGTCGCTTTCCTTGCCCCCTGTGATTTTGTTAATGTATTTTGGGTGTGGGTATGTATTTGTCTGAAGTCGCCGAAACGCGACTGCAGAGGCAAATGACAATGATCTGCTGCCCTTGGAGTTCAGCTTAGAGCCAGAGATAGTGGTGGGCATTAAGATCTTCACTTATCACCCAAGGCTGGGGAGTCGCTGTCGGGATTCGCCGCAATAGCTCGCAGTTCGGCCGACTTGAGGGCAATATGTAAGCTTCAACTATTTTGAAAGGGAGCTTGCGTTTATTTACTGTCACACGCACTTACTGGTTTTCATCGTCAAGCGGCAGTGGCATTGGATGATTGACACAGGTAAGATCACGTCGTACGAAACCGATTGTCTTGCTGCATTCTCCGAGTGTGGCGGAGATGAAGCACTCATACCCTAACCGTCCGGTGTGAGCTGATAGGGGCTCGCAGAGGACGATAATGGTGCACTGATTCATGAACACAAACTGTCGAAAGTCTGACATGCGTGACTTTTAAGTCCTGTGGCGTTCGGCTATAAAAATATCAACGCGTTCCGGACCTCGTCACGAAACGACGGCTTGCGGCGAGCCATGATGTCAACCAAGGGCTGCAAGCACTGGACTCGAGTGTCCAGCACCTGTAGTGCGCTTTGCCCAGACGAAGTTCTCATTTTGTTCACTATAACGCGAATGACATTCACGAAAAACAGCTAAATATTGGTGACCTGAAGATCGTCAGACAACGTCGCTTCAACAGTTGCTGCAGCCGTCGAGGTCTGTGCCTTTTGAGGTAACTCAGCAGCGCGTTGGGCTCTCGGCAGCTCAGGATATTTTTCAGGTTGGGCGAATCTTTCCACTTTATTTGTTTTCCTTGTATTCGTCTTGATGGTGCAGTGCATTGATGCGGCAACTCCTATGGCGGAAGATGGCATGTCACTACCTGCAGCAGCAGTTTTTCGTGAACGTCTTCGGTGTCGGTGCCGACGTCATCAAAGAGTGGCAGCAGCCTCTCGATTGGTTGAATTGTCCCGCACCATTTGTTTGAGTGTCGCGAATCCCTTCCGCACCCGCGGGCCACCCTTTAATGAGGCGTTGGAAGCACCACTGCAGTTAGGGCACTTTAAAACACCTGTGCGGCAGCCGTCTTCCGAACGGGACAGAGCCCCGCGGGCATACGACGTTGTTCACACAGACACCCATTACGCGGCCGATCTTGCAACGCTTGAAGCACTGGAGGGGCTTCGGTAAGAATTGTCGCACTGTATCGCGGACATGTCCTACTTCGACGTGGGAAGCAAGGCTGTCTCCTTCAAACAAAACCTTGACACGGTGTGTGTTTCCAAGTCTCGAAGTCTTCGTAATGAAAGTGCCTTCTGTCGTTGGTTTAATCAGTATTGGCAAATCGTCATTCGGGATGACAACGTCGACGTCATAAATGACACCCGCAGTGCCATCCTCCCCTCCCCCCCCCCCCCCCTGCAGGGATCGATCTCAGTTTTGTTGCGTAGGCCTTGTAGGGCCCCACTGTGTAACACGTCAACTGCTACGACATTTTTAACGGGAATTTATTCTCACCTATTTAGTCTCACTTGGTGCGATTTTTCTCAAGCAACGAAGGGAGGACCTGCCTGTTTAGGAGCCGCAAATTAGTCGTCGATTCTAGTGGCATGAAGAACACAGTGTGCGGCCAGTGCTGCGATGCACTCCTCATGGTAAACAGTGCTTTCAAATGCTGAAGTAGTGATGAACGCAATCGCTTTGTTTTTGGAACCCTTATAGATCAGCGCAAGATGTATTTTAAAAAACGCACACATTTTGACATGACGTAAACCTGCCTCACTGAGTGTTAAATGTACATGTGCCATTGCGTAGTCAGGCGCCTGGAAACACCAGGCAGCCAAGCACCGATATCTGCCTGGAACAGATATCCGCAACTACGCCGCGCTTCAACGTGTGCGATCTATCCCGCAAGGTCTGCGCATGCGTAGGCGCGGCCGACAAGCGCACATGTAGTCTAAACTTTCAAGCCAAAGTCTCGACGCGCAGGCCGCGCACGTGCTTTTGCACGCGGCGCCGATCCTCGACTGCGTGTATAATTGCTATCGCAATGATAATCAAATGATTTACGTCCCCAGCACTGCCCGTTGTAAAGTCCTTTACCCGATCACTTGTACAGCGAGAAAAAAATGGTTCAACTACGTGCTATTCGACACGGAAGAGAGAGGGCAAAGGAAGGGAAGACAGCTAGTTTAACAAAACGCACACTCGATTTGGGATATCTCGTTACACCCTACAGTGTCGCACATATGTGCGTGACCCATATTTCAATGAGAAACAAGTAAGCATTGCAAATACCCCACCGAGGTGCAGGTGACACAGCAGTGTCTCATCAGAATTGCGGCATTTGTAGGGTGTGTAGACGGCAGATCGAGAGGCTCGGAGAATTCCAAAGAAAAATGCGTGGTCGTGTAAGCGAAAAAGTGAGGGTTGCCATAAACTTTCCTGGCCTATCGTCTGTAATTTTATGTGCTCCTCAAAGATAATCATAGGTGTCAGTTTGCAAAAAAAAAGAAAAGACCTTCAGCGCTGCACGACAAATTGTGGTTTCCGATCGGCTTACAAAAAATAGTCTAGTTTTCTAGAAATATTGCTCCCAGCTTCAGCTTGGAACATGCCTGTAAACAGGAATCTGCTATAAAACCTTAGGATGTGCAAAAGAAGGGATAGTGCTAGTTCTTTTGTAAATGCATTATTCTTACTTTAGTAATTTACCTTGACAATATTTCTTATGAGGAACAGCGACCATTTCGTTGTATCAGGCATTTTAATTATATTCAGGTGGTATTACGACGCCTTAGCTAAGGTCAAGTCTCATGTATTGGTATTATTTTTTTGACGTCAGAAACATTTTTTTTTCGTTCGTCCTTGTGATGTGGTTGTCTTCAAGCCAATTTCTATTGCAATATTTTAGGTCAGACAAATGGAGTATACCATTCCTTAGAAGGCGCTTTCCTTATCTTAAGTACTCCTTAGGCTGATCTCATCATTCTTGCATGCATAACTATGCATTTCCTAACAATGTAGATCAATGCTTCGTTAGAGACAGGGGCAGCCCTAGCGGGATGCACATGCGTAAACATTTTCGCAAGTTACACTAAACATTGCATTGACGTATTTTCTTGCAGCTAGTACGACGGGCCAGCATGTGAATAAACACATATTCTTCCTGACAGTTGTTGACTCCACGTTCTGGGTGCTTGGGCTCGTAGTCTGAATGAAGTCTGCCAGTACTAGCTTGCCGTGCAAGTATTTCCCAGCACTAGGTAAGCTGCACCACAGAAGCCCACGAAAAAAAAAAGCGGGTTACATAATTGCAACATCGCTGTTGCTGGAACGCTCTAGAACTTCCCACCGAGAAAAGCGGGAATGTTCACAATAGCGGCCAAACGCTTTATGTACTAGACGGGAGGGCTCCAAGATGTGTCCCTATCCCCGACGCCGCCGAGAAATTGGCGTGTTTGTCGGCTTGGTGCAATTTGGCTATTGATACGCAAAGCGTACGGTTCATCGCTTTGCGAGTGAAAAGCGACGATTGCACCCTTGTCATCTGAAAGCCCCAGGTATTGCCTTCTTAGATATGTTGACACTACGTGCGCAGTATATGCAGGGCGGCACTCTGCTAAAGCTATCTGTTATCGGTGTCCGCCCGCAACTATAGCACCGAGAGGCAAGTGATGGGCCGAGTGCTGTACCAATTGGACAATCGCCCGCTATAATAACTGAAAGTGCTATTAAAGCAATTCCGCGCGGAAGGCATTAGTTGCGCTACTAAGGTTCTTGCGGTCTACGGGCGTTCGATGTACCTTAAGAATGTTACCCGCCGCGGTTGCTCAGTGGCTATGGTGTTGGGCTGCTGAGCACGAGGTCGCGGGATCGAATCCCGGCCACGGCGGCCGCATTTCGATGGGGGCGAAATGCGAAAACACCCGTGTGCTTAGATTTAGGTGCACGTTAAAGAACCCCAGGTGGTCAAAATTTCCGGAGTCCTCTACGGCGTGCCTCATAATCAGAAAGTGGTTTTGGCACGTAAAACCCCAAATATTATTATTATTACCTTAAGAATGCCACCCGCCGCCGCTCTGTACTGTACGCGTTTTGTTTGTGCTCGTCTCTTTTTTCTTTCTCTCTGTCTCTCTCTCTTTATTCTTCCGCGCACTTTTTGTCTTTTTTATCCCTTTACACCTCCCTCCCGTGACGCGTGGCCAACTGAAACTACCTTTGATTAAACTCTCTGCCTTTCTCTGCATCCTTTCTCTTTCTCTCTCGTCGACTCCACGTAACACCGCTCCAGATAATCAGTAAACGTTGTCGATATAAGCACTCTTAGGTCCCTAAACTAAGAACGGGAAGTTTGTATTACGACTGAACGTTCTGAAAATGAAATTCGCTTAATAACCGTCTCTGTTTTCTGTCCGTTTGATGTCCTTCCTAACAGCAATACCTTTTAATTTTACTTGATTTTTTACTTTATTTGAGTTATACTTGGAAATGGACATGATGTCTAACATGTTGGGGACTGACCTCGCCTTTAGAGCTTCTCAACTCGTGTCCCTATTGCGCTAAAGAAAACAAGATGTACCCCCCCCCCCCCCCTGCCACGTAGTATATGTTCCCACGAAAACTCAGCGCAACCACACGAAGTACGCAATTCTTCATTGCGCGTTATACGTACAGGCTCGCGTATAAGAAAGGGAAGGTTCCGTTATGTACATAGTTCGGAGAAGGCAAAGGTTAAGGTTTGTTACGTATATACGTAGTCCGGGGAAAGCAAAGTAATAAAGGTCGAAACATAAGTCTACAGCGTAAGAAAGTCTGTAGAACTCGCAGACGTTGCTCAAATTGACCGGTTTCCGAAGAATTACTCTGGCTCTGTTCTCTTCATGTATTTTCTCTCTTTATTTATTTTTACTTCTGCCTCGACGAAGTCTATGACGACGAAGCAACATTTTTTTTTCATTGACGAAGCCACACGCCTTCAGTGGCCGCGGAAGGCATGTCTTTCCACTACACGTAATACACCTGCATCCCCGCACCCCGCTTCCTCCTGTTCCTCCTCTTTCCTGCAAGGCACGCAGCTGTTGCGGTTGGAGGGAACGGTTCGAGGGAACGTAAAGCAAAGCACGTAACAAAACAACAACAACAACAAAAAGCAATGGTCAGACACGACCATCCTCGAGTCCTGGTGCTTCGGGAATCACTCTCGTTCGTTTTTTGCTGGGAAAACGAATATACGAGCGCCCGACAACACGCCAGGGATTCTTCGACGGAGAAGCCGCACCCCCCCAAATCCAGTGGAGTCTACACTGTAGCTGCAGTGCAAGGCCTTCTCCGCGTGTAAAGCCCCGCATGGGTAGAGGCGTCAGCCTTCCTGTTTTGATCCCCCTCTTTGCCAGCTCGACGAGAGGAGGACAGACGGGGTGAAAGGAAGGGACTTATTTATAGCGCTGCCTTCATTCCCGGCGCCATCGCCATTGTTGCCCAAGCAACGCCTTTTGTCTGACGCTCGCTGACGCCGCAGGTCATGTCGCCGCCTCGTGATTGCGTGTTCGTGAGAGAACAAAACATGGCGCGCTTGTCCAGCAGGACGTAGGCGGCTTGCTAGCGGCGCCGAGAGCGACAGATTGTTTGGGTCGGGTGGATATATATATATATATTTTTTTTTTAGCGTTGGTCGCGGCTACGTTGACAGGGACGTTAGCGGATAAGGACGCCTTGAATCATGGCGCCCTTGTACTAAGACAAGGTGGTATGGCGGAGGCTGGGTCACATAAAATGCGGCTCACTGTTCCTCGGTAGGTTTCGAAATATGCATTTGGTGTCCTTCTGACCTGTGGTGCCAATAGAAATCTTTATAACTGTAGCTGATGCAGGTACAGGGAGGGTTGGAAGCACCACTGCAGCATTTGTCACCGATGTTCTTTGTTGCTAGTCTCAACTAAGAAAGGAAGCAGCTCGCGCTCTTGGCGGTTCATAAGTACAGGTCGGTCATGGCAGATTGATTAATTAGCGAACGCACTATTTTCACTACGTACGGTGTCAGACTATTGTTTTATGTGATACATTGTACTCATCACTGCAGGTGTTTGTTCGACACACAATAGATCTTTAACGAAGGCATGACAAGAATTCTGGCGGGGTAAGTATTTAGCATAACACGAAAATTATCATCATGTCGACTTTTGTTATAGAAAAGGTGAGTATGCATTACTGGCGACGAGCGAATTTGAACCCGAGCTCTGAAGTAGGAACACCATCCCGTTGTCCGTTTTCTTTTTTCTCACTGTCATCTTTATTTGTGTGTGTGTGTGTGTGTGTGTGTGTGTGTGTGTGTGTGTGTGTGTGTGTGTGTGTGTGTGTGTGTGTGTGTGTGTGTGTGTGTGTGTGTGCGTGCGTGTGTGTGTGTGTGTGTGTGTGTGCGTGCGTGCGTGTGTGCGTGCGTGTGTGTGTGTGTGTGTGTGTGTGTGTGTGTGTGTGTGTGTGTGTGTGTGTGTGTGTGTGTGTGTGTGGCGCTTTTTCTTGTATCAAACGAGATATGTCGAAATTAGCACGTCAAAAAAAAGGCAAAGATGAACAGCTTAGCCTTGAGCGTGCAGATGTAAAGTAACAGCTGACCGAAATATATTCTCCAGGGTATTACTGACACAGCATTTAATATCCGCTCGTTTAGCGCGCTACGTTGCTTGCGAAGGCTCTGCACGTTGGATCGAAACACGGAACATCCCTTCACTTCACTGCCTTAATGGCGCGGCGGGCTCAGAGGTAATCACAAAAAGCGAGAGTAAATCATCTGCCCAGCGTATTTACTCACAACAAGCATCGCGCTTGGGTATCGTCACCATCTTTCATTTTTCTTCTTCGGTAACGGGAACGCTCATTACGGCTGGCATATTTCCCCACCCCAGCTCCAGTGCTTATGGCTGCTGGCCTTCATTTCACCGCGATCCATATTCCATGTTTACGCAACCTGACAAACCAACGCAGTCATAGCAGCAGAGCGTATAGTTTTCTTCTCGCTTGTTCGTACACTTTCGCGGTACCGAGAGAGTGTGACAATTAACCTTGCGCCTAATTTCTCCTGTAAACAGGCTACGGGCGCTAGCACGGGCGCGAGCGTTTCACGCCAAGCGTACCAAATGAGTCGAGCCCTATCATGCATGACTGGGCGGCGTGAGCTTCTGGCTGCCTCCTTTCTTCTTCGTTTTTTCCCTCTGTTCTTGTTTGCCAGCCAGTTTTCTTTCATCCAGCCCTATTCCCTGTCCTTTAATGATTTCCTTATTATTTTTTTGCGTTTAACTGGGTAAGAGTAACAAGGTACGCGACCTGAATTTGATACGAGGGGATGTTATGCTTGTTTGCTTTGCTTTAGAGAGCCTACATATGCCCGCGACTCCAAACTTTCCGTAAGCTCGTAACGCCTCCCTGTGTGTACTTGACTCCCTCTTTCTTCCTTTCTTTCTTTCTTTCTTTCTTTCTTTCTTTCTTTCTTTCTTTCTCTCTCTCTCTCTCTCTCTTGCCTGTTCACTGATGCGCATATACTTACTTCCGTTTGTCTCTGCAGTCAACCCAAGATGACAAATGGCCGTCTCGGTGACGCGTAAGTATATGGCAGAGGCATGAATTTGCGTATAGGCAAGCGAGCGACATGTCGCATGAATTTTTTTTTTTTTTTCAATTCAGGTCACGCATGACTTTGAACGGTGCTGCACACGACCGCTCAGTGACGTGGAGTCTTGAATATACAGTTCCCGTGGGACCGAGTGAGGTATAACCTGTTCATTTACTCTGGTCGAAACTGAGAAAGTGGTCATATCATCTGTGCACGTTTCTCAAATGCGCTTCCCGGATGTAAGCGTAGCCTCTCCTCAAGGTACGAGGGTGTACTCAACAAATTATTTAGCAATGACTCGAAAGGCGGAAAGCTCAAGCGTTTTCGGAAAGGAATAAAATGGGCGAAGCCGGACATTTCGCGGTGAGAACCCCTGGATGAAGATGAAATATTGCAGGCTGATGCGAGAGATCATCTAAGGCTTTCTGCGTGTCCCGTGAAAAGCGCGCACGTGGCCTTAATGCGTTGATATTTTGTCGTCTTCCAGCGGCTTGACTCGATGTCAGGCGTATGGATGCCATGTTGAGAGGAGAGATGCGAATTACGGCCGTCGCGCAAAAAAAAAATTGTGCGGTGCTATAATTTTTTTTTTATTTTGAGCAAGGAAAGAACAGCCGCGAGGTTCGAGAAGAAAAGTCATTTGACCACTGAAGCAACGCGAGTCAAACAACTTTGGAACATGAGAAGAAACCGCACAAGTGGTATAAAAGTTATGCATATCCAACGTGCATATCGGGATCTCTGTGAAGCGAAGATTTCGTTAAGCGGGTACTTAAATGCTATAGGAGTAAAAATGCGGTGGGTACGATTGTCTTTATTCTTACCTATGCAACGCGTATTCTCACGCAATGTCTATGTTCACGCTCAGCACCAGTCAAAACCTTATTGGGATGCAGGTTCATGTTTATAAGCTATGCACCATACGCAGTCTAAGCCGAAATACAAACAGCATGGTCATGCGAATGCTCACTGTGAGACGTCGACGACTCAGTGGTGACAGGAGGACGAAGACGTCCTTAGTCGAGGAAAGAATGGTGAAGACAGATGTATGCCTAGAGAAGTGCGACGCGAAGACCATCGGGAAGGTAGAATATTTTTTTTTTTCGTTTCATTTCTGCGTTCATAGCGATGGAAACGATGTTCTCGCGCGAACGTGATACGTTACGTGGGACATGTGCCTATTCCGCAAGACAGCAGTCATCGTTGTTAGTAAATTCCGAGAAGGTTTGCTAAGAAAGCTTCGCTAAAAAAAAAAGAAGACAAGACAAAAAGAAAGCTCGGTACTCTTTGGAAGAACGTGCCCTTCTAACGCCTGAATTACCAGTTGCGAACTTATTATAATAGAATAATGTCCGCCATGTGAATACAGGAAGTAAGTTTGCTGCTAGAACTTTCGACACACCCACGTGCGCTCATGCTATCATCATCATCATCATCATCATCGTCGTCGTCGTCGTCGTCGTCGTCATCATCTTTATCATCATCATCATGATCATCATATGTATGCCCACTGCACGACGAAGGCCTTTCGCAACAATCTCCAGTTACCCTTGCCTCGCATAAGCTGGCGCCCTATATTGTTCATACAAGTTTCCTAATTTCAGCGCACCACCTAATTCTCCGTCGTCCTCGACTGTGCCTCTCTTGGCAGCCATTCTGTAACTATAACAGACCACCCGTTATCCGTCATATGCATTACGTGGCGTGGTAATGGCGTGCGGTAAACGTACAACAGGTACAGCGTCGTGTTTCTGTGCACACACGGTGTAGTCATCGTCTATTCTAATTACGTGACCAAGCCAAGCCATTCCAGCCTTCGCTCTTGGATCCTCGACGCAATGTCCGCGTATGCGGCTAGAAGTACCTCATTATGCAGTACCTCGTAAATGCGGAAAGATAGGCGCACTTATCCTACGAGGACACTAGCGTCCCAGCGAAACCACGACCCCAACCACGGGCTGATTGGGAAGGCGTTGAAGCACCCATTGCTGAAAAGTTGTAGTTGCTGCCTCAAAACAACTTTGTAGCAATGGGTGCTTGTTTTCGAAATGTTCGCGCGTGCTATTGTAAAGCACACTTCTGTGCTAAGCTAGTTTCGCGTCATTCCTTTTGCATCTTTTTTTTCTTCTTGTACCTAGTGGGAACTGCAGCCGCGATTTGCTCTAGAAGCAGAAACATCATGGCAAATGGAAGAGGAGGAAGATAAATGCTTCAGTCATAGCTTTGTTATTTATTTATTTATTTATTTATTTAGTTATTTATTTATTTATTTATTTATCTTTTATTTATTTATTTATTTATTTATTTATTTATTTATTTATTTATTTATTTATTTGTTTGTTTGTTTGTTTGTTTGTTTGTTTGTTTGCCTATTTATTTATTTATTTATTTATTTTTAATTCAAGCCTTTGTTCTGATTGCTTTTCTCCCTCTTACAACAATTCCTATTTCTAAGTTCCAGCATCGCAATTGTTAATTCCCTTGTTTCTTATCCGCCTAATTTACCCACCTGCATGATGAACGATCCCCCAATGTGGGCATGCGCCACGATATGCTGCTAGCTTCAGAAGGCGGTCAGTTACGCGACTCCTAGAACCCACAATTAACAAAATTAGCTTATCGCCGACACGTCCTATTCCCTTGGAACAACAATGTCTGCCATACTCTAAGAATTATATCCGCTTCACTAAATTGCTCTGTCGAGTACCTGTCTTGAACTAGTATCCTCACAGAGCTTATCTGGTGTCCATCCCCTTGCGCACATCTTGTAGTGATGATGAGGCGACAGGTCACTTCTTCGTATCATGCAGTCGCTTGTCATAATTAAGGAGAAATATTTTAGGTGGACCATTTCACCGTATTAGACTGAACCTTTCCATTCCTGATATACAATCTTTGGAGGCCTCCTCTCTAAGACGTTGTCACAGGGGCCGCTGCGCCTTTGGCAGCAGTTTATAAGTTTCTATGTGAATCAGAATTATTTTCTTGGTAAATTCCTAAAGCTTTTTCTTAATTTATCTTTCTCTTGATCTTATCGAAAAAATCATCTAATTCTAGGCCAATCACCTAAAAGGGGTATGCGCTATACATAAATGCAAACCAAGCAACCTTGGCTCCGGGCCTTTTGGCTAGAAGTCTTCTCCGCAATCGCCCATAACGTCGTTGTATGTTGCAGTTTCCACAACCCACATGTTCCTTTTCTGATACACCCGCAGTGGTTGCTCAGTGGCTATGGCGTTGGGCTGCTGAGCACGAGGTCGTGGGATCGAATCCCGGCCGCGGCGGCCGCATTTCGATGGGGGCGAAATGCGAAAACACCCGTCTACTTAGATTTAGGTGCACGTTAAAGAACCCCAGGTGGTCGAAATTTCCGGAGTCCTCCTCTGCGGCGTGCCTGATAATCAGAAAGTGGTTTTGGCACGTTAAACCCCATTATTAATTACATTTTGTTTGTATCCAATAAAGGTCAGCCACATGTATAATTGCTTGTTTTCTGTCCTGTCTCTAATCTTAGGCTGTAAGTTACAGGAATATTCTGTTGCCTGAACGGTTTTTATTTTCCAAGGTGCAGTAGTTAGAGCATCATAGCAGGACCTTCTTCCTTCTGACGTTTGTCAGATGAAGCCAGTAGTCCTTTAAACAGCATTCTTGTGCTTCATTGCGATAGCAATTATATGGACACTACAGGCGCATTTCTGCCGTCCTCGCCGTCATTGCCATCACCGTGATGTTTAGTATGAAGTCCAAGGGCGATAACATCATCGCCGCCCGCTGTATGCTGTATGTGCGAGTGAAAGCGTGTGAGGGTGAGCCGACGATGGTGGCTCAATCTGGCACGCGCAAGGGAAATTAAAGAAAAGTATGGGGTTTTGCGTGCTAAAACCACGATCTGGCCATGAGGCACGCCGTAGTGCACATGGGGGACTCCGGAAATTTGGAACACCTGGGGTACCTTAACGTGCACCTAAATCTAAGTACATGGGTGTTTTCGCATTTCGTTCCCATCGAAATGCAGCCGCCGTGGCCGGGATTTGATCCCGCGACCTCGTGTTTAGCAGCCAAAGCGCGCGCAAGGGAGGAGAGCA
Source organism: Dermacentor variabilis (assembly GCF_050947875.1). NCBI lineage: Eukaryota > Metazoa > Arthropoda > Arachnida > Ixodida > Ixodidae > Dermacentor > Dermacentor variabilis. The sequence goes on along the minus strand of NC_134572.1, from coordinate 115,753,401 downwards.
CGGATGAAGCACGCCGCCTTCCGTCGCGTGGAAGGCACCGGTAGAAGTGAGTTGGGGGGGGGGGGGGGGGGGGGGGGGTTCTACTGCGGCTGCAGCTGCGTATGGCGCGGTAGCGCGCGGTTGCCTGGGCTCTGTCTTCAAAGCGATCTGCGAAGAGTGCAAATTTTGGGAAGTTACCGCAAGCAAAACACGAGACTTGCGGTAACTTCCCAAAATCATGAATCACCAACTCGCCCACACCCACACTTTGCTATGAGTGTTGAGGCGAGAGTCAGTACGAAGGTCAATTCGCTGGCTGCTGCTGCTGCGCTTCCTCACTCCGACGTTTTTATAGCGAGTTTGCGCGGTCATCGAGTGAAATGTGTTCAAGATTGGTTGTGCACACGTGACACCGAGCTCGTTAATTTAGTTAGTAAGCAAATGTTTACAAGTTTATACTGCGATAAAACTACTATCCTTCCTTCGTATAGCTGTCCACTAATTTGCTACCGCAATCGATGCTCCGCCTTTCGGACGAAACTGTGACTTTTTTTTTAGTTCGTCTTTGCAGAGAGAGGCTTTCTAATATATACCTTTTTGAAGATGTTTCAAGGTCATCTCGTACATCTAGCGTTCTTTACATTGTTTCAGAGTTAAACTGACACACTACCATGGCAATAATGGTCGTCCTTTCAGGCCTTTGTGCGTATTGATTGTTCGTCCGGGACGTATCCGGAAGCATTCTTTGTCCGTTCGACTCTGAAAGCTAGGTGGACTCCCTGACTCGAAACACATCTATAATTCAGGCCGTATTCTCAGCTACCCGAGCCAGAAAACACAATAGCGATGCCCATTTCAGGGACGAAGGCGTTCTTTCACTGCCATTTTCGCATTCACGGTTCTCCTTGCGTTGCAGAAATGTCTACTCTTTTTTTTTCTCTCTCTCTCTCTTTCTGTCTCTCTTTCCTGAAATGCGTCATCCAAACAGCATAATAACAAACTGAACGGGAGAAACGCTTGCCAACCGCGCGAAGTGAAATACGACCCAGCCATCGATTCCGACGCCATCGTGACAACCCGGAGGGATATTCCAATTTCTTGCTTGGCTAGCGAGTGCGTCGGGTAGCTCCATTTGCCCCTGCAGTCTAGCTGCTTTGCTGAGCACCTCGGCGCTGCAAGGATGCGACCTCTAGGAGCTAGTCGTGCGTCTACTGTTGCTCCAATTTCGCACGTACTCGTCGTTAGTCTTTTATTTCTTTCTTTCTTCCCTTCGTTTTCTTTTTTTCATCGGCAGCCGCTAGTAGGTTTGCGGGAAAAGAGTAATGTTGTTAGTAACTCGTATCGCCAGGCGTCGGCCTCGTCTGCCATAATTCGGGAAGGTGCGCCCGAGAACACTGTTTCTGGTGGCGTCATCTAATTGGATTGTTGCGCGCGACTTGTTTCTTCTCCGCTTTTATGCGTAGCTACCTTTCACTTTGCTGTTTAGCTTGTGTGATCCGCGTCGGGGCTGTCGGGTAACAAAGTTTGCTGGTTGAGTTGATCAATGCTGTTGTCGCTATTACTTTGCCTTACACGCCGCCTGTCAGGTCTCAACGTGTCCTTCGTAGTAAAAGACTCGGTGCTGTTCTGGCTACAAGTGCGCACAAAGTTCGTGCGAAGCAGTGAACTCGAAGAAAACGCGCGGTGTTACGCTAGCAAAAGAGGCCTCACAGATGAGTTCTACGTTTGAAGTTCTCATAAGAAAGAGAACATCGTCATCACTGCGAGTGACCGAGTACTTTCCGTCATAATGGAATAGGGCTCTGTTCGAAGAACACTACCTGTATGCGCGGTCTTCACGAAGCTTATAATTACAAACACTGTAGTGTGGAACTGAGCCGTGTTACTTGTAGTCGCCTGTGTCGCACGTTATTATGAATTTTTGCAAGCTCAACCTGTCGTGTTATCAAGTAACATGTAGAACGACAGAAAGCTGAGCTAGTTGGTAAGGATTCATTATGCAAAAAAGAAGTGAGGCGTGCAGACAGGACGGAGAGTAGAGAAGTGTTGGAGTTCATGTTGTCCACTTCTCTACTCTTGTGTCCTGTCTGCACGCCTCACTTCTTTTTTGCATAAGTAACATGTAGCCTGACAAACGCTAACGTCCTGCTATATTTACAGCGAGCTTGCAGCGTGAAAATAATACCTGCAGTTACAGTGACAGTGCATCGGCATGCAAACACAAGTGTGAGCAATGCCCACAAATTTCGCTTTCCGTTAACAAAGCGTTGCTTTTGGTTAAGGGAAAATCGTAAAAACTTATGCGCCCGCAGGAATTGCGTGCGACGAAAACTTGGTGCGTGTAACTTACGCGAGGTAAGTAGAAGCAGCAGCCGTAACCCTGCACTTGCTGCGACAGTATTATGCTAGTCGTGGCACGACACATGCAACGCGAAGAATGACACTTCGTTCACATGCGCGTTAAATTGAATATTAATTTACCTACAAATGTCGTATAGTTGCAGCTAACAAAAGATCCAGTCCCTCGGTTTTACTTATACTTGTCGCTCGTGTAAATATCATGTGAGGTATACACAACAGAGCCTTGTTTTAAAATGTTTCGTGTAATGTTTTGGCGTTTACAATGTTATGAAGACGAGTACACGTCCCGCATACGTGCAGTATATCTGTAAGTTATATACGTACAGTATGTAATATGTTTATTTATATGTGCGAGAGTATCAAAGCCATATGTAAGGGTATATGCAAGAGCGAACATGTAAAGTAGCACCTCACTATGAGACGAGTAGTAGACGGCGCTTCATTCCTGCGCCAACGTCGTTATTTTCTTTTCTTCTTTTATCGTGTACATAAATAAATTTTAAAGTAAACAATGCATTGGTGTAGGCCTCAGCTGGCTGAGCGAGTTGGTAAGATTTATGAATTAATATGTTGCGCGTATTTCACACAGACCCAGGATTAATGAAAAGGACAACGCAAACGGCGCTTGCGTACAAGCGTAGCCTTTCAAATCATTACTACTCTAGACATGCAACTAAATGAAAGCAGGAAATAAGGCTTGCCGGAAATGCTATCCCCACGCGTTCTGCCATTGTTGAAGGCAGGGGCAGACAGTAAATCTTTTGTCGTCTTCGAAGGAATAGAACGAAGAATGTGTTCGTTGCGTGTTTCCTCGCACAGCGTTGAAATATTGTGACTTGAAATTACATGACGTATCAGGGCTCCCGTCTTAGGATGATGGCAGGGGGAAATCATGAGAAACGGCCGTCGCCTAGCTTCTTTCCTTTTTTTTTTTTATTCTATCCTGGTTCCTGACGTTCTCATTGTTGGTCATACTCACCGGGAAACAAATAAATATAAAGAGAGGCGAGGAAAAATGGTTATGGAAAACTGCGCAATATGTCAAAACGGAAGAGGAGCTTGGGGCGTTGGCGAGGGTGGGCCTGCTGCTCCGTAGCGCCGTTTATTTCACGTTAAGCCAAATGACTCCCACGGCAGTCCTTAATAACGCGCCATAACTCACGCCTCGAGCGCAGTCTGGCGAGCGTCTCCTAGGCAGTCCGTCTCCTGTCCACGGAGCCCAAGGGCGGGCAAAGAGAAAACTGGTGAAGGAGAGACAACAATGGAAGGGCAACACTGTCTTTGGTACCGGCTGTGTGAAGTGAGAGAGTCAATTGCTCACTGTAGGAGTGTGTTTGAGTTTAGTAGTTTTCCGAATGATAAATATTCATGTTAAGTAGCTGTCCTCGTTGTCTTTTGGGCACCTTGTCGAAATTTCTCAGTGAACTCCCATATGCACACCGTCTTGCGCGCATGCTGGAGCATCACGTGGGAATTCTAAATATCGCTTTATTCAAATGTGAATTGTAGATATCGCTTAATTGAAATGTAAATTATAGACATCGCAGGACGCTGCTTGCAAGTTCCGATAATTGCAAGTTCCGTTTGCGCATGCTCTCAACTAAAGATTATCCACGAAGTCCTCTCCAAAGAATTCACGTTAGCCAAGTGATGCGCACATAACAACCACCATTTCTTTTTTTTTTTTTTTTGATGCATGCAAAGACATTTTATTCCGATTTGAAGTGGTAGTCTCATTGGGCGATATGTATGCCCTCTCCTTAGCCTCGCGTTTTTTTTCCATCGTTCTTGTATGTACGTCAGCGTAGGAAAAAAATTCAAGCTTCGCAAGGGATATTATGTCAACTATCGCGCTTGATCGCGCTTCCTTTGTGGATAGAATTTGCGGATCCGGCATACCAGTGTTGCCAGCTGTATTTGCTAAAGAGACATGGTATGCTTGTTGCGTACGAGTACGGAACTTTATTACAAATTCTGCACACGTCATGCATTTCTCTTTTTTTTTTCTAACAGTAGATGAATATTAATATATTTCCTGCTGGCTAACGTGTAAACCCACGTGCTCACAGATGAGCCCTCACAGAGGCACCGCTGGGCTGGCTCCTATTCAAGCCTACACGGAGTGAGATCCCCTCAGGCAGTCGTGAGCTCAGGCTCTCAAAAATTGCATTCGTGTGAACTAAGGCTCTCAAGAGGTCGCGTAGTTCCTGACTCGCTATAGTACTTGTTCCAAGTCTAAAGTTTTCTTGATCCAGAAAACTCCGAGATAGTGCACTGTTTCTCGGTCGTGCAGACCAACAGGCTAAAACCTCAAAAGATTTATAAGGTTTTCTTTTCTTATTTTTCGGCGGAATAAGTATAAGGGTACTCAGCGCTAGCGGGCTCCGAAACCGAATTATGACCACAAGCCGCAGGGAACGCGAAGTTAGAGTGTCCAAAGCATCTACGCACAACGACAACCAAAGTTTCGTTGACCCGACGGTCACTGTGTCCAATACGTTTCCGGAGAAAGATGCCGTGGTCGTTCCACGCCATATCCGAGTGCACCCTGTACATGGTCAGGCCGTGGCTTCAAGCTCCTCTTTAACGCCGTACTTTCGAAATGAAGGTTGCATGTAGTACTTAGACTGCGCGAGTGGAAACTATGCGCTAAAAGTTCTGCGCGTAGTGTTGTACTTGTTTTTTGTCGGCCAAACAACTGGCCTTGTAAGCGCCGACCGACTAATACTTTACCTGCTAAGATGCGCGAGTTCTGAGACCGCCGCTTGATGCTGAACCGCACGCGTGCCAAGCCATTGCGCACCTCTATAAGCTTGCTATAAAATATACGCTTAATTTCCTGCCACCGCAACGCCCAACGACTTAATCGATTTAGACCGGCGCTCACTTGGGAGCGGTGCACCTTCTTGGCTGCCATCATGGCACTCGGACTTTGCACACCGCGGGGGGACGGAAGGGGACTAAACTTCCTGCACCTGGAGTGAGTTAGCGCAGTGGAGTGTTTATATGTGTTCGTTGCGGAATTAAGGCGTGCAAGCCTGTACCCTTTTATGACGCCTTGCTAGAAACCTACCGTATAAGCTGTGCATAAGCGTGCAGTGTGCAAAGGTCCGCTGGGATCGCACAGCGAAGTTGACTGCCATAAACTTAGTTTGGGGCGCTCTCAATCCCGCATAAATGACGATAGCCGGAAATAAATTCAGTAGGCGTAACAGAAGATAAAGTATAACGCACCCGGTTGCATTTCTTTGCGTCCTAATTAAAAATTATTAGTGCGCGTTTCACGCAGTCTTTCCAAATCCATTTCATGTACAGTTAAACCGCGAACTGTCCGTAAGCTTTCTTTAAATAACTTCATTTGTATTTATTGCAGGGCACAACTAACCCCCTCGCGGGTGTATAAATAGCCAAGCGAGCCAATGACAGTTACTTCCACTTGCACGATTACTCGGACACGCTGAAAGAGCCCCATAAATATTTTCATTTGTCCTTGAGACGTGTTCAGGCATCGGTCAGGCTTTCCAGGAGAAAGACAACTCTAAGTAGAGGGAAACAATCGTGCTTTCTACCCTGCGCTGGGCCAGCTGTAAAATGAGCCTAAAGAGCTAGGAAAGAATGCAGTGTTCTAGTGACGTTTATATTTTGTAGCCCTGAGCTTCATTCTGCCCAACTGTATTCGAAGAAACGAACCTCGTCAGGTTTTGCCTTTTTTTCTTGTTCCATTTTCCGGTCTGAGAACCTATTTTTCAGTTTCAGGAGTCAGTGCCCAAAATTCTAAGACGGCGCACATCAATAACACACTATGTCTTGCAGGCAGGAAGTGAACTAGGGCTCTGACTCCTTTTAGCACACGCGTTTCTCTGTGGCCACTGTCCTAGTACGTGTTGCTCTGGCCGGTGGCCGGCTATCCAGTACTTTAGATATTTTACAGGAAGCACTAAAGTAGCAGTGAGGAAAAACGTGTTGCCAGTATTAGAATATGACTCTCTACTAAATTAAATTTGATCGCACACATGCTTCATGCGGGCGATCATTCGGCAGAAATTCCTTTCTAGGGAAATTAGAAAGCTGTGTCCCACTAAAGGACGCTTAGGACTACTTTCAATGTGCACATTTGGTTTTCCTTTTCTTTGCGATTCACTCCCTCAAGCATAATTTCAGATTGAAACCCCAGTCTCTAAAGCTTGCGTTTATCACTGTACCTTTCAAACCCTTAATCAGTACAAGAGCTTACACATATATGTATGCACACGATAATGACGCAGGATGGTACATTTAGCACACCCGCCCTTAATCAAGGCCGCCACTTAGACGTTATTTATATAAAGTCTACGGTACCACAATGGAGGTCTTGAATTTCAAAGCATCAAGAATATAATGACTACCTTTTGTGCTCCCATGGCAAGGCTACTTGTATTTCAAGCCATATGCGCGCGAAAGTTCCCTTTTACTTATATGATGAGCGGAGGTGAACATTTCGTTAAACTAAATCGTAGTGGTCCGGCTTTGGCTTCTTTTCTAATCTGGAGCACCGCGTGGATGCTATTCATTAAAAAATCAGAAAAACAATGTTGGACAGAACAGTTTCGTTCTGCTGCGCTCACTCGAGCATCTCAAAGGCCCCGTTTACAAAACCGTTGACGGCTTACGTAAGCAACAAAAGCGCGTTCTTCCCCCGGTTTAATGGAGGGACGCCCTTTTTGTTATACAATCACGGTGATGCGTTTTAAATGGTCAAAAAGAAGATTTTTTTGGACTTCTTCTGGCTGAATTGGTGCCTTGCGATATTTTCTTCGCGGCCCACGTGCCGTAAGATGAAGCAAGCTTAAGCGTCGTTTACGTTTTTATTTCTGCCTGCCCCCCCCCCCCGCGTTCTAGTTTCACTGCAGTACGCAGCCGTTTCGTGGCGAAGCCTGCTGAAGCGCTTTCAGATTTGAATATTGCTTCAGCGAGACACGTTCTCCTTTCGGAGATTTGCGTTTAACGCGCTTGAATTCGGAAATGGCGACGGTGAAACTTAACAGACCAATGTGATTTTCAGCTTTTCATTGTACATCTAAGCTAATTTCCTTGGTTGTTTAAAATTCTGAATAAATTGATGGCTCATGGATTCAGCATGGGCCCCCGCCCAATGGATGAAGGCTTTAACGAATGAATGCGCGCCGCAGCTGTTAATGTAAAACACAAACGGCAGGAACGTGGAGGTTTGCGATAATGCGTCAAACCTCCATCACGCACTGGTATACATCGTCAAGCACTCGTCAAGGTAAGTGTATCACGCGCAGTAAATTTCTAGGGTCTGAGCTACAGATAATTCATACAGATAAAGTCATCCACGGGCGATATGTCCAGATACGAGACAAGAGCGTTAAACAGCAAATTTTCGATGAATTGTTTAGGAAGGCCGAAATGAACGCAGTAGAATAAGAAGGTTTCTACCGGTACATTATTCTTGTTATATAACATATGAAATGAGAGGATTACAGCTTTCCCCCTGTGCTCGACATGATCTGCAAGTCTTCGCATGTAACTGTGATTCCATAAATAATGAACCACAGAAAGAAAGAAAGGAAACCGTGTGAAACGTACATCAAAATATTTCGTAGTGATGACCAGCGCACTTTCATTCGACACGTGTTTTGAAACAGTGAAATATGTATTTTGTGGTCGCGTATATTCTACTTCTTTAAATTGCCAAACGTGCAGAATATAGAAGATTAACTGCCTGTGCCCTAGTGGGCAGGTACTGAATTAAGTGTGGTATCTATCGAAGAGCATATTAAGCATGAAATGCGGTTAGCTGCCGTTGTCGGCGGTCTTCGAGAGACCATGAACCATAAGCCAGAACCGTTATCCGGGCGCTCAAACGAGAACACTCGGGCAAGTTGCGAGAACAAAACTAGATCATCTGAGCTACCAATCATAGCTTAAGAATATGCGGTCTCTATAGCTCCCAGCCTTTTGTACAGGACCGCATTACATACGCTAGTTACCGCCCAAACCAGTTACAAAAAAAATAATGCTTCCGAGTTCTTCCTAATGTTTGCTCACAATTTCACTCAAGCTGTAACTTCTAGTACGCTGAAGCTTTATTGGTCATTTCCAAAAGGCGACGTTCGAAATGGCAGATACGGGGCACCATAAGCTGATTGTCATCTTTTGGCGCTGACATGGGGTAGCCGGTTCAACGCCAGCTGTCCGTGAGTTCCGATACTCGAGAGATGCGCCGCGCTGCGTGACCAAGCAGGCATGCGTCCGGCGAGCCGCGGATGACTGTTTGGCAGAGATGACGCTTGCGATGACGTTCAGTTTAAAACGGGTTCGTTTGCTATGGTGTGGTCTGGTGGGGTGTGCCGTTGCGAACATGCCCTATAACCATTTTAAGATTGTGGCTAGTGTCATCTCCAACTAATCTGTTTTGCCGGTAGCCATTTCATGTTTACATCTGCTCTCGATTACGGGAGAGCCATAATTTTTACCTTTTTCTCTTTTTCTTCGCTTCTTTTTTCGGAAGTGGCTTTTTTTGCAAGTTGCATTAAACGTACACGTTTAATGAAAATGAGTGCCTAGCTGCTCGCGTCGTTTGATCGTTATTTTTCTATCATCCCTAAAATAAATGCTTCAAAGTGCCCGCGCAGTGTAAAGTATGAAAATATTTTGAGGCTGTCAAGATTTTGATGCATTCCTGCACATAGAAATAACTATCTGAAAAAATTTAGTGCCCTTCCAATCTGTTAAGAAGGACAACCAGCGAAGCTGTATTGGGATGACTATATAATGACAACTATATTGATTTAATAAAGACACATACACTGCGTGGTTGTTATCGTCTTTATTTTGTCTCATTCGTTATCACATTGACCATAGCTTTGTGATCGCCGTGGTACACCGCGATCGGTTGTATACATAGTGTTATAGTAGACACGTTCTTGCCGAAGCACTTTATACATAGACGGAAGATGATAACATTCAGAACAACCGCCGCGACTTGTTTTCGTCAACATCTCAGACACATTTTTTTCCAGATACTATGGCCATATACAGCTTCACTGTAAAAGAAGAGAGAGCTACTGCGTGAATTAGAATGTCCCAGAAGCTTTACAAGGTTTATTGACACCCCCTTCAGCTCAGTTTGATTGCGCAGGTTGAAACGGCCTAAAGGTTGTTTGAAAGTGGCTCTTTCCTGAATGCAATGGCCAAAAAAAATCATAAGCATAAGATCGCTGCTGGAGCTGACGCCTGGATATGGACGATGCCTGCAGACATTTCCGCGTCCGGACGTTAAATTGATTAAACTAAGTTCGCTGTAATAACCCCGTTTTACTGCGTCCTTTTCTTACAACTGGCGGAGGACTGTAGGCTTACCGGTTAGGTTTTCAGGAAAAAATGTTGTGGAAGTGGTTTCGGTGGTTGAAAAAGAACCCAGTTTGACAATTGATTACATAAAGCCACGGGATGCAGGCGCAACCTGAAAGGCAGTCGCTTACTGCTTGCAAACTCCGATGAAATAAAGAAGCAAGTCATTATATCTGATGCGCGCACCTTTTTTTCATCATTAAAAAAGCATGGATGCGTCACGAGTCTTATGGATGATAACGCCCTGCTAAACAATGCATTTCCGAACAATCTACGAGCCTTTATTGCGTTGACTGAGATAAGAATAGTGGAGCAGTGTTTCGAGTTGGGACTTGCTGGTTGCCCATCGTTACAAGGGAAATTGTGCAGGAATCCGACGAAGAGGAAGGGAGACACAAAGAAGACGTGCGCAGCGCTGCGCTTTCAACAGAACGTTCATTTTGCCGGTAAATAGGTTTTCATACTAATCACCTCGGCAGAAAGAAAGAAAGAAAGAAAGAAAGAAAGAAAGAAAGAAAGAAAGAAAGAAAGAAAGAAAGAAAGAAAGAAAGAAAGAAAGAAAGAAAGAAAGAAAGAAAGAAAGAAAGAAAGAAAGAAAGATGCATATATACTGCTTCTCATGTCACTATCGCACATTGGCACTACTTTCTAAAAAAAAATATGCCAGCTCTATTTTACGCGAGGCAACAAATGAACTGCTTACAAATTCTTTACCCACAAAAGCTATTTCGGCAGCCTCGATAAATTCTCCAGTAAGCATCGACTTGTACCCACAAATAACGTATACATTTAGTGAGCATAGGCTTGCGGCTACAGTCACGGCAGTGCAGCCCGAGATGGTCTGATAAGCGTGGTTGACATTTAGAAGTGTTCTCTAAGCCGGTCATTTGGAATCGACCAGTTTGCCTGATTCAAAATAATACTCGCTCCTCTCGTAATCTAGCGAAACGGAAACAGTTCCCCGTTCATTTATTAACAAACCGTTTTTTTTTTTCGCTATATTGGATCGTCAAATGTTTGTGCTGCTTGTACGAGAGCAGGAGACGTCAGCTGCACGTTCATCATCTCCGGTCTATTTCATGACCGCCGTTGGAAGAAAGCTTCTCCCAGTAATATATATACATACATATATATATATATATATATATATATATATATATATATATATATATATATATATATATATATATATATATATATATATATGGTCCTTGCTACACGAAAAAAGCACATAATCATCTTCATAATGATTTTCAACATCATCATCATCATCCCAATGATATTTATTTACCCTGGCGGTACATCAGTCTACTCCAGTATCTTCATGACGACATTTCCTAATCTAATTGTACCATTCATCCCGTCCCATCACCGGCTGCGTTTTACTTCTCGTGACAACCATTCATTTACGCTAACACACCATTGGTTATCTGCTTTACCTATTACATAAACTGCTAGACTTCACTTGACCTGTTAATCTTAACTACATTGTCAAACAATTTACAGCCTTACAAGTGAATCAGAGTGTACATCGGTTTATAGTCCACACCCTCACACCCAAAAAAGGTCTTATTGTTTATTATTTATAAACCTTATTGAATTTAATGGGTGTTATTTATTTTACAGTGTAGAATGTCAGATACGCGTGTTTGATCTCTAATCCATGCGTCTCTTAAAGTTACGTCTGTAATTTTCGTTCCATGGTGCGTCTCGCGGTGGAACGAAAATTATAGACTTCCTTGCTATTTCCAAGTTTCCGCCCCATATTTAAGTACCGGTAGAATGCAATTATTGCACACTCTTATAAGATACCGGCAAGCTGTTGGCCATTACTTCGGAGTGCCTTATTACATTATCTGCAACGGGATTCGCCAGTGCAGCACGGATTGATGTCTGTCAATCCTCATTACATAAAAGAATAATGACATTGTCACTAGTGCTGTTTACCTTCCTATTCCATGCGAAGAGTAGTACTTGGTGTCAATTAACGCAGTTCTTCAAGTGGAAATTTTCCTAGCCCTCACTGCTGGTATGATTTTCATCATTTCTTGTACTTCCAGAACTACCTTAAAGGGGCCCTGAGCCTTTTTTTTTTTTTTTTTTGTCGAAGTCTAGGAATGCATTTCATTTTAAATTGGCTATTTCAGAAATACCGTGCGCACGAAAAGAACTTCAATGCGTTCGACAGAAGCGGAGTTATTGGAAATGAAAAATTCCGATCGCGGTGCTTCCATTCCTTCTTCAATGACTTGGACTGTGAAGGCTACGACGGAGCGGGGAGTGCCCAAAACGCTCCGCCTGCTGAACTTCACCGTGGCGCGTAGTTCGAATTTGACTTTCGATGTTCACGTTGACGCCATTACTTGCGATTTTGGCGCCTACGACGCGCCATACGCAAGCCAGACGCAGCTGTCCTCAGCGAGCCGCAGCGCGCTCAGCGCAGCTACATGTAAATGTATTGTGTATGCGCAGCGTTTTCTTTGCGCACGAGAGGACTTGAGCGCGTGCTCGCCTTCGTATGCTCCAGTCTGGCCGGGCTACGTGGTGCGGACTGGCTTTGTCCTGCACCAGCTTGACCGATCGACAGTAGCCACGTCCAACTTGCGCATTTTTGAAGCGCTATCAATAGCTCGATTGCGAAGTCTGCCAAGGCTTCTAAGTAGGAAGGAAGGAAGGAAGGAAGGAAGATATTCACAGTAGTGTGTGCTATCCGCGGATTATATTTTTTCACGAAGATCAAGGGGTGGTTCAAGACCCCTTTAACATATGACTGGTGTATACCATCTAGAACGTTCTAACTCAGAGCTTTTGTTCTTATCTCAGCCCCATTCTTCTATTTGCCTCTCTGTTGCCAATTCGCTGTATACTATTTTTCTTTTCTACCTTTCTACGCAAGAAACGCTACATCTTTACTTCAGCCGTTATATGAAAAATGTCGCTGTTTCGCCCGAAAGGCGAAGCGTCGATTGCGATAGCAAATCAGTAGACAGCTATACGAAGTAAGGATAGTAGTTTTATCGGCCGTATAAACTTGGAAACATTTGCTTGCTAACTGAATTAACAAGCATGGTGTCAGCGCACACAAGCACACATGAACACATTCATTACACTCGATCAGCGCAGCGACTCGCTGTCAAAACGCTGGCGCGAGCAAGCGCGGCCGCAGCAGCGAGCAAAGTGACCTTCGTGCTGTCTATCGCTTCAACGCAGGAGCCGCACGAACACAGCGCGCACAAAGGTACGAGCCGTCTGCAGATCCCTTTCAAGATACGGCGCGCGCGACCATAGTAAGTACGCGCTTGTTGGTGGACTAGAAGCCGCCCGCCCTCCCTCCGGCACTGCCTCCCCGCTTTCCTCCATACATGGCGCGCGATGTTGAACCGCGATCGCCAATTCGTCTTGTGCCCGGTCGCGAAATGCGTATTTGCTGCCGGAGCACAAGGGCACGGCCTCTCCTTCCTTCCCGTCACTCCGCGGCCTTTCGCGTGACGGAAGACGGCGCGTCTGCTCTCCTCTTTCTTCCTTCGCGCGCGCCACATTGAACCGCGATCTTCGGCTTCACTCACACACACAACGTACGACTCGTAGCAACAATCTTGTCGCCCTAGCAGTTTATGCGGAACATCACAACGACGGCGACGGGGATGGCGACTGCAAAATGTGCCCGGAGTGTCCATATAAATGCTATAGCAATAAAAGCTCAAAAACACCTCTTTCCTGTTCGGGATAAGGCCAGACCAAACTTACAAAGACACAAGACCCACTTTCCACTTTTTTAAAGCCATGTCATTTAGATAAGGACTTGCAAAATGTTATACGTTCTTTTGCGACAATGTTGACCACCATCATCGCAGACTTTCGAAAAAGGATTCCGAGTGGGACGTTCGTTGTATCTTTCACATTATATGGAACTAATAGGAAATACTGGCAGGCTTGAGCCGGAAATACATGACATTTAAAGGAAGTTTACCTCGAACGATCTTGAGCCTTGCATCAACATTCTTCTGGCTTCTTAAGTTAAAATAAGCCGTACAAGTAAGCTGATCTTTACTTTTATGTTAGCCGAGAGAAGAAAGAAAGGAGATTTCTATCATTCGAATAATTTCTGCGCTATTCCTGTTCCTGTTCTTATTATTCCTATTATCCTTGGTATTACTATTCAAGTGCAACGAAGGTCAGGGACAGGCGCACGTTGAAAATCTTCATTTATACGTAAAAAAGAAGATAGAAATCATTTTTATTGTGAATCATTGATCGTTACTCGCCGTGGTAGATCAGTGGCTATGGCATTGCGCTGCTGAACTCGAGGTAGCTGGTTCGATCCCGGTCGCATCTCAGTGGGGACGGAATTGAAAAACGCTCGTGTACCATGCATTTGCAGCACATGGAAAACATCAGGTGATCAAAGCCAGTCCGGATTCTCCCACTACAGTGTGCTTCATAATCAGTTAAATCGTGGTTTTGGCACGCAAAAACGTTAAAGCTTAACTTTTGCTGAGAAATTATGTGTTGCAAATAAACAAGACTTGAGCCTCGAATAATCATAAAGAAGCTGGTAATTACTTTCCCAATAAACCTTGTGGCTAGCTAATGCAATAAGGTTCTAAGTGCAACGTTTCCGTGCTACTCGAACGACTGCAGCGCCAGACTGCCCTCTAGTAATAGTTGCATGAAACTAAATAGCTGTAGACCAGCATTACCCTCCGGAGTATTGATCGACTCTCCACGCTAAACAAGGCACCTGCCTTGGTCAGCCCTGCCATCTAGCGGCCTCGGAACAAAGCTGAGTTTTCTCGCTCTCCGGCAGACGCGGCAGGTGGCTTCGCATTTTTCGCAGTGTGATGCCACAAGAAACAACAATAAGTGAATTTGAATTACAAGCGCCGCTTTTCACGTGTTATTAGAACTTTCGCTTACGAGATTACAGCAAGTGCTTCGAATTTTTTTTGTCACCGATATTTCTTAGTCGACATTCAGACCCAGTGTTCTTCCATTGCGTGTATCCTCAGTTTTGTTACACTTGTTTGTTGGACTAGGTGTTTTCAGAAATAATGTGGGTACAAGAGTCACCAGAAATAGACTAGTTAAACCACATGGCTTACGCAGTTAGATGCATAAGCATTGTTAGGAGAATTCAAATTGCATATTGCAAGAGCTAGCCCATGCAGGCAAACAAAAAGTAGATTTAGATACTGTGTATGGCTGGGTGATAGGTTTAGCTTAATGATAAATGAAGTTGTTGATTACGGCAGGTGCATGGGAAGAGACTAGCCGACGTGTTACCATGCGTACTGGTTACAAAATTCTGGGGTTACATTGAGCTTTATTCAGTCTTGCATTCAGGCAGAACGACTCGAACCGTAGAGTCACATTAGTGAATTTCGGAGAGCGGCCATGTCGGTCGCCGAGGTGGATGCCAAAGAGGCAAATGCGCCAACTAGCGAACACCACACAGCCACCCTGCCTTCGTTCCTTAGGCGCAGCAATCGTAAAAGTAATGCATAATTTGCAGCATTACAGTGCCATCTTCACGAATACGTGGCAAACTTCGCACAACCACGCATTTTTCATTGTTTAGCCAGCAGTTGATGTGTCACAGGCGCTAAAGCGTGCGTGTTTCTGCGTCTGCTCTTTTACTACTCGTGCCTGCTCTATTAATTGCCGCTGAAATAATCGTTATCGTCACAAGTGTTTAGCATCTGGGGCGTGCACTTTGTCGTGAGCAGTTCGTTCACTACTCGAACTAGAGGGTGGTTCCAAGTAAAGCAGTTGTTTCAATGCCGGCTCGTGTCTAGTTGGGATTTATTTATTTATTTATTTATTTATTTATTTATTTATTACGGCGCCGCCACTGTCATGCTAAGGTTGTCAATTAAAGACCCACATACGCGTTACGACAAGGACAACACCAACGAGCGTTGGGATGCGGCTCTCCGTAGCCCTGAACTAGAACACACATGGGCAGTCCATCGGGCTCGCGATGCAGCCGAGAGTCTATAGGCCTTTCGGTGCCGACGTGGGAGCGGCCCGCTTCGGGCTAGGAAACTAGTGTGACCTGAAGGACCTGAATGAAGTTTTTCGTACCATACCATACACAGACTTTCCAAATATGCAAAAGTGAAGGAGTCGCTGGAGGAGGCTTCTCCCCGCTATAGTGAAGCTATTGCGATGAAGACTGCTTGGACAGACGCTATCTGAATTAAGCACACACGCACGCACACACGCACGCACGCACACAGAGACATATATTAACGCGACAGCGTTAAGGAGCCCGTGTGGCAGATAATCCGGCGTCAGCGTCCGGCGTCCCGCATGGACGGCCGGAGTCCTTTGTCGGACGTCGTTTCGGCAAGAACGTTTCCGAACCACCCATACCCAGGCCATCCATGTGACGCAAGAAACTTATCTTGTTTTCTCAAATGTCCTTTGTTGTTTGATATAGAACTACAAAACAGGCAATAAATAAATAACTAAAATTTACTGAACTAATTGAATCTCTCAAGCTAAAATATGTGGAAGAATCGTAAACTACGACATACACACAACCAACCTACATACATGATAGCTCTCGGACTGTAATTTGAATGTGCAAGAAAACACAATTCTCTTACGCGAAAGCTCAAAGAAACCCCTTTTCCAGCATTTTTACAATTCATCGACCGGCCGCGGCGTGCGCCATTGGCGCACGCAGGCGCGCGGGTGTCTCAGGGGCCCCGCGGAGTTGCGCGCCCGGTTCATTGCAATACATCCAGCTGGCGCTCGCCTCCGCCGCATCGCGGCCCAAGCAAGAGGCCGCGTTTCTACCACAAAGCCCTCCTTCGTGCATAGCGTTCGCGGCCAGCGTTTCCCGGTAAACATTACGGTAACATACGCTCCACTTGCCGGGAAGCATGAGAAGCAGTCAGGGATCTTTGAATGCTATCGTGTTCCACACTTAAAGGTCAAGCTTAAGCATACTCCAAATATTTAAGGCGTGTCGTGCGTGTCACGGGCAGGTTATCACTTGTACTGGGTTTAAACTCCACATGCAACTGTTCGCAACTTGAATATGCCAGGGTCAATGGTTCTCGTGCATGTGCGCGATAGCTAAGCACATAGTAGGCGAGCTGTCTGTACGTGCGTCGCCTTCTCGTCTATCCTCCGATCGCATGTTCGGTTTGTCGACCGTTCCTCCTGATCCTGCACCGACAAGCCGGCCAATGAAAGCTTACGAAAATCCCAATTCCACGGGTGTGAGAGTGCGACCAACGTTGAGTGCGACCGAGTAGCACAGGCGGCGCGCGTTCTGCGCCGGAGCAGCTCCAGTGCACTTACACTGCCATTACAAGTGCGAGATCAAAGAGGCGGAAGAGAAGCATCCTATTCGATAGAGCTGTTTCGATGCCCGTTTACTTGCCGATTTATTTATTCTGCGGCGCGCTCTTGGTTTCTGGAGCCGTGCAACGTATCCTCTTCAGTCCGATAGTACTCAATTGGGTACATTGCTTTCCTTCCTTTCCAGGATTAGCTCAGCTGCAATTATGTATAATATCTAATCCGATTTAAGGTCTGAAGCATGCAGAACTGTGTGAAAGTGTACTAGGCACATTATTACTTCATAACTATTACACACAGCACGCACTGAAGTGCGCACTAAAGCGCGCGTTGTGTGTAATAGCTATGAAGATGTACCGACTCGCCCAACTAGCTACTGTACTCCAGTAAATTATTACTGTAAGCTTTTGCGAAAATTCCCATCAATTCGGTCTAGACGCATGTGTCGTTACAGAAAACAAAAGGCAACTATCAATCACCTTTCGATTACTGTGAGTTGACATAAAATAGAGGATGCAGCATCAGCAAGCGGACGTACCATGCGATAGATCTTCATCTATGTCCTTAGGCCAATAAAAACGGTTTTTATGACAAGAATCATGAGGCGATTTAATTAATTTACATGGAGACGCTGCCTCCAACATCTAAGCCTGGGACTTAAACGAAAGATTTTGTTTTCTCTTTCATAATATACCAGTCGGTAATAAAAACCGGCTTGAAAAGTTATTAGGCACCTGAGCGGGCTTCGGGTCTGAGGAGGGTGTTACGTTCTTGAAAGCATCACGGCACACACACAGGGATTGGCGATTTTGCAACGTCTCCTGCGCAGCACGAGGCCAATAGTGACGTCTTACAGTGACGTCATCTCGGCAGAATGGTTTTCCTATTCTAAATTGTGCTTTGTGATGAAATCAACATATTGGCAACTAAAACTAAATGAAGGGGCCTCATGTCAACCTACGTATCTTTCGGGAGTTTCGGAGAATTTCGACAGTAAAGCGACAGACAGTCAGTCATATTTAATATGCCTGTAACAATATATGGTCTTACAATGGCAACAAATGCCCATCCTCCGAAAATTGTACCGGTGTGCATGCCAACTCTTTATTCATGCATAACGGCCTTCGCTCTAAGGCCATGTGTATGTGACATGAATAGTAGAAGGGAGGGAGCTCATGCGCGCACCAGATAGAAGCGACGATTCAACCTACTTAAAAAAAAAAACGAAAACTGTCAACCATCCTTAACGTGAAAAAAGGGAACGGAGGGGCCCGATTTTTGTTAGTCCCAACCATGTGAAGCCAACAAACATCAAGAACAAGAAAACGCTTTCCTTAGCTTTATTATTGTATCAACCATCTTAGCGCTTAGAAGCGAAGACTAAACTTGCAGTGTGTGCTCAACATGATGACCCATTACTGCTCGCTATCTGCCACGATAAACGAAAAAAGAGAAACAAAAACAATTTGGAAGCTGAGAAGCCGGCACAGGTTCACCAGTGTCTTCAGTTAATTTCTGTTTTGTTTTTGCATGAGCTTGTCGTTCCTGATTTCCTGACTTGCCGATTGTAGTAGTGTTTCGCCCGAGGAAACGATGGCATCTTCCCTATACATCGACGGTGTATTTTTGTTCCACGGGATTAGACAAAGCTAGCAGGCGCGACGGTTTGAAGATAACTGGAAGAACTTAAAGCACACGCAATGACGGTATTGAACTGAATTCAGTTTTACGCACCAGAACCACGATTTGGTTGTGAGGCACTCCGTAGTGGGATACCGCGGATTAATTATGACCACCTGGGGATCTTTAACGTGCCCCCAATGCATGGGACGCGGGGTTTTCTTGCATTTCGCCCGCATTGAAATACGGCCGCCGCGGCCGGGATTCGCTCCCGCGACCTATTGCTAAGCAGGGCAGCACCATAGCTGCTAAGCCACCACGGCGGGTGCCGAAATGACCGTAAGCCCATGCCAAAATTAAAAGAATGCAAAATCGGCTGACGGGAGCCCCGAGTAGAAGGCGGCGTATTTCCTGCTTTCACAGCGCATTTCTCGTTTGATCTCTTAGCGACGGGAACCGCTTACGCTGTAGGTACACTTCCCGTGGAAATTGAAGCTCAACTCTATTACACGGAACTTTTCAGACTTCCTCATCAAGCTGTACCGTGTCTGACGTTGTGTCAAGGAGACAGCTTCAGCATCTGGCCTATTCCAGACATCTAGCCCACTAAATACAGCTGCTTGTTCGCACTACTGGAAGCAACTGTCTCCCTCAATCCTCTAACGCACTCCGCGTGCCCCAGCGCCGAATTGAACTGACGGGTGAAGCTGTCCGGTTGCGCGCACGTCGCACTGAGGCGAGAGCGTTGAACTGACAGGCAGCTTTTGTAGAGCACGCCGCGCGACAAAGCAACAGTCACAAGAACGCAGTTCGCGGGTGTATAGCGGTCATTGTTTGGAGGCGCGACATTCTGACGTCGCTAAAAAGAACGGTGACAGCCAAGAGAGAGAGAGACAGAGAGAGCACGGAATTACAACAGCGTCAAAACATGAGCAAGATTTGACACCGCGAGCAACGCGCGACTTGTTTCCCACTGGTGGCGGCTGCTGCGGCCTTCTGTCAGGCGAGGAGAAATAAGGGGGGGGGGGCGCCTTTGTCTAAACCGTGACATCCGCGTTGCGTGGCCGTCCAGCGAGGGGAATCCGGGTCGTGGCGCGCCGCCACCCCGTCCGCTGACCTGTGGCAACGATACCGGGTTCGCCAGCGCTTGGTGGGCAGCACTTCAAGCAAGTCACCCTTACATGTACCCTTCCGGTTTGATGGCAATAATTTGTTCGAAGCAGCTAGGTCTCGGTAATGTGCGGCTTACGTTATGACGGACGCTGCAGTGAATAGGTAGAACTGTTGCGCATAAAGACGCACCAAAAAATGCATACAAACGCGCATACAAACCCACCATGCATACAATGTGTACAATGCATACAAACTCACCATGCAGTTCGCCAACTTAGTGACAGACACGTAGGCCGTTAACCGCAGTACGAACGTAATAAATTGAACACGGAATAAAGACTGCAACACATAAGTGCCGACTAGTGCATCGTTCGTGAATCGACGTACGTGATACGTTCTCGTTAAAGTTGGAGATGCGTAAACACCAGCTCGCCCCGGTTTTCCATGCTAATAAACGTTCGACGCATGCACCGCACAGCAAAGATGAGCGGTGCGAGAACGTAAATGACGCGGTAATAAAGCAAATGTAGCCACTGGGCTGACAGAGTGGCTACAACATTGTGCTTCTGATCACGAGGGGAGGGGTTCAATTCCGAGCGCTGGCGGGCTCATTCATAGGTGAGCGGAATGCCAGAGCGCTCGTGTACGAAGGCTTTGGCGCACTTTAATGAACCCGAGATGGTAGAGATTGATCCGGAGCTGCGCACTACGGGTGTGTTTCGCAGCTTGATTGCACCTTTGGTACTCAAAAACATGTGATATAATTTTCAACAAAGTAGGCGTACTTGCAGCGGTCGCCGCAGTATCAAAACGAAGTCTGGCGATTCTTTTTTTTATTTTTTTGATGCGAAAGCATCAAATGGCCTATTGTGCAAGAAAGCCGGCGTTTGTGGTCCGTAGCAGCGAAACGGCACCTAAATTCTTATTGACTACGACGCCACGTCACGAGCCTGCCTCGATGGAGCAGATCGGGCGAAAGGAAACACCTACTATCGTTAGCTCGCCAGGTGTCGCATGTCGGTGTCGCGTGTCGCGCCAGGTGTCGCGCCAGGTGTCGCACTCTCCCTCGCGCTCTCGGAAGCCGGCGCGCTGTCTGTATCTCTCTCTCACCCCCACTGTGCTTAGCTTCTGCGCGCGCCTGCCGGCCTTGGTGGCCGCTGCTGCTGCCTCGGTCTCCCGTCGCGCAGGACGTCGGTGGCATGCGAAGGTGGCACCGCAGGCTTGCTTGCTCGAAGGACTGCGCAGCGGTGTTTATTTGGACATTAATGCTTTCGCATACAGAATTCATAAGAAGTGCCTATAGGTGTCCTCGGATATTTTTACAAAACGATTCCCTAACGACTGCTCTAAAGTTGGAGCACGGAGAGAATGAGAGAGGGATAAATGAGTGAAAAGCAAGGAAGTGAACAAGGACTGAGCCCGGTTGGCTACCCTAGACTGGGAGAAGGCGAGGAAACAATCAAGTGAAGGTAATAGCCCAGCTATACGATAGACTTTTGTCGCTGGGCAAGATCTCGAGGCTATAGTCTCGCATGTCACAACTGCAGAAGGCCACAAAAGCGCTGCTGCGATTCCTGAAGGCAATTGGGCTGTGCGAACGTCTGTGTTACTGCGCTCAATAACCTCGCTACGTCGGCGACATTCCACACATGCAGCGCTGAGAAATTCCTATCTGTGTCTATGGCGTGCGTTTCAGTGTCTGCTGATATTGCAGAGTGATGTCTTTGCTGAATGAGAAAGCGTGCCTTGAAAGCTGTTACGGAAGAACTTGACAATTCGGCCTTTCCTTGTGCTGCTTCTGCTGTTGTTGTTCTTGCTAAATAAGTTCACACAGGGCGACACACAAGACACCACTCTTGTAACAAATAGAATATACGTAGCCCCTCCTGTACGGGTTGCCGGCTCTATTCTCTACGAAATTACGCAGTAAAACCACACACGGTCCCTAAATGCCATCAGTGCAGCAAATCATGCGAGTTCAATCATACGCGTTCAGCAATCGCATAATTGATCGCTTAAAGTGACGTATCTGGTGCTTTGTTTTTAGGGGTTTGTTTCGTACGTCTGCCCGGTCGGCTTCTCTTCGAGTAATTAAGCCTGTGGGCCAGTCCTTGGGGTAGTGCAATAATAAACTGCCTGGCTGATACCAGAGACGGCGTCACGAAAAGTAGGCCGATTATAGAGGTAGTGTATTCCACGATCGCGTGGATCACTTTTTGAGAGTTTCCTCGTATTGCTGATTTGCATGGGCAGGCCTCTATTCGCTATGCTGCGTTCAGAAAGATGAACAGCCTTGTAGTATTTATTTGCTGCTTCACAGAAGCTCTACTTTACATAGATTCGTTTCACACATTCCAAAATGTGGGTTGGATATCCGCGTAAGTTTTTTCTTTTTTTCCTGTCTCGATTGACAAATTACTGCAATTACGTGCTTTCACACAACAACCCTCAGAGTGTGGTAGTTTAAAGCTTTTGCGCCCTGAAGTCATACTACATCACCATAATATTACACCAAGAAGTGCGAAGGTGCGAGCGGTCCTGTTTCTAAGTTAGGACAGCTTTTCTGGCGCTTCAATAAAGCAGAAATAAAAAAAAATAAGAAAAGTTACGAGAGGGAATAAAAACAGAAATAAAAGTGACCGCCTTCCTATTAGCGATGGCGGGGGCTTCAGTAGAGATCACGGAGGGTATTGCATTTTTCGAATTGCACGAGAAAACCATTAGGACGTCGTATCAAAAAGAAAAATGAAAAACTCTTGTATGCCTAACGTCATCATTGCTCGGTTACATTTTTTTTTTCTCCCTGGCTATAGGCTTTTTCCGCACAGAAGTAATTTCGCCCTCGAAGATGTGGTATCGCACTTGGAAACAAGAACGTGTCATCTAAAGGAGCAAAAAGGCCATCTATTCATAACACCAATGGCAAAAGTACATCAGGGTATGGCGCGTCGCTGTCGCGGGAGGAACATTCCTAAAGGGCGCGGGTGGGGGCTGAACGCGGAACAAATTGCGGTGCTCTAGAAATCCCCCGTTATTAAAGCACCGCTTCCCTGCTCCTCCCATTTCCCTCCCCTGTCGTCTCTGCAGTGATGGCGGCGCAACCGCATATCAAAGTGGGGACGACTGGAGCGCCTTGGCGTCGCCTCGTTATCGACAACCGCATCTCCCACCGTGCGAATGTCCAATCGCGCACGCGTAGACATTTTTTTCCAACTGCTCGCTTCTCGTGCAGCAGCAGCTCACAAAGTGGCAGCCCGCCGGTCGCACGTGCACGTGTCTCATTTATCGCACCCTCCCAACACGGATAGGGTGGGTCACGTGGACCGCGGAGTGGCCTGACACTTATATGGGCGGAACTAGAGTGCTGAGCGGGGCTCCGACCCGTAAAAGCTTAGCAAAGGCTGTGCAGCTATAACTTCCGTATATTTTCGCTACCATTGTATCACAATCTTTCTTTGGGGGGGAGGGGCGTTGAGCGAGGGGTGTTTGGCTTTTGTTTCGATAGCTGGTGGTATTTCTTCTAGTGAACAAAAAATTCATGCACGTGAGAAAGCGTCCTGTAAGTATCCGTGATGCAACTGACGTCATCACTCGCACAATTTAGCTTCCTAATGTTACTGAGCTTGCACGCTTACCTTCAAGACGTTAAAATAAAATAGATCCTCCTTGCCAACATAATCCCCTCTTCCTCCTCATTTTTCTCCGCGCGAATACGGCTGCGGACTAAGCGTCGTAGCAGGACCACCGCGAGTGACGCGTTGAGCTCCCAAACAAGAGATCTACGGAGTACTCAAATATTAGTAACTCTGAAGTCGCGCCATGTTCCTGGCGCAGCAACACCACTGTACTACTTGCGATGTGAGGCTTCGTTGAATCAGCACATCGTCCCATCCCATAAAAATAAAGAAGAAAATATTTGGTGGTGACAGGATTCTAATTTTATCACTGCAATTCATAACATCAGCTTTCTCACCGCTGCACGAACACGTCAGTGTCATAACTAGAGCAACAAATACGAAGTCTTCGAACGCCAGATTTCTTTCTTTATTGCGATAAAGACTTGCCCTTAAGGCATAATTCTTGATGTGTATATGTGTATTATATGTGGGCTAGCAGGTCTGTGTTGTGTACGAATTGAGGCAGTGTTTTGTGGAATCTGTTATCATCTATTCAGCGGTCATAGCTGGTTGTGACACTGCAGCGGAGGCCGGCTTGCAGTACGAGACGCAAGCATTCCGATTGTAAGCCTGGGGGGGCTATTCTGTAAGAGTCCACCTAGTGGACTGTCCATTTCGGCCGCTGCTGATTGGCTAGGGCCGCCCGTCTCCTCCTCTCCCGTACAGCTGCATCCAATCAGCAGTGGCCGAAATGGACAGTCCACTAGGTGGACTCTTACAGAATAGCCCCCCTGGACATGTCGATATTAGGTGATACGCGTCGGCCGCCATCACAGGGACGTGAGCAGTATGTACAGGTAGCACACAGTGGCAAATGCGACCAGTTTCACGTTGTTATCACAGCCGTTGTGAGGGACACCCCGGCCCGAAGCCTCCTAAGCACAACATACAATCATCAGCATTCCTAGCCTCATCAGTTCTAACGATCATTAAAGTCAAGGCTCCCACCACAAAAGAAAAAACGAAAGAATTAGTTTGTCACATTCTCGTGAGGTATTGTGAAACACTTTTGCTAGAAAATGCGAGAAGGAGGTAACACTATAGATGTCAATGACTAAAAGGAAGCGTGCACTGTGTCGCGACACAGTGGAGGTTTTGGATGCTGAACATTAATGTTGATTTTCATCGTCATCATCAGCATCAGCGCGGTTACAATGGTCAGGAAGTGCACGCAAGAACACATGCACTGCAGCTGTCGCTGGCAACGCTTCATTGAAAGATTATGTCAGTAAACTACCCATCTTTATATAAATTGAGATCGGTATGGGCCTCTAGCTCATAAGGTCAAACAAAATAGTGTGAAAGATAAGAGAAGAGAGAAAACACGAACGATACTTTGAGTGATGGGAGTTGCAAGTTAGCGTATTGTCTACCAGGTACTGGAGAGCTTATTGCGCATTCAGCGACAAAAACTTGTTTTTGGCGTATACAGAACAAACACTTTCAACGTAAAACGTCTTTCACTTCTGTCAGTTCTTACTAAAACCGCACTTAACGAAAACGTGTAATACGATTGTCGCTTATATCGTTGGAACCGCTCTACCCACGCTCCTCACTTTGGTATCGTTGTGTAGAGGACAGAATCCATTGATCGATATTGCATGGGTCGCGTGTACTGATGGCGCTGTTATCGAGCCACGCATGACGCAATCGTAAGTTACAGTTGGCCTCTCGCTTGGCGTTCAGAGAGGCGTAGCTCTTCTGTACGTCCGTCGATGCGAGCGAGAGTAGGCGCATTTGAGGGCGCTCACTGTGCCATAATAGACACAATCCATCCAACTCAAACCTGTGCCCACCACGGGCAATATGAGCATTGCAAGTGGACAGTTTCCTGCAAAAGTTTGACGGTTGCTCGGCTATGGCGCCCCCGCGTTCCTCGCGTACGTATAGAGTCCATAAATGTCGGGAAGGGACTCGGGCAGCAAGGCAGAGGGGTGTGAATTCGCGCCCATAGGTACACGCCCACTATGAATATGAGCGAGCACGATTGCAAGATTAGGCCGTAGGATGTAGCTGTACCGTAGCTGTACTGTACTGTACGGTACAGCTAATGTAGCTGTACCCATTAGCTGTACCGTAAGTTAAGCATGTTTTGATGGGGGCTAAATAAGAGCGCGTCCGTGTACTCATATTTAGACGCACGCTAAAGAACCCCAGATGGTCCGAATTTCCGGAATCCCCCACTACGGTGTGCCTCATGTTGCGTTTCGCCTGCGACACGCGGTTTTGCCGGCGCGACTGCGGCGGGGCGGCAGACATTTTGGCCCGATCGTCGTCGCCGCAACGCTCCCCGCCAGGTGTTTCCAGGCGTTTCCAGGCATGTTCCGATGCCACGTGTCTTCATGTGCGTGTGTGAGTGTATGTGCCATTGTGCCTGAACCAGGCGATGCGACAGCAGGGGTCATCCTCCCCTTCCAGTCATTGTGCCTGAACCAGGCGCTGCGAAAGCAAGGGATCACCCTCTCGTTCCAGTCATTGTGCCCGACCGGCAGCGCTACGACAGTGTGCGTCACCATTAGCCCATTGTACATTCACGTGCTCGTCTATTGAGGGGTTCCTTCTTGCCCTCAACTGCGAGAGTATAAAAACAGCTGCCCCCGGACGCCAAGAGGAGGGCTCCGATTTCTTCTGTTGAGTAAAGTGCTCTCCCGTCTCTCTACTTCGGTCAACCTGACCGCCAACTCTTTGCGATGTTAAAATAAACAAGTTGTTTTGTTGTTACCAGTCGACTCATGCTTTGCCGGGACCTTCGGATGCTTCCAGTTGTACCCCAGGCCGCCAGGCCAACGCTACCCTTGGGGCTTGCGACCCAGGTACAACCACGGGCGTCAGCGCCGAGTTCCCAACAGATCGTACCAGCGGTGCGATCCAAACATCTGGTTGGCAGCGGTGAGATCGCCTCCGACTTCAAACAACTGTCTGCCAGCGGTGAGATCGCGACAACGGAGGCCAGCAGCGAAGAGATGCAGTTGACGGTATGCTGAGCAGCTCAACGACGATCCGGGAGCAGTGCAACGAGCCCTGTGTGACGACTGGTTGCCTGCAGCGGAACGACTGCGCGGAATTCCTGCCTGCGAGGTTTGGTGAGTGCGGGACTTTCTTCTTCTGAGCTTTGCCAGGCTTTTGTTAGTGTCAGAAACAGAGCTGGTAATTGTGGTTGTCGTTGCTGCCGGGTTAGTTTGCGGCAAGACAATAGTAAGCAGTAGAGAAAGCAGCATTCAGAGCAGCCCTGGATTTGAAGTCGTTGTGCAAACCGAAATTGTTGGAGCTTGCAAGAGAGTTGGGTCTGGATGTCTCAGACAAACTCAGAAAACCAGAACTGCTAAAGGCTATTCTTGAGTTAGAGGCTGAGGATGACGAGCTGTCGGAATGCCTTGAGACCATTGAAGAGAGGGAGACTGCAAAAAGACAGGAGCGCGAACTTAAAGAGCAAAAAGAAAAAGAAGAGCGCGAACTTAAAGAACAGAAAGAAAAAGAAGAGCGTGAACGTAAAGAACAGAAAGAGCGAGAGCAACAAGAGAAAAAAGAAGAGCGCGACCGTCAACACGCGTTGGAAATGAAGCGTCTCGAGATAGAGATGGAACGCGCTCGTAATGGAAGTCAGGCACACGGTGCAGGAGAACGCGTATTGTTCAAAATGACTGACCTGATGCGGCCGTTTAAGCTTGGAGAGGACATTGGTTTGTTCCTGGTTAACTTTGAGCGAACGTGCGAGAAGCAGGGGTTCTCTCGGGAAACGTGGCCACAGCGCTTGCTCACTTTGTTACCCGGCGAGGCGGCCGACGTAGTCGCTCGCTTGGATAGAGAGGAGGCAGAGGATTTCGACACAGTGAAATCGAGTCTTCTAAAAAAGTACCGGCTGTCTGCGGAGGCGTTCCGTCGGAAGTTTCGGGAAAATGAGAAAGGCAAAAGTGAGTCATATACAGAGTTTGCGTATAGGCTTATGTCGAACATGCAGGAGTGGCTCAAAGAAGAGAAAACGTTTGGTGACCACGATAAAGTTCTGCAGTGCTTCGGGCTAGAACAGTTTTATAGTCGGTTACCGGAGAACGTGCGATACTGGGTCTTGGATAGGCCAGACGTTTGTACGGTGGCTAAAGCCGCTGAGCTAGCCGAGGAGTTTGTGACGCGTCGGGCTCGCGGAGCTAAGGACGGTCAAAAGGGTGAATTTGGCTCGAAGTTTGAGAGGCCGAAATTCACGCCCATGAGATTTAAGGGGGACACGCGTAGTGAGGATGCGAGTGGAAGCAGTGCGACCGAACCTAAGGAGACGGCGGCAGCCGAAGCCGAACGCAGAAAGCGGTTCGAGATGAGGCAAGCGCGCGTTTGTTATACGTGCCAGAAGCCGGGTCACTTTTCGGCGCAGTGTCCGGAAACAACACCAAAAGTTGTGTTTTTTTCAATAGGCAGCACTGACGAGAACATGAAGCTTCTCGAGCCTTACATGCGAGACCTCCTCGTGAACGGGAAAGAGTGCCGAGTGCTTCGCGATTCAGCAGCTACGATGGATGTAGTTCACCCGTCTTACGTAGAACCCCATATGTTCACGGGCGAGTGCGCATGGATCAAGCAAGCCGTGGAAGCTCATAGCGTGTGTCTGCCGGTAGCAAAAGAGCTTATTGAAGGACCTTTCGGAGCGCTTGAGACGGAGGCGGCAGTGTCATCTATGCTGCCACCCCAGTACCCGTACCTATTTTCAAACAGGTCCGATCACCTCCTGCGCGAGAAGGGGCTTTTGTTTGGTGAAGCTAGTGTTCAGGCCTTAACCAGATCGAAGGTTCGGGAGCTCGCTGCAAAGGCGGTAGTTGCGGGGCCGACGTTATCAAACAACGAAAAAGGGTCAGAGGCGCAGCAAGCTGATATTCAGAGCACGCCCGAACTGAATAAACTTGAGTCTGTAACGTTAAAGGCGCCAGATACTGGAGAGGAAACGCACGACACGGGAAAGTTAGAAGAGCTATCTACTGATTTGCTCATCGCGCCTACGTCAGACGGACTTGATAGGTTGCTAAAAGTCAGCCGGTCGGCTTTGATAGCCGAGCAAAAGAAGGATGGTAGCCTAGAAAACATACGCTGCAATGTCAAAGAAGGTATCGCCAGGAAAACTGCGCGTTTTGTGGAAAGAGGTGGAGTCCTGTACCGGAAGTATCTAGACCGCCGAGGAGTGGAGTTCGATCAGCTGGTCGTGCCTCAATGCTATCGTCAGGATCTGTTGCGCTTGTCACACGGGGGTTCGTGGTCCGGACACCTAGGAGTTAAGAAAACTAAGGACCGTCTCTTGCAAGAGTACTATTGGCCAGGGTGTTTTCGGGACGCAGACCATTTCGTGAGGACATG
The DNA here is from genome assembly GCF_050947875.1 of Dermacentor variabilis. Lineage (NCBI taxonomy): Eukaryota > Metazoa > Arthropoda > Arachnida > Ixodida > Ixodidae > Dermacentor > Dermacentor variabilis. The sequence goes on along the minus strand of NC_134572.1, from coordinate 115,724,644 downwards.
TGACACTTGTCAGCGGGTGGGCAAACCAGGGGACAAATCAAGGGCGCCGTTGAAATTGGTACCTATCATAACGGAGCCTTTTAGACGGCTCGTTATTGATACAGTGGGACCTCTGCCGGTAACAGCCACGGGGTACAGACACATTTTGACTGTGATCTGCCCAGCGACAAAGTTCCCTGAAGCAGTGCCGCTTAAAGAACTCAGCTCAGTTGAGATAGTTAATGCACTACTGTCCATACTTGCGCGGGTTGGTTTCCCTGCGGAAATCCAATCAGATCAGGGCACAGTGTTTACTAGCGCTTTGACGACAACTTTTCTCGAAAGGTGTGGGGTAAAGCTGTTACACAGCTCAGTGTACCACCCACAGTCGAATTCCGTTGAGAAGCTCCACTCCGTCATGAAGCGCCTGTTGAGAGCGTTGTGTTTTGAACATCGAACTGACTGGGAGCTGTGTCTGCCTGGGGTGATGTTTGCTTTAAGGACCGCGCCGCATGCGGCTACGGGGTTTTCGCCAGCTGAACTGGTGTACGGTCACTCGCTTCGATCTCCGCTTCGCATGCTTCGAGAATCGTGGGAAGGTAGGGGCGACGACCCAGTCGTGGTGGAGTACGTACTTAAGCTCCTCGAACGCTTAAGAAGGGCACAGGAGTTGTCAGGTGAAGCAATGACAAAGGCCCAGCAGAGGGCCAAGGTTTATTATGATCGGACAGCCAGGGCCCGTCGTTTTGAGGTGGGCGATGAGGTCATGATATTGCGCACATCGCTAAACAACAAACTAGACGTGCAGTGGGAGGGCCCAGCACGAATTGTTCAGAAACTGTCGGACGTTAACTACGTGGTAAGTCTGCCAGGAAAGCGGAAAGCACAGCAAGTTTACCACTGTAATCTGCTCAAACCTTATAGACAAAGGGAAGCAGTGGTGTGCATGATGGTAAACGTTCCTGAAGAGCTTCCGGTCGAGCTTCCGGGACTAGGCTCAGTGACGAACAGGGAAGACACCGGTCAAGTCATTAGTGACCTTATCAGTAAAGCACCGCTGTCGCCCGAGCAGAAAACCGAACTACACCAGCTATTACAAGAGTTTCAAGGTCTGTTCTCTGAGAGGCCTGGTAGGACTTCTGTACTTACTCATGATATAGAACTTACCTCCCCAGAGCCAGTACGATCCAAGGCGTATCGGCTGTCACCCCGCCAGAGCGATATTATGGAGGCTGAGGTAAAGAAAATGCTACAGCTCGGTGTTATTGAGGCAGGTGAGAGTGATTATACCTCCCCTTTGATTTTAGTTGAGGTACCGGGCAAGGAACCTCGTCCTTGCGTCGACTACCGCAGGCTTAATTCCATCACTAAGGATCAAATTTATCCGATCCCTAACATCGAGGAGCGCCTTGAGAAAGTTAGTAGCGCTCAGTTTATTTCCACCCTAGATCTTGTCAGGGGTTATTGGCAGGTTCCACTTACAGAAGAGGCTAGTAGGTATGCGGCGTTCATTTCACCAATGGGAACATTCCGTCCTAAAGTGTTGAGTTTTGGTTTGAAGAACGCGCCATACTGTTTTTCAAGCCTCATGGATAAAGTGTTGCGGGGACAGCAAGAATTCGCTTTACCGTATCTAGACGACGTAGCGATATTCTCCGCATCCTGGTCTGAGCATATGACACACTTGCGGGCAGTGCTAACCCGCCTGCGCGAAGCGGGCTTGACAGTCAAGGCTCCTAAGTGCCAGTTAGCACAGGCCGAGGTTGTCTACCTCGGTCACGTGATTGGTCAGGGTCGTCGCCGCCCCTCTGAAATAAAAGTGGCCGCTGTGCGAGAATTTCCGCAACCGCGCACCAAGACCGATATTCGGTCGTTCTTGGGTGTCGCCGGCTACTATCAGAGGTACATCCCTAGGTACTCTGATATCGCGGCTCCCCTGACGGATGCTCTAAGAAAGACAGAGCCTCAAACAGTCGTCTGGGACGAGACAAAGGAAAGAGCTTTTAGCGCCCTAAAGAGTGCCCTAACAAACCAGCCTGTGCTACGATCGCCAGACTATACAAAAGGGTTCGTTGTTCAGTGCGATGCTAGTGAGCGAGGCATGGGCGTTGTACTGTGCCAACGGGAAAATGGAGAAGTAGAACACCCCGTCCTGTATGCTAGTCGTAAGCTGACCAGTCGTGAGCAGGCGTATAGCGCCACCGAGAAAGAGTGTGCGTGTCTCGTGTGGGCCGTTCGGAAATTGTCATGCTATCTAGCCGGCTCGAGGTTTATCATTGAGACGGATCACTGCCCTCTCCAATGGCTGCAGACCATCTCTCCCAAAAATGGCCGCCTCCTGCGCTGGAGCCTCGCTTTACAACAATATTCCTTTGAGGTGCGTTACAAAAAGGGGAGTCTCAACGGTAACGCCGATGGCTTAAGTCGAAGCCCCTAACGTAGGAATCAGCCTCAAAATTGTTGGTTACTGATGTTTTTCTTCCTGAGGCAGGATTTTTTTTAACATATTGCTTTTGTTTAGTGTTTCAAAGTGATGATATGCTTTCTAGTGCAATTTTCCAATTTGTGGACGCGTTCTGAGTGATGCTAGACTACTGTAAGGAACTATGCAGTGGTATAAAAAGGGGAAAGAGCCTGGCAGGGCTTAGTGAGGGTTGTGCCGTGCTTGCTGACTGAGCGGTTGAGTTTCAGCGTAGTTCTAACGCTTGCCGGGAACGAGAACAAAAATGTGAACTCTCCCGAAGTCACTTTGCAGTGTCCCGTGCGAACCTGAACAAGAGAACGAGGCCTTCTCTGTGCGCTGCGCTCAAGAAACGTCGAGGGACGCCCGACTTCGGTTATGAGCATCATCGAGCGACATCCCTCCGGACAGCGGATGCAGTCCCCTGTCCATCGGGATCTCCTTCCCCCGGCGGGGCGGTCTGTTGCGTTTCGCCTGCGACACGCGGTTTTGCCGGCGCGACTGCGGCGGGGCGGCAGACATTTTGGCCCGATCGTCGTCGCCGCAACGCTCCCCGCCAGGTGTTTCCAGGCGTTTCCAGGCATGTTCCGATGCCACGTGTCTTCATGTGCGTGTGTGAGTGTATGTGCCATTGTGCCTGAACCAGGCGATGCGACAGCAGGGGTCATCCTCCCCTTCCAGTCATTGTGCCTGAACCAGGCGCTGCGAAAGCAAGGGATCACCCTCTCGTTCCAGTCATTGTGCCCGACCGGCAGCGCTACGACAGTGTGCGTCACCATTAGCCCATTGTACATTCACGTGCTCGTCTATTGAGGGGTTCCTTCTTGCCCTCAACTGCGAGAGTATAAAAACAGCTGCCCCCGGACGCCAAGAGGAGGGCTCCGATTTCTTCTGTTGAGTAAAGTGCTCTCCCGTCTCTCTACTTCGGTCAACCTGACCGCCAACTCTTTGCGATGTTAAAATAAACAAGTTGTTTTGTTGTTACCAGTCGACTCATGCTTTGCCGGGACCTTCGGATGCTTCCAGTTGTACCCCAGGCCGCCAGGCCAACGCTACCCTTGGGGCTTGCGACCCAGGTACAACCACGGGCGTCAGCGCCGAGTTCCCAACAGATCGTACCAGCGGTGCGATCCAAACACTCATAATCAAATCGTGATTTCGGCGCGTAAAACCCCACAATTTATTTTTAACTAAATTAAGCATGTAATGGTTTGTAATGCGTGAACAAACGTAATTTGTGTATTCGGTGACGCTATTTCTGTACCCTACAGTGTCCATACAGCGTCTGCTGCACGCGCAAGGCGTTTCACGTATACATATATATACTTCACTGCGTATGCGTCCCTGATGCAGCCTAGCCGATGATTATTCAGTTGATCTCGCACATTTCTCTTTAAGTTAATTTTAACGGATTAACAAAAATACTCAGTAGATTCTGGCGTACACATTTCACCTTGTTTTAGGAGCATTTTTTGCTTTGGTGCTTTAACAGCAGTAACTTGCAGTACCTATCTTCGGTAATAATGATATTACGACGAAATGGCTACTCATACAGCCGTTGTGGGCACATTTTGTATTGTAAGACACGACGCATTTCTCCAAACTTTTCAGTAAGTACTCATTCGTCGACGTAAACAAGCATTTTGAATCTACCTTTGCTGTACTTACAGCGGTGCCATCATAATCAATAATATCTTCTTTCGGCCCTTCAAATTGGTTTTATTCGTTTTAGTGTTCCCGTACTGAAGTTCTTGTAGGCTGGATCTTTAACGGATTCATAACAATACTTAACGAATTTTGAGTGTTCTCTTGACGGTATCCTTCTGGCATAATCCACTAGCAGCGTTGACATTAAAAAGAAGAAAAACTACCAACGCTGCTAGTGATATTGGGTTCCTTACGTTGGAAACAAAACTGCGCAAAGGAGACGAGGAGTGAGTAAACTTGGAACCAAACGGAAACGATTTCGTGCGCATATTCGCCGTGGCTTCGCTCGCAGCGGCTGCTTGTTTATTTTACTCTGATCAGGGACAGCGCTATGCAATCTGCCAAAATCTGTATCGCGCGCACCACGGACTAAATTGAGGAACTACCTCGTAGTATACGTATTTCTTGCACGATGAGCGCGTCGTTGTGGCCGGGCGGCACATAGAGGCGCTCGGGCCTGCGACGCCCCGCAGAAAATACGTCGGAAATAGGTCCTGCGCCAGTCGCGGTTAAAACGGCGCGCTTGTGTGGCGGCTTTGTGGCGTTTGAAGTTGAAAAACATTCAAGCGAAGCCTTCTTTGCACGCGCTCCCCAGGTTTGGCGTGGCTGCCTAGCTGCTGTGTGCTGCTGGATGCTGCTGGATCTGTCGCTCTCTGGGGGCATGTATTTGTGGGTATGTGTATGATGGATTATATGTGCGCCAAATGAAAGTAGCAGCCAAGGGGCTCATCTGTAAAGCTTTTGTACGCTGACCAAGTATGCGCACCTCTGTCCTGCGGAACAAAAAAATAACTTCCTAGATAAAATCCAAAAATATAATGTCGGATCACAGGCACTGATCTGTTAATGCAATGGTTAACTATGGTTCACGATTCATTGATGTATCATGTTTTTTTTTTAGGGGGGGGGGGGAGCGTCTTTCTGTGTGTAACTCGGTTCGTGTCCGTTCCTGGCCAGTTCTCTTGAATGGGCATGGCCCACTATGATACAAGAAGCACATAAGCCCCAAATGCTGCCCGATAGTTGTCGCACTTCTCCGTGCATACACCTGTCGTAACCATTCTTCGCCCAACAAGCAGCACACGACACCTTCGTCCTTGTGACATCGCTGCACGTATACGTATCACGCCGTGCATCCGTCTGTTTTGGAGTTTGCGCTTCGCCATAGCTTGTGAGCGATGTGGGGCACAAATATAAAAAATACTGCGTGACAATAGAGTTGTGGCATTTGCGGTGCATAACCTTAAACATTGCCTTTAGACTACACGGTATAAACAAAGTTTACCACATGCGGCTGGCTGTGAAATATTTAAACCACTTTACTGAAGCATCGCTCCACGTAGATTTCAACATGTGCGTATGATCTGCATATTTTTTTGTTTAAGAAGCAAGGGCAACAACTATGCAGAGGGAGATCAGGTTAAAAAAGAGAAAGAAAACATTTTAAGTAGCAGTGGAGGACCTGGCGACCACAAGCACAGAGCAATATAACGGAGGTTTTGTGAAGTGTGCTAGTCACGAAAAGACATGCGATGTAGTTCAACATAACAAACAATACTACAAGCTTCCACTCAACCTATAATAGTATTTATTAAGGTAATATTGGAGAAACACAAATCTGGGTTTCAACCGTAAAAACATGACAGTGAAAATGCCATATTGCAGGCCCTGCGCTTTGTTTACATGCGTTCCTCGCGGCTTTCTTTTTCTTTGTTTTCTTTATATTTATTTGTTTGTTTGTTTGTTTGTTTGTTATCCTTGACTGATACCAACTAATTCAGCTGACAGTCCTTATACTGAACCGCGTTTCCACGTCGGTGGTTACGTCTACAAGTTATCCTCTTCTCCTTTTTCTTTTTTTAGCTTCAGAGTTTGTATTAACGAAAATGTTCTTACGCTAAAGCTGATGGTAAGAGGAAATGCCAGCCAATCGTAATGCTGGACATACTATTAGCGAAGGCGGCCGGCTGATCGCAAACAGCTCTTGCAGGTTACCAGCTTTGTGAATTCGGCTCCAGTTACTTAGTGTCCCATGCCGCATTCTTGCGTTATCTATGCAAATAAGTACCTGGTTGCGTTTTACTCGTATACTGCGCGGCACAGCGTAGCCGAGAAGTATCCGCCTTAAGACACCAAGATCAGCCTCGTGTGCACAAAATAAAGGCAAGCACGAGCAAGCACGAGCAATATTTATTCTTTTTTCTTAGAAGTGCCTCCGCCTTCGTTTCCACTACACAAAGGCGTGTTCTCTCCGAAATTGGGCTCACCAATACACTTAACGAGGCTTAGCCTTCCCGTAACTTAAATTCCCTGTAACGATCTGGGTTCTTCAACGTAGAAGCGTAATATCGGGCATCCACACAAGTAGACGTCCGCAGCAAATTCTTATCGTCGGCCTTGTCGAACAAGAACATTGATACGAGGAATGCATTGCCAGCCTTACGTATACCAAGCCGGACGTGCGCTTGGTTGATCCCTCTATACCTTTCCTTTCTCTTCTCTTCTTGGCCAGCAGTCTTAGTCAGCAGAAAACGGCTACACGCAGGGATGGCTGCCGCGCTTTATTCATTGTGCTGAGAGGAGGATTTTAGTGCGTTCTATACCTAAGGGCAACGTGCTACAGTCATGCTAAAATAAACATTGCTCGTAGGAGCAAGAATGTAGAAAATCTTCGTTTCTAGACGCCGTTGCTTTTGTGGTCCTCAGAAACGTCGTGCTCCAAACCACACTTTCACGGCCGTCGCACCTTTGGGCTCCCCCGCAACGCGCAGTTATTCAAGGTTTAACACGCTCGCGCACGCGAGCTGTTGAACAGATGCGTACACATTGACACGTGTACGTTTCGGAACGAGCAGTATAATGTAAGCTCCATGATTGAGTGCAGTCGGCAGCCATTTTACGGTGGTCAGAGACAACCCTCTCAACTTCCCCCTCCCCCCACCCCACCCTCTATTCCCCTTACACATCTTCACGGGGCACGTAAACACACTATGACCCGCACGCTCTAGCGGCTATAATCGGAAGCCCGCTTCGATCCGCCCGCAGCCAGCCGCTTCCAGATTCACAGACCGGCAACGTCGGTGCTTCGGTGTACCGCGAATCGACTAAAATCACCGTGCCATAGATTAAACAGGAGTTACACATTTAACGGGCCGTGTATTCTGTGATGTATATTTGACCAGAATCGAAAATACAAAGTCATAATCAGGCCATGACTTCGAAAATGCTATACAGCCACCACACCTCCGGCGCGCGAAGGCTTGCGTCAGTTTGAAAACATGGGAGGAATCCGGAAAGCACATTTAACGCTGTTGTGTAAGCGGCGACCTTGCGTGCAGCTAGAGCGTGTGTGCCAAGCGTTTGCAGCGCGTTGCGAGCTCTTGTATACTGTGACCTGTGTTCTAATTTAACGAAGCTAGAAAATGTTTTTTTTTTTTTTGCGGTTGCTGCTGCTCTGTCTTGCTAAAACTTTCCAGCAACCTCACATGTCCTTGGTTCGGATCGTTCGTTAAAACTATATGACCTTGCTCAATATGACCAACGCGCACTCAATGCACGGTATACACACGCGTCCTTGCACTCAACGCCCGTCGGAATGCGGTTGCCGCGGCATCGGAGTCGAACCGGCGACCTATAGTGTTCGGCAGCGCGACGCCATCGCCACTAAGTGCCCGGGACGGGTTATCGATGAAATTCTCCATACTGTCCAGTCAAATGTGCATACACGCGGGTATTATTCGCAAGCGAGATAAAGTTCACGTTCGTGTTTTCGCCGACCACGCAGAACACGAATTGAAAGCGCACAAATCGCGCGACGGGAAAGCGCTCCTAAATTCGTTTGCATATAAAATGCACTTCCCTATGGGCTTTATTGGAAGCGGTGTTTTCCATGCACGTGTGCAGTAATGTTCTCTTTTTCTTCATACTCGAGTATAATACGCAATGCGCTCCGACCGAAAAAAAACTTTTGCTGTACAAACAACTCAAGAAAAAAAAAAAAGGAAGAGCGAATAGTCATGGTGAAAGCAGGCTTTTAGAGAAGCCCGGCCAAGAGTGCAATATACGAGCACACGAGGACACACTTCTTCCGTCGCTCCTCTCTGCAGGGTATATCCGGCACTTTGCGTCGTCGCAGGGGGGGGGCGGGGGGGGCGTCAATTCGGCCACGCTAAATTGCGGGGGCATTAAACAACCCCACGGCGGAGGCGCGGCTTCACTTACCCTGGAACGCTGCACGCAATAAAGTGTCAGTGAAGGGCTTCACTAAGTCGGCACCACACACAGCTGATATGTTTTTTTAATAATGCGTGTTCTTATATATATTTAAATACCCAGAACACGCACTCTGGTATTACGCAGCGCGCCTTGTGGATGGAGAGGACTTTAAGAAAAACCACGCGACGTGAATAAAGCCGTAGAAACAGAAGCAATTGTGCTCTCAATGCGAGCAGGTAACCTAGGAAACACAGAAAGAAATGTACAAATGGTCGACCACTAAGCATCACCCGCCATGATTGCTCATTGTCAATGGAGTACTGCTGCCAAGCCCGAGGTCAGATGTTCGGTTTATTCGTCTCTCTTGTAAAAAACATGGACCCTTTGTTACGCTTCGCACCAGTTGCTAATGTAGGACGAGCTCTGCGGGCACTCTTGCACGGCTTACGTCTTGAAGGAGTGGTACACAACCGCCGCTTTCTAAATCGTAAATACGGAAAGGCCCTCTCCAGAATGCGCATATTGTGGCACCCCGGACGCTCCTGTAGAATACGTTCTCATTGAATGCCGAGGCACTTCGCCGTCGTCTTGAGGTCTTAGGCGTTCCATAAGCGGGATTTATATATGACGGACTGCCGATTCATCCAGCGGTTGAGCACGACGTAGCTCAGTGACGCCGATTCACGTGACACACAGGAACGGTGCAGACACGCTGTTAGTGGCGCGATTCGCTGCAGCAATGCCACGTCACGGTCGTCTGGAGATCGAATCGGTGATTCGTTCCATTGCGTCAATCCAGCTTTATCTGCAATGAAATCCCTGCAGCGCTGGTCCAGTACTTGTAAAATAAGACAAGCTGAGAAAGCCTTGTGCGATTTTCTCGTGGACAGAGATCTCATTTATTCCTTATTTATTCATAAAGATATTTGTGCGACGTAGCTTTTATTACTTGGTACAGTGACTTATTCGTGTGGGCGCCATTTTCGGCCGCATTTCGATGAGGGCGAAATGCAATGACACCTGTGTACTTAGATTTACGTGGACGTTAAAGAACCCCACGTAGTCAAGATAATCCGAAGTCTCCCACTACGGCGTGCCTCATAATCAGATGGTGGTTATGGCACGTAAAACCCCGCAATTTAATTCATTTTTGTAACATCTTGTGTGCTTTAATGTGATGTTCTTTTTTTTTCAGCTCAGTCTATTGTCATTACTTTCCCGCGTTAGCGACTTGTTTTATTCGTCTTGCTGTGAACCTTACTTCAGCACGCGCATTAACTATTTCACCACATACGCACATGAAACTAACGATCATGGTCGTAAGTTGCTGTGCTATAACAAAATTCATCATTGCAAGTCCGGCTTGACCCAAATGCCGAATCAAAGCGCCTGTGCGACAGTGCGCCGTATCAGTGCCTGCCATCACATATACCGTTTCAAAGACATAGGACGAGTTATTCATAGACGAAATATGGATCTCTGAGAGTGATCCCGCAGTGCTCTCAAAGATTTTCGATGCAAATCAAGTTCGACCGCATGCCCCCTTTCATTATTTTTTGTTCTTTTTGCTGAATAGTCTGATCAGACTAACTTGCACTTATACTAGTTTAGTGCGTAGTGCTGGAGCTAGTACTTTTGGCGATGAAAATACCTGAATAAATCAATAAATATGCATCGCGTGGCACTAAACCTTCGTGGTGATTTGCACGCTGTTCTTCGTTGCAGTTACAGATAAGGATAGGCACATCCCACGAAATGAAACAAGGAAATCACACAAAATAACACAGGAAAACAGTACGCGATGTAGCACTAAGCTATTTAATAATGTTCAAGAGGCGACAACGAGCCTACGAGTTGGTTTGGAAAGCCGCCTGGTTTCTTCTTTCTGTTCTTCCTATATCTTTTGACTTGTGTTATTGTGTAGAGATTTTGGAATGATTCATGCAAACGTGGGCGTGCGTGAATAAACTTCGATTTAGAGTCAGCGCTTTCGCGTGCACTTCGATCCCTGTGCGAGCTTGTTTCTTTCTGCCGTCCCGCCAGCTAGCACTGAACGTCTTCACGGAAATGCTTCCAACGGATGTCATTCCAGGTCACCTTTTGGTCGAACGTAGTTGTTCGCCCACGCCAAAAGCTGCGCGACGCGCGTGCAAAGACCAGCCACGCCCCCACGGATGAACTTTGTGATGCCAACGGCGGGCGTTGCATAAGCCGACGCCGCGAACGCAGGGCAAACAAAACAACAACAAAGCGAAGCGGGGGAAGGGAAAGCCCTGATCGGGTGGGGGACTCCCGTCGTGCAATGCGCACAACACTGCGCTTGCCCACGCGGTCTGTGGCAGTGCCGTCACTGCAGTGGCGGGCCTTTCGAGCGCGAGCGATGGAAGCACGCACTTCGTTGGGAGTCGGCGTCAGCGTCGACGCGTCTCATTGGTATTCGGCAGGCCTCGGAGACCCGTTGCGTGCAGGCGAACCTTGAACAGCGCTTATACGGGGCAGCCGCACGACGGCACTGTGAAACCACGTCCGGGGTCGATCCGCGAACACCGCGCGCGAAGCTGTAATCGGAGACGGTGCGTGACCAGTCGCGAGATGAGAATATTCACGCTTCGGTGGTCCAGTGACGTACGAGCAGGAGCAGCGACGTTCGATGCTCCACGCAGCAGTAATTAGCGCATTACGGCATGCAGGAGAAGTCGCGCGGATTTCTCTAGGTACGGTTGACGTGTTCCGCATGCAGTCTGCGGGAGTGCAGTGTTATAGGTTCTTGTAGTGCGCGCTCGGCACTTGCTCCGACGGGTGCAAAGCCTAGAGGGCGACGGCAAAAATATTTCGATAACTGGCGAACGCACGTTCACGTGCGATCGTGATCTTTGGAGCCCAAAATTTCTGACCCGTCGTTCATTTCTCACGCTAAGCAATGCCAGCGCTATGCGCGTCTTAGCTGCTCAGCGCGTTACGCCATCCCGGCATAGCGCTGCACGCTGTCGTCGTCGTGGGCGCGGACGTGCAACAGTCGGGAACCGCGCTTGCAGTCAATGGAGGCGCTTCTGTAGCGGGCACAGCGCCCGAATATCTGATGAGTCAAGCGCGACCGAGTGGGACGATGGCGACAAGCTTCCCGGCACGCGCTGCGCGGTCGAAATAGCACCGGAGCGACCTTCGTTCGGCTGGGGTAGGCTACTCGTCGCGGCGGGCGCGACGCGAGCGGCCACATGTGTGTAGTCTAACAACACGAGAAGGCGTGCCCTCAATTTTTCCTGGGTGCTTGCCATATACCGCGAACAGCTGGGTTGCTCGAACGGCTCGCGCCTGAAAACCAAGGAACCTGGCTTACCCTTAGCTGTTGCTGCTGCGGCGGTGGCGGCGGGCTGTGGCGAAGTATCCGACATTGCTGCTCTCTAATCGCCGCTCCCGGTTGGCGTGTCGAGTAGAGTCCGGTCCGACGGTGAGTCGATCGCGTCCAAGCTCCGGACTGTTTGCTTGTCTCGGCGCTGGTTCCTTGTATTTCACGTGCTGCACAAAACACGGTGCCGTGCTCGCGTGTGCTTCTTGCGGTCTCGACGATGTGCGTTGCCTTCTGCTTCCCCTCAGCACCTATTGGCGCGCCTGTTTAACTCGAAAATGACGGAAGGCCGACGCTGCGATACCGAACTTATGCGGACGTTGGTGCGCTTCTCCTCAGGCGTCGCACGCGCGACCACACGCTCCAAGCTGTCGCCGCTGGGGAGAGTAACTCACTCCGGAATCTCACTCACACTCACAACACTTTCTGGCGGGAAAGAGCAGATGCAAGAACGATCCGCTTTAGCCGTCGAATCCTTCCAATGGAGGCGGCACACTGCCTTCTTCGTGCTTCTGCAATCGTGGAAGCTCCTCACGGCGACGGTGGTGCTCTCCTCGCGCGTCGGAAAAAGCGCGCGTGCGTTCTCCCTACCCACGCTTTCCAAAGCAGCTCTCTCTCTGGCCGAACGCTCTCTCGAGCGAACACTGGAAGCCCCGTCGCTAATTACCTCCGCTTCTCTGTTTACCCAATTTTCCCTAGCGCGGTGCACGATCTGCGTACAAGTAGGGCCGATCGCACGTGCGTGCAGGGGAGGCGAAGAAAAGAAACCACCGTCGACCACCGTGCGTATTTGGCTACACGCTGAGCCGTGGTTGCTCCTCGCTCGGTTTCGCTCTTCCGAGCCTTGCGGGCGAGCGCACTTTCGCGTCCTCCTCCTCCTCGCCACCGCTGGGGAGCCTCCTCGCCCGCACCCACGTTGTTCTTCCGAGCCGAGCGCGGCCCTCTTCTCGCAACGCGGAGCGCCCGAGAGAGGTGGTCACGTGACCCCCTTCGCGCGCGCGAGCTCCGTCGCTCGTTGGGAGGGCTTTGGGAACCAGAACCGTGGCGCGGCAATATGAAACGGTTGAACGCGTTGCTCCGCACATTCCAGCAGTTAGTGGCATTTCGTGTATTGTGTTAACGGAGGAACCACTATACAGAACGTTGCGTAATAGCTCGCGGTGCTGACTGCATACGTAACTGGAAAAAAAAAGAAGAAAACATACAAGAACATGTTGTTTCAGCCCTTTTCTGCGCCGAATATCTAGCAAAACGACCAAACGATCACTAAATATGTTGAACACCGTTAAAAAAACTTCGAAACACTTTAACTTAGCTTTGAGAAATTACTTACCTTTGCTGTATTCACCAGCTCGCACAATTTTGCCCACATAGTGACCCATTCGTCAAACGGAATTCACCTACGAAGTTACCGAATTTCTGCATCTACCGTAAAACGTGTCTCAAAGAATTTCGATTTAAATCTCTTAAAAGCAGTAGTGACAGAAGTCCACTGTTTTAAGCATGAAGTCTCTTTGTAGCTGTTCGCTGCCTTCCTCGTAAGCAGGCTTCTACTTTTCTGCAAAGCATATATATATATATATATATATATATATATATATATATATATATATATATATATATATATATATATATATATATATATATATATATATATATATAGCAGGGAGGCGCTGCCGGTGTTCTTGTAGTGGCCGTGTACTGGAGCAATAACGACTACGGCACACCCTTGTTTTTTAGACTCCAAATGAGAAGCAATACCAGCTACCTAAGGCGCTCTCAAAACTGAAAAAAAAAATTTCTTTGAAAAAATAATTGAAATCTGGGATTTAACGTGCCAAAACCACGGTATGTATACGGGACCCGCCGTTTGGGGTAGGGGGGGGGGACATGTGAGGGGGGTTGGACTGAGGATTAGTTTTGACCACCTGGAGTTCTTTAACGTGCACCCAAGGTACGCTACACGGGAGTTTTTGTATTTCACCCCAATCGGAACGGGGCCCACGCGACCGGGGTTTGCTGCCGCGATGTCCGGCTTAGCAGTGCAACGCCAAAGCTACTAGACAGCCATGGTGGTATAGAGAGTTCTTATTGCAGAAAGCGCCACACATATAACCATATTTCTTAGTATTACTACATGAAGTGGTAGTGATACATCATTTAGCTCATTTGCATCATTAGCTTAGTTGCTTAGCGGCTGTGGCATCGCGCTGCTGATCTCGAGGCTTTAGGTTCGACACCAGCCTCGAAGACGAAATGCGGTCGAAATACAAGGCGATTTTTTTACTTAGATTTAGGCGCACATTAAAGATGCCCGGGTGGTCAAAAATAATCTGGAGGCCTCCATATGGCATGTCTCATAGTCAAACTGAGGTTTTTTCACGCGTAAGACACCGGTATCTAACGTCTTTCTTTTCTTTTTTTTTTTTTTAGCGTGCACAAAAGCGTGCTAAGATCGACGGATCCTGAGAGAAATTGTTTCACTGTCGCATGCGACAGGCTATAGATAATGAGAGCAGTGTCCCATAATCCTGACCGCCCATGACGTGAAAACCTTCTTGGGGTGTACGGTTAAGTTCCTGTTCTTTCTATACTGCGACATCAGTAAGAACGCTCCCGAAGCTTGCTTTGCTGTACCTGTCGGACCGGATTTTTCTATTACGGCGTCCTTGTCATGCCGTCGTCGTTACTGTGTCATTGCTGTCAAGCCACCTTCAAATCCTCAGCTTCGCTGTCACCGTGTAAAGAGGAAAGACGAAATTTTCCCCACTATCCCACCCGTGGGGGTCGAACTCACGCCCCTGCGACAATACACAGACTCGGTGCCTTCGGAGCACCTGTTTCGGGGGTCGCGCGAGCTCACGCTGGACGAAGACCGCGTTGCGTGCATCGCAGTGAAGTTGTTAGTGAGAGGGCTTGATCATCTTCTGCTTTCCTGCCACTTTCTCTCCACTTTCAGCTGAATGTTAACTCCTCGAGTTTCCGCGAAGTCAACTAGGCTTAACTTTGTCGACCTACATTCCCTTGTTCCGTGTATTTCAGTAATACGGGTCAGCCACGGCGTCATTCTATAAGCCCTCCAAAAGCTCATCCTTGATCTTACATTGATGATGTATCACTGTTTTGTTCATTTGTTACCGTGTTATGGAGACATTGAGTCTAATCCGGGTCCTTCTACAGAAGACATTCTTGAAGTCATACGCGACGACATACGAGACCTCAAGCAAACGACGAACAGTAAATTTAAAGAGTCTACCGATAAACTGAACGCCATTGACAGGAAATTGTATAACATATAGCTTCAACGGTCACCAAATATACAAGTAAAGTTGATGCCTTGCAAGAGACAGTTGACAGATTACTTTTAAAGAATGACGACCTCGAGAGCCGAAGCAGACGTAGTAACCTCATCATTTTTGGAGTAAAGGAAGCAAAAGTGGAGCATATTGCCTCTCTTGAGCGGACAGTATCGAAAGATATCCTTGACGACCTGTTGAAGCTGCCCAACGTGGGCATTGAACGAATCCACAGAATCGGTAAGCCAACAGAGAATAAGTGTCGTCCAGTTATTCTGAAACTTGTTGATGGGAGAGACATATTTAGGATATTGAAAAACTGTGGTAAATTGCGAGATACGGAATTCAGTATTTCGGAGGACTTCGGAGGGTACAGTCTATCCGCAAGAAGCTTTGGGCAAGTACCAAAGTAAACAGGTCTACTGGGGATAAGATCATCCTTGTTTTCGACAAGGTTAGAATCAATGGAACCCTTTACTTTTGGAATGAGGCGCGGAACGAACTTGTTCAGTCTACTAGGCAATGACCACGCTCTTGGGATGACTGCACCCAACAGTGCAATCCAAACCCACCCCACCGCAGCCGATAGTTTCTCATTACCGAAGAGCTTTATCCTTAATGAATGTCAACGCTAGAAGCATTGTAAATAAAAGCGACGACCTGGAAGGTTTACTCATTGCTTACGATCCTGACATTACCGCGGTAACAGAGACTTGGCTTCACGATAGCATAGATGATGCAGATGTTGTACCTGTAACGTATGAAATTATCCGTCATGATCGCTGTTCAAGAGGGGGAGGTGTGGCATTTATGATGAAGAAGGGCACTCAGTATACGCTGGTCCCACACAATAAGCAGATTGAAATGGCGTGGATTGCTGCGAAACTTTACGGCCAAAACGCACTTGTCGGAGCTGTCTATAGACCACCCAATGCTGACATCTCTATGCTGGAGGCACTACACGACTTTCTGTACGACAACAGAAAGCGCTACAGTTGCGTTATAATGAGTGGCGACTTCAACATGCCTAATATAGACTGGGACTTGATGTGTGCTACTTCAACATGCCAACACGCGGATCTGTTGCTAGACATCGCATATGCATTCGATCTACGTCAGGTAGTTCATACCCCAACGCGCCAGACTGCCGTATCAAGTTCGGTTCTCGACCTCGTCTTCATATCCGAAAACGTCAGTCAACTAGGTTATACTGTCGATATCGTGCCCGGTATATCGGACCATTTCTCTGTCCTTTTTAAAAGCCAACTGTGGCGTAAAGCTGAGCGCAGCAAGCCAATTGGCCCTACTATGATTTTAATAATGCGGATGTCAGCATATTAGATTTCTTAGAGCAAGACTATGATTTCTTTTACAGTGTCACAGAAACTTTACAACTGTTAACAGTTTGTGGCTGCACTTCAAATGTGCGGTGCGTCATTGCATGTATAAATATATCCCGAAAAAACATAAGAGCGAACGTCGAAGCCCCTGGATAACGCGCAAAATCATTCATCTAATGCGACGCGTAGAACGACTATCGTCTAAAAACCAGAGAGATAGCGGCACCTTGGCTGAGCTGCGATCGGATTTGCGTTCAAAAATAAAATCGCCCAGATTCACTTTTTTTAACGTCAAAATGCACAACTTCCTTTCCAGCGATTCGAGAAAGTTTTGGCTTCACTTGACGCAAAAGAAGGAACCAGTTAATAAATTGAAAATACACGACAAGGACGTCACTGTCCCAACCTGTATAGCAACGGCATACAACGACTAGTTCTCGTCCGTTTTTCTGCGCAGTGCCGATAACAATATAGATTTCAGCCACGCAAATATGTATGAACTTCCAGAGCTAATAATCACCGAAGAAGGTATTTTTTCAGCATTGCTTAGCTTAGACATTAGGAAATCTTCGGGACCCGACGAAATCCCAAATGCATTTTTGTTTAGATACGCGGAGTGGTGTGCCAAGTATCTTTATATTATCTTTAGCAAAAGTTTGCAGAAAGGAGAAGTTCCTTCTGACTGGAAAATAGGCAAAGTTATACCGACACACAAGACTGGCGATCAGATCACAGTAACTAAATATCGCCCGGTGTCGTTGTTGTGCACAGCTAGCAAGTTACTAGAACATTTTCCTTTCAAACATTTAAGCAGCTTCCTAGAAGGCAACAATTTTTTCATGAACAGTCTGCGCGGATTCAGGCGTGGCCTTTCAGCAGTAACACAGTTACTCCACATTACTAATGATTGTTTGCAGTTCTTGATAATAGTGACCAGGCCGACATAATCTTTCTAGACTTTGAAAAAGCCTTTGACCATGTGTCGCATTTCAAAATGATATTAAAACTAAAGCATCTCTTTAGAAATGAGCGTATTCTGAGGTGGCTTGACTTCTACCTAACGCGACGCCAACAATATGTTCAAATAGGTGACTCTAAATCATCAATGCTTCTATCCTTTCAGGCGTACCTCAACATTACTTTTTCTTGTTTATCTGAATGATCTTTCGTTTGACACTGCTGTACAAAGCCGATTTTTCGCGGAAGACTGCGTTGTTTATCATGCCATTCAAACTAAAGATGATCAATTACTCTTAAGAAATTCTCTAACATTATTTCTAACTGGTGCCAGACCTGGAAAATGAGCCTAAATATCCCTAAGTGCTCCCAAATGACCGTAACAAAAAAGAAGAGTCCACTATCGTATGCATACAAAATTAACGACGTTGGCGTTACTCTTGTCGATACGTTTAAATATCTAGGGATTGAAATTTCTCGCGAATTAAGATGGAGTGCGCACATTAAAAACATAGTTTGCGGAGAGTCACCATCTCCCTGTCCCGTCGTGGGCGGAGCCACCAACTTGATCGGGGAGCCTTCGGTTCCCCCCAATCAAGTTCCTCAGGACACTCTAATAAAGTTATTGTCACTGTCACTGTCGTCAGCCTCAAAAAGACTATGGTTACTTCGGCAACCTCTAAAGCACTGTACGAGCAAGACAAAACTAGTTGGTTATACTTCACTGGCGCGTCCTCTACTTGAATATGGTGATGTCGTTTGGGACCCGCACACTAAGACTAATACAGACAGGCTGGAAAAAGCACAAAAAAGAGCACTCAGGTTTATTTTAATGCCTACGGAAGACAAGTGTCACTATCTGATCTCCGTTCAAGGTCTGGTCTTCCAACACTCGAGGAACGCCGTAAGCTACACCATCTGAAGATGCTTTACACGATAGTCAACGGCCAAACTAAAATGAATTTTGACAAATACTTACAGTTTAACACCTGTAGAAGTACCCACGGAAAGCACGAACTTACCCTTATTGTGCCCCAGGCTAGAACTATCGCTTATCAATTTTCATTTTTTTTCCTAAAACGATAAGAGAACGGAACAGCCTTTCACAAGAGGTAACGAACAAGCGTACTGTCGACTCTTTCTTATCGGCTATTTTTCAGTTGTGAGCGAAGCACGCAATTCCTTTCGTACCGAATGTTTATTCAACTCTTGTCATTAGTTTCAGAGATATTGTTCTGCGCAGTAGCGTACAAGTATGATCTGTGTTGCACTGTGTGTGAGCTTGCTGTGTTCGAATTTTATTTCGATATTTTAAAGCGAAGCTTTCTTTGCCTAGGCCACCACGGTTCCGCACCCGACGGTTGCTCGGTGAGTAAGCCGGCATATAAAAGCACTGCTTGATGATCCTAATGTAGTGCAAGTGTTCGGATCCTTGTTAAGCTTTATTGAACAATAAAATGACGATATAAACATGTGCATACAATGTCGCCTCATCGGTATACATATCTAATGAACACAGACCTCTCTATAAAATAGCGCGCGATATGAACGGTTTATTTATAATTGCCTACATTTGACCATGCTCCCTTTCTCGTGACATGGCGTATGTGCCAATTCCTGGCGAGTGCCCCATGGTTAATATGTGCCACTGAATGAATGAATGAAACCACGTTTATTCCACATGAAATGCGTCGAAGACGCTGCGGTGGAAAGAGGAGGGGTGTTGTTGGAAAAGGGGAAGGGTAAGGCTGCCTCCGTTTTATTAATGAACGTCCTGGAGGCAGCTAAGTGGGGGCAGCATGACGCTTGTGGCTGTCGCGGAGCCGATCGCCGACGGGTGGTGCTGCAGGGTCCTGAAGGAACAGCAGCAGTGCTCGCCAGAGCTCGATGGCATGGTCCGGAGACGTGGTATCCGGGCAAGCCCAAGTCCGGAGAGAAGAAGGCCAGGGTCCCCGCTGTATGGTGGCCAGGGCACGAAGCCTTGGGGGGATGTAGAGGGGGCACTCCCAACAAAGGTGGTTTAGATCAGCACGACATGTGCACATGGAGCAGAACCCACTTACGGGTGGTGGTGTGCCACCCTTGTGGAAACGGTTCAACAAGTGAGGAGTAAGGAGGGTGCTTGTCTCGATTCTCCGAAGCAAGACTGACTCTCGCCGTGTGAATACCTTCGGTGGAAGTGACGGTATAGAGAGTGGATTGCCCACTGCTGCGAGGTAGGCGGCACGTCGTTGTTTGGTCACATGCTTGTCTGCCGTTGGGTCTGCTACCTCAGGTGTGGTAGCTAAGAGAGGATAAGGATTATCGGAGGCTCTGGCTAGCGCGGTAGAGAGATGAGCGCGCGCCAGTCTATGAGCCTTTTCGTTTCCGGGGATACCGCAGTGCACAGGGACCCAGTGAATGGTGACATCGTGACCGCATTCGCGGAGCAGGCGTGCCTGGCGCCGGATATTCTGCAGTGCGGGATCTGTACTGCAAAATATCCCTAATCTGTACTGCAGAAAAGCCCTAAACGTGCATGTTCACATACTCGTGCGGTAACACAAAAGGCGCCTTAGATGTGCGTTGTTCTTCTATTTTCCTGCACCTCTCACATCATTTTTCCTCGACAAGGACCCAACATCGCCTTGGTTCTCGTGACAATGCTGTTCCGGTGTTCCGCTCTGTAGGTATACGCCTGAAGTGGTGTTGGCATTTCGCCATAGCTTGTTGAATGGCTTAGTGCGTAAAACATCAACATTGCATGCTCTTACATTTGCGACCTGTGCGGTGCGTAAACATTGCATGAGATTACACGTTGCATGGGATGAAAATAGACGGATTGTTGAACGCTTCGTATTTAATTGTTTGCACCATTTAATTAGGCACCTCCCGATAGCTTCCCTTCGCGTAGATTTCAACAAGCGCATTGGGTCTCCATAATTGTTTTCTACTATATAAAATCACGTTGCATGCTCATTTTGTCTCCTAATACTTTCTTGTTTGTTTTCTTGTTTCTTGTTTTTGTTTTTCTCGTTCTTAATGCGCGAGTTTATCGTCTCATGTGGTGTCAATGTGCGAATGGACCGAGTACTGAAAACACAACGTCAGCGACGGCGGCAGCGTACAGTGAGAGAGAGAGATAATTCAAACATTTATTTGTTGTGGTGCTTCGTCCGACGGCTTTACTGTCGCTATATAAATAAGTTTCAAGCCGAATGAATCGCCAAAGTTTGTTTATATATACTTTTTTCTGCAAGAAGCTATATCTTCAGTATTTATTCTTAACGATACGGTAAATTTCATTGGGTATTTGCAATGCTTCCCTTTTGAAATGGGGAAATATTTCTAATTTGTCTGTAACATTCGTCCTCCCAAAAAGAAAAAGAAAATGTGTAACTGAGCGTCTGTTGATGACATTCCAGCAGTGGGTCAACGTGTCACAGAGTCGGAGCTTGGCACGTGGGATGCGCGCGCTTTACACCTGTCAGTTCCGAGTTATTATTCGTACACGGGCCGCATTGCTGTCGTGCCTTCTAAAGTCGCATTTAACGCAGTATCCCAGTGGCACGTTCCATACAGTTCAGCCCACAGGGAGTCGTGTTCGCCAAAGTGCGTTTGGGGCGTCTAGCGGAAATCTCTGGGTCGACGCAATTTCCTTCTAAAGAAGCAGCGACTATATATATGCTGTTTCTAGTACACTTTATCAGTGGCAGGCCACCGCTGGTCGTGCTTCTCTTTGTGCAGCGGATGCAGTCGCTTCAGTAAGCGATAAGTGAAGATAAGGCACACCTCCGCATTGCATTTTGGCGACTGCTGGGTCGCACGCCTGGCACGGAGCCGGATCGTTAGTAAAGTTGAGCAGTTAAAGCCAGTTGCATGTCGATGAGGAGCAGGGGGTAGTGGACACCAGGTCATCTGGCAACCCATGCTCAAAGCCAGTTGTCTCGAGCCGGTGGGCCACGGTACATAGACAGCGACAACTTACTACCCTCACCGTTCACCGTTCTCACCATTCAGCGCTCTAGATAAACGTGCCAGCAGCTGTATTTATTTATTTATTTATTTATTTATTTATTTATTTATTTATTTACAGGACCCTCAGTGTAAGCATTTACATTTAGAAGTGAAGAAGTATACATAGACAGCGTTAAAACATGTACACAGAATTGCATTATAAATAATTAGAAACATATGTAACCTCACTAAATAAATTTCTTTATCAGCAGATTTGGAATGCACAAGGAAAGAATGGAAGCTTCGTATGTACATTACCTGCACTGCGCTTACAGTAGCAACAATAGTTGCAGAATGCCTTATTCTGCACCATGGTTCTAATATTAGGCGTGGTTTATCAAGGCGGTTTCGAATAGAGCGGGGTTGCACACAACTAATAATGCCGGCAGACCATTCCAGCCCATGTATGTTCTAGTTGAAAGTCATTGTGAGTGCGTGACTGCGTTGCTCTGTACTTTGTACAGATGATGCCGAAGGGAAAAGATGAACCAGAGGTTTAATGTGGCCTTTATACTTAATGTTCTGAGGTAATTGGTTAGTATAATCATTGTTTCATTATTAGCGTCATTATGTTGTTAGTGTGTTACATTATTGAATCATTGGTGACTATAATAACTGTTGAACAATAGTATGATATAACAACACTCCTCCGTTCCATGGAAGTATATTTGTCATGGTGGTGGTAGCGGGTTGTATACAACAAGCGCGTTGAGCCTGGCGATCAAGGCCGGAAGTTGCTCCGCATGTGTTTCACCGCATGTCAATCGGACCAGTCTCTCTTAAGAATGCGGTAAGCAGACGTGAATCTTCTTTGCACGCTATAACCGATCCTCCGGGGAACTTAAGGTGTTGCAGGTACGCATGTGGAAGGTCCTTCTTTTGCAGGCTCTCCAGAAGAGCGTCCCTTTCATCTCGGTAGTTCGGGCACGACAACAGGAAGCGTACCGTGTCTCCTGTCTCGTCGCATGCCGTACAATGGATATGCCCTATCTTAAATAAGCATGCTAGTGTACGAGCGGATCCTGTCCTTATTCGATGTAAACAGCAGGACACATGCAAAAAAGGTTACGCAATCACGCCGCATAAGTTGAAGGCGTCGGCGTTCCATATTCTTGTGCAAGTATTTTTGATAGCGACGCAAGTTTTCGTACTTAAAGCTATTATCCATCGTGTAGCAGTAAATAATTGTAAGAACAGTGCTTGTTCATATGTCCGGGTTATCTTTCGTCGGGTGTTAAGAAGATGTCGATTGAATCAAAATCTATGGATCGAGTCAAGATTACGGACAACACAATATCTGCGTGAGCATTTTACTTATAAATTTTTTTGTAATTTTAGCCTAAGAGGCGACAACAGATGACCATGTATTGTGGAACTGCTCAAGCATGACTGTCATCATTATCTGCACATTTCTTGCATTTACAGGCTGAAAGGTACACATTTAAAGTTTACAATATTACGAGAGCGCCAATAAATCACTGGGTAAAGAACACATTGCTACTGTTGGGCGTCGAGGGAACGTTGCATTCTCAGGAAAGTTTCAAATATTTTCTCCAAGAACAGTTTCTTATTGGACGAGCCGCTGAAGAGTCTACAAAGTGCCCCCCTTTAATGTAATTTTTCGAAGCCAACATTTCAACGTAAGCTCGTTGGCTGTCAAGTTGCAGATGCACAGGGCGTCGTGAGCCACAGGAATGGGTTTACAGTACAGCCCTGATGGCAAACGCACCGCTGCGCAGAATGCAGATCAGGAGATTATACGAAGTTTGGCGTTTGCTAGGGCAAATTCCGCTGGATAGCGGCGTTTCCCCTTGTATTGTTGCCGAAATACAGGTTTTAAAAAGTTACTAAAAGAAGCATTAAATCAGCTTAAACCGACCAAAGATGTCTTTCCGTACTCAATTTCCGTTAATTTTGCGATAATATATTGGTTAATATTACCTCGAAAATCAATGTCACATTTAATTCCGTTTTCTCTTTCGATTTCGCACCGAAGCCCTAGCGCTGGTACATCTGTGTGACGTCATGAATTTCTGCATTGTACTTTTTTAACTATATCGACCGTTGCAGTCCAGTCAATATTCTTGAAACTTGTTAAGTTCAGTCTTTGGTTCTTTTATATTGCAGTGTATAGTACATCTTTACCGACGAAAACTCAACTAAGCTCAGCAGACGCCGTCAAAGTCTATGACGTGACGACCAGATGGTGCGAGAACTTCAAGATGGTGTCCCTACTCGTCTTTCGTTTTCTTTGGTGTGTGTGTGTGCGTGCGTGTGTGTGTGTGTGTGTGTGTGTGTGTGTGTGTGTGTGTGTGTGTGTGTGTGTGTTTCTTATTTTATGGCTTAACAAGCCATAATAAGCCATACCAAGCCATACGAAATCATGGTAGGAGTGGCTTTTCTGGCATTGTAGAAGGGTAACGTACTAATAGAGCCAACCTTATTTTTCCCTTTAATGTCATTTTAAGGATGAGGCGTCGCAGCGCGAACACGACAGCGGCAACGTCAATGTTCCTGCGCCAGCGAGAAGTAAAAGAGGCTACGCGTAATTCTCAGAAATTCTAACCAAGTGTATTGCAAAGCACGACGTGTACACACTTACACGGCAAGGCAGAAAACGTTCGCATAAAGATTTTGTCAAAATAGTTGCTTTTTCTTTTAGCGTTGACCTATTTCTTCAAACTGGTTTGTCTATGTTCTATCTTGCACGAACGTGGCCTCCGAGATCCTCATCGGTGCGCCTGCGCCGTTGCGATTTCGCAGGCTGCGATGTGGCTATAAGCAAAAAGGAGTTGCTGGCACACTCTGATGACAGTAGCGCCTCCTACACAAGAAAAATTCAAATAAACGTAATTTCTTGACTGACTGACTGACTGACTTGCCATCTTCTCCTTGAGCGATTCTGACGAAACACTGCATTGAAAGAATGGAGAGTAGAGAGAGCACCCTTGATGTGTTAAGGCTGGAGAAATGAGTGTAACATCGGGTTTGAGACGCTAGTTTTTGTTTATGTTGTTTTTTCGTAGGGGCCATTAGCTCATTCATCAACAGTATCTGTGACTACACCACAAACGATAAAATAGTAATGGACTGTTTATGTTGTTAGCTGGTGATCTTTACGGGCTGGCCCGGCACTCACTATAAAGCCAGAAACAGCTCAGTCTTCTCCGTATGGGCTTTCCGAGGTTCTTTTTTTCTTTTTCAGTTCTTTTTTTTCGCCTTCTCACCGATCTTTATTCTCACGCACAGCAATGTCGGCAACCAACTCAAAGTACAAGTGCGTGATCACAATTTAATCTTTAAGAACAATACGTTTCTTTCGTCCCGTTATCAGCGAGACCTTAGGAGGAATCCGCAACCTATTCAGAGTCATTACGAATCCCATGCTAGGTTATATAACCCATATAAAGTAATCGCAAAGCAGCACAAGTTATGGACTTGCCGCAGACAGGAAGGTATACGAAGCTTTCCTTGCTGACGACCGCTGGGATCGAATACACGACGAAAATACGTAGCTAACGGTACGACACGGGCTACCACCCTAGTTCACACAAGAAGAATTCATGCGCGTGTCATTCATTCATTCATTCATTCATTCATTATTTGTTCTTTCGTTCTTTCTTTCACCTACGCGTTCCTTCGTTAATTTAACCGTTTAATATTATCATTAGTTCGTTCGTTTGTTCGTTTGTTTGCCCATTCGTTCGCTCGTCCGTGCGTTCGTTCGTTGCTTCGATCCATCCTTCGCATTCATCCTCCGGCCACCGACAAACTAGCAAACGCGAGCGAGTTCTGCCCCTCCTCCCCCATCGTTCGCCATCAGTTCGCGCCCTAACTATAAAGCGGAGAAGTTCGATGTCGAAGTTCACTGCACTCGGGAGGCAGCGGGAGAGGGGCAGTGCATCACGGCCCGAGAAGAGCGGGCGCACTTGTTAAACCCGGATGGTGCCGACCGCGTGCGGGGCTCCGGTTCCCCGCATCCCGGCCGGAGCTCAAGCCAGTGGCCGACCCGATCGATCCGCGCGCTCCGCTGCTGCCGCCGCCACGGCCACTGCCACTGACGGCTGCACCGACACCCGGTTAGAAGCAAGCGCGCAGATACAAGTGCGCCTTCGGCGCGGTCGTCGGTGCTCGCGAGCGGGTTGTCACCGCGTTTAGCGACCTTCAAAATGACGTGTTTGCACCCGCGGGTGTGCACGTGCAGGTGGCACTCCCACGGTCACGTGGCTCTACTCTCACCTTTCAGGCGCAATCCTTGCATTGGATGAAGAAACAGCGCTATCAGACCATACGAAACAAGAAGGAGCACACAGACCCGTTTCTTTCGTCCCGTCTGGTAGGGCTGCTTTTTTCATCTAGTCTTGAACCAACTAACCCGACAGTCAAATCTTTGCATGTGCTAAAGCTGGCTTGCTACAACTAAAGTTGGCCTTGGCCATGCATAATGTAACCACGCAATTGAGGCTCCTGATGTTACTCGTAATGAGTGCTCCTTGGAGAAAACGGGACAAGGCAGGAGAAAAGGAATGAATGGACACTAGCGGCAGACCCTCGCCTGCATACCGCAAATATTTATCCTCCAATATTCACTGCTTATCGTACGCCCCGCCGAGTGGCCCACCCTGGCAATAACTATAGTCCTGCCGTCTTATGAGTAAAATAGGACAAGAAATATATATTTAATTTAAAGAATCATCACCATACACCTCCTACTGACTGGAGAAGGTTTAGAACGAGAAATATGCACACGAGAAGAGGAAACACAAGAGCTGTGGTTGTTGAAAATGTCTTTTGGTGTCTCCAGCTACAGCGATATAAGGGCAGAGGTTGCGTAGGATACATGGCCCAAATAATGTAAGGTATCTTGTTTCTTGGTTCTATTCATTTGTTGTGGTCCACAGCTCAAGAACGGCAGATACAAGTGTTAACATTGGCGGTGTACCTTTCGGAACGCTGACGAAACGCCGAAAGGAACGGAGCTGGAATAATGGCCGTTGTATTACCAAGGAGGTTAAACAAAAACTCCTGGAATGGAAATGATGTCCTGAAGGTGAGGCCGCGCAGGAGGGGCACGATAAAACTATAAATTAACGATTAAAAAATGGTGAAGAAGCGCTTTTCGCACACTTTTACACGAGTTAATCGACCTCCTTGGTTAATCATGGCTTATTTTACCAGACAGATACTTATCTATGTTTATCTCTGTATAACTGGTTTTAGGGTGAAATCTGAATATCCTGGCACATTGTATTGGAAAGAACGTCATCAATATTCAGAAGAAGTTCTTATTTTCGTTGAGAACATCCAAGCTTTGATTTTCGATTTAGCCTAGCATTACAATAACGGAGTCAGATCACTTAATCTATAAGCGGAGACCACCCGACAAAGATCAATTTCAGGTGAAGGAGGGGCAAGCACTGGCTTCACCTTTCCTTGTAATAAGCTACGGGAGCTGGCACTCTAGCAGTTTTTTCTTTAACCTCCTTTTGCATTACCCGGTTCGGGTGTTTTGTGATCAAATGCGGAGTCTCGAGTGAATCTTAGTTAACGTTCTTTTTTTGTTTGTCATCGAAGGAAACTGCGGAGAGCTGCACCCGTCGTGTGTGGCCTGGTGTGCGTGATGACATAGGAGCATATCCGCTGCGGCCTCCATTTGTACTCGCGATCTCATGCTCGAGCGTGGAAACGCGATAGCACAGATCGACCATGGTGGGTGGTTCCTGGTCTGCATTCAGACTAGGTCAGTTGTGGGACAAACATGTGAGAGAGAGAAAGCAAAAAGCTTGGTTGGCATGCAAGACCACAGCAGCGTTGCAGAAAGGAGCAGCAAGCGGAACAAAGCAAGCACCATGGTAACTGGCTTAAGTGTGTACGTCAGTTCGATCTGTCGTCCTATAGACTGTCTAAGACCACTCAATCAACTGCTTTTTGTTCGACTTGCCCGAGCACCTGTGTCGAGCTGTCCGAAAGCAGCTATAGCGTGTTTCTTTTGTATCATTACTCAGTCCGCGGATTTGCCGATGACTTCCAGTAAAAATTTCTTACCTACGTTTCTTTTGTTTCTTTCCTTCTTTTTTTATTGCGATAGCAAATATATGGACACTCCAGGCGCATTTCTGCCGTCGCCGTGAGTTTCCATATGATTGAAAGTGTGCGAGGGTGAGCCGGCGAACGCGGTTCAATATCGCGTGCGCGAGCGAGGGACGCGTCCCGCATGCGGGCCCTCTCCTGTTGCGCGCGAGGCAGGGGACTGCGCGCGAGGGAGGAGGGGCGTCCCTCTCCAGCGGCTGCTACGGAGCCTCGATGTCCTCCTCTCCCACCGCTCCATACAGAGTGGAGACAACCGCGGCGTCTACTACGGCACTGGCCACGCGAATCGTGGGCGCCGTAGTAGACGCTTTGGCGGATGCCGTAGAGACTCGTTGCCGGTACTCGTGTGTCTTGAAAGCGATCTGCGACGTGGCTTAACTAGAGAGGCTAGAGCTAAACTACGCGCCCGCGCGGGCCTCATCTTCAAAGCGATCTGCGATTTTGGCAGAGTGCGGGTAGTGCCGGCAGCTTCGTATGCGCTGTGCTTTCGACGTTTCATTCGCGCTGAAGCGAATGCAGGTCAATTCGCTTGCTGCTGCCGTGATTCCTCACTCCAGAATTTTCACAGCGAGTGTCCACGCTTATCGAGCGAGATGTGTTCATGTTTACCTGCACGTGCGTGACACCGTGCTGGTTAATTTAGTTAAAACACGTTTACGGGCTAGTTGGTTTGAATCCATGATAGAATGTGAACACGTGACTGAACAAGGACTTAAAAAGAAGCATACACAAAGAGACAGCGTTGTCTCTGTGTGTCCTTTTCTTTCTACGGCGTCGTTGAGTAACGCTTACACATTCTATCATTGTTAACTTAGTTAGTAAGCGAATGTTTGCATGTTTATATGGCCTATAAAACTACTATTCTTAGTTCGAACAGCTGTCTACTAATTTGCTGTCGCAATCGGGGCTTCGCCTTTCGGGCGGAACTACGAATGTTACTGTTTTTTTTTTCATAAGTGATTGACTGTGTGCTCTTATTCTTCTTACATGTGACTGTTGTATGCGTGAGCTATATCTTTAGTTTTGTGCATGTTTATCTGCTGGGGTTGACAGCACCGCGTTAGCGTCATCGAAAACCTTAAGGTAAAAATATATTTTTAGTCGATACAAATGCTTTGCGGTTTCAAAATGTACAGCAAGTTTACCTGTCCCAAGTAAGCTTAACTTCTCGGGGCTTATCTTCATTAGGTCGAATATATCCGTTTAAATCCAACCGCTGGCTTCTGGAAATCAGGCGAGAGAAACGAGCAGGTGACCAGGCCGGAGCTGCTGCTTCGATTTTCGAGTATCATCATAATCCAGGTCTGTTCAGAAGCTTGTTCAGCGTAACACATGATTTGACTTACCGCCGAGAGATCGACCTACTCGTCAGCTATGCGGCTATCGGAGCCATCGGCTATCGGAGCAAATCGGAGAATACCATGTATGTCGTTTTGCGTCTCTTGAGACACAACGAAAAACAGAAGAAGTGCAGTAATCTAAGGGTCTAGCGTGCCGTTCTGCATATCCGTGGCCTCAAATAACCGTCGCCTTTCATTGCTTGCGGGCGGGGACAGCATGACAGACGACGTGCAGGCACGCAAGTGTGCTCTGTTCTCCCACAGAAAGAACGAGCGAACGAGCGGCGTCTTAGTTGGCGCACCACCGGAAAGGTGGCGCAAGGCCTCATTAAAGCACTCTCTTATGTCCAGTGACAGCTGCGTAAAACTGCGGCGAAACAGTGGTTGAATGCTACGTTCAATGATGAAACAGTCCCAGAATTGGCGTTGAGCGTCCACAATGGAATTTTTGGAGTATTTTGAACTTTGGGAACTTTTCAACTTTTGAATGAAATAGAATACAAATACTCAAACCAAAGGGTTTTCGAGGGCCGCATATATTCCTGATCCTAAACGTGTAAAAAGAAACATGTCGAGGAAAGGTGGAGAATGTAATAGAAGGAACAGACTTATTTCCCTTAAGAATCACAGCTGTTCGGAATGTTGTTCTACTGAGCGTAGGACAGCAAGAACTGAAAGACTGTCACAGTTGCTTGTTGTAATAAAGGGGGCACTTGAATCGTCCAAGGGACAATATGCATTAATATCTATCTATCTATCTATCTATCTATCTATCTATCTATCTATCTATCTATCTATCTATCTATCTATCTATCTATCTATCTATCTATCTATCTATCTATCTATCTATCTATCTATCTATCTATCTATCTATCTATCTAATCTTTTCTTCTTTACCAAGCAGGCTTAGTAATCATAGTTAACTCCATTAAATCATACATTATAAGAAATTTGAAGGAATTGAATGACAAATTAGAAAAACGGGAGTATTCCATTGGTGTTAAAGATTTCACATATTCGCACACCCCGGCTGTATAGGCATTCTGCTGCCATGATGTTCGGAAGTTGGTGAAGAAACTGCCAACTTTAGCCTCATTATTTTTGTCAACAGGCAACCCTGTGCTCCTCCGAACTCGCTCGGCAGCGAGCATCACTATCGAAATAAAGGTTAGTTGTTTTGTTCACTTCAAACAAAGCAGGCTGTTCTTTCTGACCTGCCATAATTTCCTCAATATTTGGTGCCGAAACCCGGGTGAAACGACCGAACTTACCATTGAGGCAACGAGGTCAACAGACGTGGACAGCAGACCGTGCTCGGGGAAAACCAGCAATGATCCTCGGGCACAAAACGATCGACGAGGCGCGCCTTCCACAAGGTCTAGGGACGCCAAACCCAGCCGAAACGGACACCACGACTCAAGCCCCATAGCGGTAAGCGAACTGTTAACACTGATGCCATGATGGAATGGCTGAAACTGAAAAGAAGTGTTTTGAGAACTCAAGTGACTAAACTGATTTCTGAAGCTGACCTATTCTTGGAGAGCCACGCATACAAAGGAGCTCATAATGTCTTGTCTGCGAGGCTTAGCGCCCTCCAAATACAGCTAAACGAGGTGGACGCAGCCATCGAGCATTTAGTGCAAGACGAAGCTGCATAGCAACATTATGTACGGGTCATATAATACAACGACCGTATCGACGCACACATGGCAAAACTCCGCCAGGAAGCAGAAGAAGGCCTGTGAACAAAACAAGCAGAAATGGCGGCGACGCGGGCGCAGACCGACGGCCCTCCGGCGGGGACAAAGTCCAAAATGAAACTGCTGAAGCTCGAGTTACAACGATTTAGCGTCGCCGCCACGGAGTGGCAGTCCTTCTGGCAGCAGTTAGAGCAAGCGATGCACGGAAACGACGGCCTCTCCAACGCCGAGAAGTTTCTGTACTGGCGATCGGTGCTTTCGGGAAAAGCCGAAGGGGCCATTGCCGGCTTTCAAGTGAGTGAGGCAAATTAAATCAATGTCCTCGAACTTCTAATAGAGCGCTTCCGAGCGCTTCCAAGAACAC
The DNA here is from genome assembly GCF_050947875.1 of Dermacentor variabilis. NCBI lineage: Eukaryota > Metazoa > Arthropoda > Arachnida > Ixodida > Ixodidae > Dermacentor > Dermacentor variabilis. The sequence continues at coordinate 115,693,853 of NC_134572.1, read as the reverse complement.
CTGACTCAGTTACTCGACTTGCCACCGGTACGGAACGAAAAGAAGCACATCGGCCTACGTCGACTCTGTGACCACCTGCAACGCAATATTGCTGGTCTCCCGGCGCTCGTAGTCAAAACGGTCAGTTACGGTGCCCTGCTCTTCTCGGCACTCTGTCAACCGATGTTGTTGTCGGATACCATAAAGGACTTCCCGCTGTAAGCAGCAATGACGGGATCAGCATCAAGAGTTTGCAAGCTTTTCTGAAAACAGAAGTAGAGCCGGGGAAAGGCACTGCCACCTGGTAATCTCGAAGCCGGAGGATCGAGATTAACATCGACACAAAGAAGACAGCAGACCTCAAAAAGGGTCGGCAGCTTTTCTTTTTTTCTGTGTGTAATTCGAAGCAGTCCGATCCGTGCGCATTCCGTGCTGCAAGAAATCATGTGGCTCGCGAGTGTCAGGCGCAGATCTCATTCGATGAAGAGAAGCAAAGGCTCACTGCGGCTGGACGGTGCTTCCGATCCTGCATAAAAGAGCACATTTCAAGGGAATGCCGCAACAAAAGAATAAAGTGCAAGAAATGTGGCAGAGGACATCTGACTCAGATGTGTGACCCCACATGGAAGCCACCCGAGAACAAAGCCACAGAGTTGCATTCTTCAGCAGAAAAGAAATCTTAAAAGGTACCAACTGGGCTGCTCCAAACCGCTCAAGTATGGGCAGAGGGACGGAGAAGAGCGCTCACCCGTCTCCTCTTTGACGGAGGCAGCCAACGAAGCTTTGTCACTAAAAACCTTTCACGTGAGCTGCAACTAGAGGTCGTAGGTGAAGAGGACATCATAATCTACTCACTTGGAGGAGCAAGAAACATTATCAAAGAGAAGCGCAGAAGGGTAAAAATTTTGGCTAAGTCAATACGACCGAGCACTTTATCGAAGCTCTGGAAATACCAGAGATCTGCTCTGATCGGCTTCATGTTCCTGAGGACATCCTAAAGAAGTGTCCAAGTGGACATGGATGAACTGGCAGACGCAGTGGCGTAGCTAGGTCGTCTGGCACCCGGGGCCCTTAGATCTTCTGTCACCCCCCCCCCCCGGGTGTAGTCGAGCAAGGCGAGGATATCGACAATTTTCGGGTGTCTTCAGACGTATGTGACAACCCCCCCCCCCTACTGGCCCCGTGCACCCGGGGCCCATGCCCTCCCCACCTCCCCTTTGCTACGCCACTGGGCAGACGTGACTGTGGCACCAGCCCATTTGACGATAAGCGCGATTGACATCCTTATTGGGGTGGACTATTACTGGACTTCCCTGTGTGGTGAAGTCAAGAAGCTGAAAGGCGCACTAGTTGCGTTAAAGACCGAATTTGGTTGGACCCTGCAAGGAGCGATTCCCAGCAGTCGCTCAGCTGCCTGCTGCTCAACCGTGGCAGTACTTCGTCCCGGAGTGTTCGCCGACACAACCAGCTTGTTTAAGGAGCTTAAATTGTTTTGGGAACTTGAGAGCATTGGAATTATTGACTCATGTGTTCATACGAACGAAGAAAGCAAAGAAGTCATGAGCACATTTTCGGCATCGGTAGAAAAAATGCACAAGCGCTATGAGGAAGCACTGCCCTGGAAACCCCTGAACATGCAACTCGCCGACAACAAAGCTGTTGCAAACAAACGCTTGTAACCTCATGAAGAAGCTAATAAAAGATGGGACGATCCAGATCAAGTATGACGAGGCTATCCGTCAGTACCCGGAACAAGGGTTCCCGAAACGACTTCCATCGGAACAAATCAACAACGACGCAAGCAGAGGATACTACATACCTCATCGTGCTGTATTTAGACTTAAGAGCATTTCGACCAAGCTTAGAGACCCGCCGTGGTTGCTCAGTGGCTATGGTGTTGGGCTGCTGAGCACGAGGTCGCGGGATCGAATCCCGGCCACGGCGGCCGCATTTCGATGGGGGCGAAATGCGAAAACACCCGTGTACTTAGATTTAGGTGCACGTTAAAGAACCCCAGGTGGTCAAAATTTCCGGAGTCCTCCACTACGGCGTGCCTCATAATCAGAAAGTGGTTTTGGCACGTAAAACCCCAAATATTATTATTATTATTATTATTATTATTACCAAGCTTAGAGGCGTATTTTACGCATCTTCTCTCGATGCAGGTTGTATATCTCTCAACGAATCCCTAGAACCAGGACCGAACTTTAGTCCAGATTTGCTTAAGGTGTTGCTGAACTACAGAATTCATCGTATTGGATTAATTGCGTACTTTGAAAAAGCATTTCTGCAAATTTCAGTACAGTCGGCGGATCGCGATGCCCTCTGATTCTTCTGGTACGGACATGTTCCACCGGATGAAGGCCTAGAACCTCCTATTGAGTCTGGAGAATGACACGCGTCTTTTCTTTTTTGGCATGACAAGTAGTCCATTTCTCCTCGAAGCCACCATATGTCCACGGCAGGAAATTATCCAGAAATAAGAAAAACTATCAGCGAGAGCCTTTACATGGACGACCTCATAATAGGAGCAAACACAGTGGAGGAGGCTACATTATTTCTACTGAGGGCCACTATAGTACCATGAATCGAGCAAGCATGACACTGTGCAAGAAGAACTCAAACTTCAAGAAGCTGCAACAGCTGTTCAACGACGAAGGAGCCGGAGGCGCCCTTGGCTACGTGGAATGTCCAACAAGTGTCTCACAGGTCCTCGGACTTGTATGCAATAAGGACACAGATCATGTAGCATTTTCCATGGAGGCCATCTTAGATTTTCTAGACTGAAACAGCAGCACAAAACGATTCATCCTTCAGGCATCGGCTCGTATATATGATCCACTTGGTCTCATTCCTTCGGTCACAGTGACAACCAAGTTGATATACTTGGTGGGACACTGTGGGAATTGGACATTGAGTAGGGCGACCCTTTGGGGGGGATGGGGGTCTGAAGAAGTCAAAGCAGCTTAAACTCAATGGCACACTCAGCTACACCATTTAACGGACGTTAACAGTGCCAAGACGAAATGGTAGCTTACCCAACGGTAGCTGGAAGGAAGTACACATCTTCACAGATGCTAGTCTCAAAGCTTACGGCCCAGTTATATATTTGCGCATCTCTGGGGTCAAGGAAGCAAAGGTTACTTGGTCCTCTCAAAGTCCTGAGTAGCACCGATTAATAGAATTTCTCTTCCAAGACTGGAATTGATGGGCATGGTGACAGGAGCTCGACTGAGGGAATATATGAAGCGGTCACTGAACCTTCCAAAAGCCAAATAGTATCTCTGGACAGTCTCATCTATTGCGCTGCATTAGGTGCGAGGTCCCGCACACTAATGGAAACCTTTTTTCGCCAAGAAAATTCAGCAGCGAACGGATCCAGACATTTGGAATCACTGTCCTGGTATCGAAAATCCCGTCGACCTTTCCACGAGGGGTGTCACACCTCAGGCACTCAAGTTGAGCTCAGTTTCGTGGAATGAACCTGCTTGGCTTTCGCAGCCATCTACTTGCTGGCCAACTCATGAAGGCATCGCTGACACGACCATCACAGAGGAGGAAAGAAGGACACTTAGAGTTCACAATGTAATAGTAATGGAATCTGTCTTGCTTCTGCAAAAATATAGCTCCCTCTCTAGACTGGTTTGAGTGACAGCCTGAATTTAACAATTTTTTCACAACGCCAGGCACCCCAACCAGAAATACGAGGGACCTCTTACGACAGAGCAAGTTCAAAATGCACACACTTGTTTGCTTCTTCAAGCACAATTCTAGGCCGTCCAAGAGGCGCTCAACGTCTTCGCCACTCAACACACATGCCAAGCGATTCCCTAATACGTGATCTCAGCGTCATTTGAGACGACGATGGTGTGCTGAGAAGGGGGGGGGGGGAAGGCTCAATGCAGCCGAGTTGTCTTACAACGACATATCTTCACAGAGCTAACTATCAGCGCAACACACCGTCGTCTCCTGCATGCTGGCGCACTGGAGACTCTTACTGAACTGAGGGAACATTACTGGGTCGTGCGGGGAAGGCAAATGGTGAAAACGGTACTTATTAAATGTGCGACTTGCAATCGTTTTAACAGCCGAGCTACTACTGAGACAGTCGCTCCTCTGCCTCGTAAGAGCGTGACACAAGCTCCACCCTTTGATGTTACGGGTGTAGACTTTGCTGGGCCACTGAACACAAAGGATCAAGAAAATTATCGGAAGTATTACAGCGTAATTTTCACGTGTGCAGTGACTCGCGCAATACACCTTGAACTGATGACCGACATGTCAACCTCAATCTTCCTGATGGCGTTCCGATGATTTATCTCGAGTAGAGGAGTTTGTCGAGTCAACTTTTCTGACAACGCAAGGACGTTCCAGCGCTCTTCAAAGACGTAAGGTGACTGTGGACAACAATAAGAGGAGAAGAAATTCACAACTTCTTCACAAGCCACCAGATCCTCTGGAAGTTTATAGCTGAGGAAGCTGCTTGGTAGAGAGGATTCTGTAGAAGGATGGTTCGGTCTGCAAAAACATTGAAAAGGTCTTGGGAAACAGCTACTGCAACTTCGAGGAGCTCACGACAATTCTAATTGAAATCGAAGCTCTCGTCAACTCTCGACCCTTGACCTACGTCTACACGGAGAAGAACAAGCCCGAACCTCTAGGACGACCACACTTTCTAGTGGGAAAGCGACTGACCACTCTTCCTGACAGCGATACCGCTGCATAGGTGGCTCAGTCCCCTGGTCAACTCATTTGTCGCTGGCGCTGCCAACAAAGGATGGTCGACTAATTTTGCCATAGCTGGCAAAAGGAGTACCTGACGAGTCTCCGATCAGCACATTTCGCTGTGCCGAATTAGTCAAGCGTAATGAAGAAAAGAACTCTCGTTTTAGTCCATGAACACTGTCCACCGAAGCAACTCTGGAAAACTGGATAAGTGGCAGTTCTGCACACTTGTTTTATTTTAGCTCGGCTAGGACGTATACGCGCATTGTTTTCTGGTTTATTCACTTGTGTACTACCTCACATAATCTTGATACAAAATCATTTTAAGTATGGTCGACATTACATAAAACCCTATATTTGGTCACCGACCCTGTAATTCAACAAGATTGTTTTTCGAATTAATTTTTTTTACGATTGTCTGATAATTAGGAAAATTTTAAGGCCCCTTCCGGATTAGCGAAATCTGCCGGCCACGACCCACTTGCTTAAAAAATCTAGTGGTTAGGATAGGCAGTAAATTGCCGAAGGACTGGCGCCGTCGTTTTCCACAAGGTACTGTTGTGGCAAATGTCTTGTGACCTGTACAAATATAGTATTTGCTAAAGATATGTAAAGAACCTCAAGTGTGATAAAATTAAAAACAAATAAGTCTGTGAACTGCTTCGAACTGAAATCAACAGCAGCGCAAGGAAAATGAAAGCTTCTGGTAGAGTCACTCTGCAAGCAAAGCTTCCATTGAAGTTGTCTGTTTCGCCACCTCTTGGTTGCGACGCTAACAGCGTCAGAGGAACGGCTGAGTAAGCCCAATGCCCTCTTCTAGTACACTGTAACAACGGGCATCAGTATCGAAATAAAGTTCAGTTGTTTTGCTCACCTCAAACGAAGCAGTCGGTTCTTTTTAGACCTGCCACAATTTCCTCAGTTGGTTCGGTGTTACCGTCAATTTCAGTGTCAGGCAAGAAGTAGGGCGACTTCTAGTGGTGAGAACTTTCTCGAAGGGGAAGATTGAATCTTCGTGCACGTCTTTATGAGTTACTTGGCGGAGAATATCGTTCAAATCGGCCAACACCGGAGCAAGACGCTTCAGCGAATGCGCATATGCGAACTCTTAGTAAGCAAACATGCGCAAAGAACATCTTCGGTTAAGAGCGATCTGCTAAGGGTTACACAGGCATTTTCAAATTCAATTGAAACGCTCGGGAAACTTTGTTTATCAATAATGTGCTTTAGGATGCGACCCAGCATGATTGCCAGAACCAGGTTACTTCTGCTCGCAAATTGCGAGTGGAGCTTGACGGGCTTGACGGTTGGCACAGGCTCCATCATGTTCTCCGTAAACACACACTTTGCTTCTCTTTGCACAACTCCTGCCAAAAAAAAGTATACGTTAGCGAAATTCTCAACTCGGAGAAGTTGACATCTGCTGAGGAATATCTGTTGTTGCCTTTCAATACATCTCGTAACTGAAGAGCTCCGCGGGCTCTGGGCGAAGCCACTTGCCGACCGCTGGCAGGGTTCCTAATTTCTTCGTTCATACATACATGTCACACTAAACCACAAGCATAAGGTCGTGCGGCAGCTTCTGGCCAACCTGGCCAAGCGACAGTGGTTGGTGTTCATCATTGGTATCCCTGAATTCGCCCCGACTGACTCGCGCCGTTCGGTGACGAGGGTATTTTTGAAAGTTTCTCATAACCTTCTGATTGGAAAGCAGGGCCGGGATTACGTAATAGTTCTTCGTTTATGCCGATGTAATTTCCTTTTGCGCTTCGTCAGTGGTGAGAGCGGTGCTCCACCTTGATTATCAATGGGATCAGCCGACGGTGAATGTAGGATGGTAAGAGTGGCATGGAATGGAGGGAAAGGAATCACCACAAAATACTTGTCAATATGAAATCTTTGAGAAACGCAATTCCTGGGACTTGTAAATATGTCTTGTGTTTTAACAGGCACGCGATTTGAGCGTTTTCTTTTTCCTGCTGTCAATACCTTGAACTTCTTTTGTGTGTGTCAAGCTCATTTTATTTCCAAACCCATCCTTGATTGGCCTTTATAGCGCCCACCTGTGAGATTTGTTCTCTTGAAGCGCATATTACGCATGCCTTTAAGTGAGATATTTGACTGCGCAACCTGTCACGGACTCGTTAACCTCCGTGACACTGAGGAGAAAAACACGATTAGTGGGTCATGTCAACGCCTTTCATGATGCTGAATCTTCTTAATGGAACTTTTTTCTTTGTGGGTAATGCGTGCCCCAGCGCCAGTAACACGCGCCGTGTGCGCTGGCGAGGAAGCACGTCGCGACGCGTATAACAAGGACTAAGCAGGAAGTTTCCAGCAGCTTTGTTTCACCCAGAGTGGGGTCGTGAACTAGAAGCTTGCGTTGACATAGTTGTCTCCTCTCACCGAGGTTTAATGAAATTTAAGCGCAGCCCTTAATTTTCATCTTTTTCGCGCGTGAGTTCAGCGATACTTAAAGGCAAACTAAACGTTATAAAAGGCTGGTTTTTTTGCTATCACGCTCGTGTTGATTTGACACATGTTAATTGATCATAAAATGTGCGCCTGTGCTTTACAACGCTATAACTTAGAGTGATAACTCTCTTATTGTTTGTATTTGCTTTTTTCTTTGTTTTAGCTTTTCGGTTTGCTTATGTGAGATCGCTGGAATAAGAGGAGTATGTAGGGGATGTGAGATTCTGAATAAACATATGCTTTAAAGTCAGCACCTGTTAGGTCTTTTTCCTTTCTTAGTCTACGTCTTTGTCGTGCACTGTTTACCCGTCACCATGCAACTTTACCAGCCCGCCCAATTTGCCGAACTTGTCGCATTAAAGGAATTTATTAACCTGAATTAAATTGATGAATTTATTCGTTTAGATGTACATTATCGTTTAATGTGTACCAATGCATGACTCTGCTGAATGAATGAAAAACTTTATTTTCACAAAGAAGGTATACCGGCGAAGGTGGAGCCCTCAGTCCAGGGCCCCAGTGGCCTTTGCCATCTTGCTAGCTCTGTCGATCAGCTTGAGCTGTTCTTCAGGCTTCGAGCAGGATAGCGCAGCCTCCCACTGCTCCGGTGTTGGTGTTTTGTGTACTGGCGCTATCTTTGGCTTTTGGCAGGCCCATGTAACGTGGTAAAGCGTTGCGTGTTCACCGCATAGCGGGCATTTATTGTCGTATGTTGACGGATAGATTTTGCTAAGTACTTAATTACCACCGAAGGTGCCGCTGCTGCTACCTAATATTAATATAGCGCGTCAAAGCGGTAGAGTTGATGTGATCCCCACGTGATCTTCCTCTCTGCCGCTCTCTGGGAATCAGCAAGTGCTGACGCCACATGAGAACTACCACAATCCAAAATAGGTGGCGCCATTCTCATTTCTAATTTTCGTCATTTTCTCGCTTGCGAAAACCTCCGTTCTCGCTACTAATGACAAACTCGTTATTACAAAGGCTAATCTAAAATCTAGCTCAACCTGATATTTTCGTTTATTGTCTCTAACATCCTGTTTATATAGTCACTTACGTAGTCGTGTTTAGGAATTCACAGCGCTGCATGAGCAGTATTAGTTACACAAAAATATGGAGAGTCATGTACATAAATTCGTCCACACTTATAGGAAACAGTTTATTAGTATTCAAACCAGCGTTTCTTTAACATTGCTCCAACCAAATTAGAAAAATGTGCTTTGTATACGACGCTTACCGCAGATACATCTTCTACAGAGAGATTAGCCGTCTGGATAAGCTTAGTTTATGCTACTGTTAGCGCCTGAATACAACTATGGTAAATACTAATGAATCTACAGTGTCGCCCACTTAACGAGAACGACGTACAAGATAGTCATCCTCAGTTGGAGAACAAACGAGAATATCGTTGACACATGAATACTCCGCAGTTGTGGACCGTTACTATTGCACCTGGCGTCACGCATGTTAATCCGAGTAATAAATTGTTCACGTACAGCTCCAAGCACGTGTCAGGCGCGCAGGAGTGGAGCGCTCTTCTTTTCTATGGTTCGAGACTTGTTTTGAGCATGCACTGACAGACAGGTGGGTTTCCGCTCAATGGGAATCATCCAATGCTGACGCCACGAGAGAAGTACCGCAATTCAAAAAAAAAAAAAAAAATAGGTGGTGCCATTCTCATTTTCCATTTCCATTTTCCATCGATCGTCTTACACGTTTTCCTGTTATCGATAACACCGTGCACTCTGTGCCATACGAGCACGATTATGCAACGTGCAGACACGCCCCATCGCCTCGCGTGTGCTATTTACTTGCTGCAGCGGCTGTCGTCACTGCTCAGAAGGCCTAGCAGTGGCTTGCTTTTAAGGCACCGCTTGCCGAGAAGAGAATTGTCTCGGGCCAATACCCTCCATTAGACGACGCAAAAGCATTACGCGATTCTGCGCTGCTTCTATACACGAAACGGGGGCCGATGTCGCAAAGCTTTTCATGAATTCCCAAGTGCAGTTTGGCAATACTGGCCAGCCACCTTCGGTAATGGGATGCCCAACATGTCGACGGCATCTCCTCTTACGAAATAATTCTTGCGCAAGAAGAATTTTGTGAATATAGGCCCCCAATTTTCAGTTCGAAGCCCGTGTGACACGAGCGCCCTGTTGACAGCTCAGTTAATTCAATGTTGTTTTCAGCTGCCGAGAACTTACAGAGGCGCAGTTCTCGTGCGGAATAATGGGCCTCTTTTTTTGTTTTCTTTTGCTGGCGTTGATGCCGTCACTTCGAGAAATCGAGACATAGCTGCTTGACTTTACAATAAACGTTTGAATGACCACACTAAACAGCCCGTTATGAGCATTATCTAATCGAGCTAGGACAGCATGGTAATCAAGAACATTGAAATGATGCTATCAAATCATGCGTGGTAGTAATGTGAGCAACGCGCACTTTTCAAAATAAATTAAAAAAGAAGCGCATGCATAAAATTTACATGTTTAACAGAAAACAGTCGCACTTACGCCGACACTCCTTTTTTTTTTCTTTCTTTTCAGATACAGCAAGCGCCGGTCACCTGCCTTGCGGATTTTCCCCCCTTTTTTTTACAGGAGCCCAACATCAGTGTCACTTCATTTGTCAACGCCACTAATAGCCCGTGTCTCCGTCTACAAGCTATGACGCCGTGTTCGTGTTTTGGTCGCAGGCTTTTTAACCCCGACAGAAGTTTTAATCCCAACAAGACGCACCTGCACGCCGACATCCCTGAATTTGAGCCCGCCACCTAAATTACCACTGAGATACCAGATAGGCTTCAGTGACTGCAGGCTGAAGCATTACTGGAGGCTAACAGCGGTTTCTAATAGCGTTGTTACATACTTCTGTGGCCGCGTGGGTGCATAGGAGTAACTGAAGGCTTTCAACTATTTTGACGAAAAAGTACCTTCCTCCTGCCACCCCCTTTCATGTTTGCTGATCTTCGCTGCTCTGAATTTACTATAAAATTATATTTTACCCTCAACATATGGCAACTAAGTGTTCCACAAGAAGGCCAACGTGACCTGACTAAACGCTGTAGGGGTGTGCAGAAGTAAGCCTTTATAGACTTCAGAAGTCATGACTACAATGAAGGAGTCGTTGTTATTGTTATGTATAATGAGGAGGTCTTACCACCGTGACGGGAATTTGCACTTCAGTCCAAGTCCACATCTCATTGAACCATCAATCGTTTATTGTACTCATATGCCGAGCCTGCTTATTATGTGTGGCGACGTGGAACTAAATCCCGGTCCTCCAAAACCGGATGTGACAAAGACTAACGCTGAGGTATTGGCCGCAATTGAATCTCTCGCTAGCAGCCTAGAATTGCGTCATGCACAGCTGATGTCGACGCTCGACGTAGTCATGGCAAGTCAAAGAAACCTCGAGAATCAAGTATCCGCCATCAGCTCCAGATTGGCAGCCGTCGAAATGAAGGTGAACGCACGCGAAGGGGTTCGTGATCATCTTGAAGGTGACCGCCCCGCTTCCGATGACACGTTCAGAAGAGAAAACCGAGCGCCCCAGCGGCAATTCGATGATCAAGAGGATAGGTTTCGCAGGGACAACTTGATTATCTATGGTGTTGGGGACAGCTCGACCGAAACGTGGTCGCAGACTGAGCAGAAGGTGCGATCTCTTCTTTCGGACCATTTGTCCATTCAACTTTCTCAGAAAGATATCTTGCGGGCACGTAGAATAGGTACTTTTGTTGACAACAGATCTCGCCTGATCGTCGTTAAGTTTTCTTCACTTGACGTCAGAACCAGTATTCTCTCGCAGAGATCAAAACTCAAAGGCACTGGAATCAACCTGCAAGAGGACTTCTCCAAGCCTATAAGGCAGGCACGAAAGAAGCTTTTCGATTTTGGCAAAGCCAGTGGACAGCCTTTCAATTTACATTACAACAAACTTTACACCAACGGGAAATGTTACGTGTACTGCGCTGAAGCAGACACCGTACGTGAAGTGGAGCCGCATAGAGCAGCTGTCAGCGCTGCTGAAACAGTAACGCCTTCAACTGTAACCACTGAGCGCGCCATAACAGCACCAGCAAGAGACTACACTATTCTATTCACAAACATAAGGAGCGTCTTCAACAAACGTCACGCACTATCGTCCTTAATTGACACCTGCTTGGCAGATGCGGTCGTGCTAACGGAAACGTGGCTGTCGGAAAAAGTAGACAACTGCGACCTGTTCATGTGCGAGAAGAACTACACCGTCTACAGACATGACCGCTGCGGGCGCTCTGGCGGAGGAATACTGACGGCCGTGTCTCGCGACATTACCTCTTTCGAGGTTCCAATTCCATCTCCCCTTGAATTTCTTTGCACCTGCATTCGCGTAAATGAAAAGGAGGCGATATTTTGCGTCTGTTACCGAGCGCCCAGCGCAGCCACGTCTTTTTGTGACGACCTGTACGATTGTCTCACCAAAGTTGTGGGTAGGTATCCCAAGGCTCCAATTTTTCTTCTGGGGGACTTCAACTTTCCTGGCATCTTGTGGGACGATCCGTGTCCCATTGTGACTTCAGGTTCGTCGGAGTGCTTGACCTTCGTCGACATGTGCGCAGCGTTTAATCTTTGCCAGCTCGTAAAAGAACCCACTCGCGTCACGGCGTCGTCGGCGAACGTGCTGGATCTGGTATTGACCACTGCGCCTGCGTCCGTTTCGTCCCTGACTTTACTACCGGGACTAAGTGACCACGCCGTCATCCATTTCACTATCTCGCCGCCTTAATTTTTCGGTTGGCGCAGTGCATGCTGATGTAAACTTCTACCAAGTCTATTTTTGTTGCCATCACTGAGGTCCATGCCACGCCTATACTGAGGGACTGCCACCCATCCCAATTTCTTGGAGTGCGTTTGTCTCGCATAGCTCCACCTTTCAAAGGTAAGCTTTCTTTGTCTCTTCCCTCAATCTTTTGGACGCTGGCTGCTGGATTTGGGTTGAACAGTGGACGCAAGCCCGTTCGTTACCTGCTACCAACTTGCCAACTATACCACAACAGAATCAGCCGAGTGGTTCAGTTGTAATGCATCAAAACACGTCACCAACAACTGGGGACCAGAGCATGCATTGAGTGTGGTAGAGACAGAGTTGCGAAAGAAGCGCCCAGTGGAACGAGAACATTTTCGTTATGTTGCGAAGCATGGATGCAGAACGCGGGCGTGTGCTGACTCGCAAACATGAGACAAGAAAACGACGCTTGGCGGCCATGATCAGCAAGAAGCCTAATGGACATTACAGCCGGAAGCTGAAAGTGGAACATTGACACGTGGCGACCATGGATATCGTAGTGAGTATCGTTTCTCTCTCTCAGCTTCATTCTGTATACACTCGGGTCAGTAATCTCTGACTACAACAGCCACGACGACGAGACGACTCCGTTGGTGTTCACCAGAGACTTTACCGCCTTCATACGAAAACCGGAAAGCCGGTAGTGACCATCCTCCATCTAAGACGTCTTCGCTGCACGTGTTGTCATCTGTCACCCTAGCCCTTCACCACTGCCCACGAAGAAAACAGGTGGCACGATTAACCACCTGATTGCTAAGGGCTTCGATACGTTGTTACATCTCGTGCTTCTCGACGCATGTGCTGCTTCTCAGCGTTGTGTCAGTAGTACCAACAAGAAGATAGCACAGAACAATGGTTTGGTCTGTGCATGGCGTCCATTACACGTCGCCCGTGCAATTGTGTGAAATGGTGCAAGTCGAAGTCGCATCGGCGATCACGAACACTGGAACTTCTATAGACGATGCATAACGTGAAGAAACTCTTCTAAGTGGTGGTGTAATGGGCAGTGCAAAAGACTAACGAACACATGCGTTTGCATCTAAGAAACTTAGTGTTAATAAACAACGTTGAAACGGACACCGCATCTAGATCGAAACATTTGCATCATTACGTTATATTTCCACAATATATGTACCGTCTGTTATATCTGCATTTAATATGCCATGTGTCCCACGTAGCTTGCGCCAAAACTTAAAGATATTTAAGTACCACCTAGCTAGACAGAACCAACGTAATGTTAATTATTTGTCGTTGCTTGGAGCAAGTCTGACTATTTCTTGTATTTGCCTAATTGCATAACTAGTTATTATTATTTTATAATAATAATAACTAGTTATTATTAGTTGTTATCAAGTGCTCAAATATATATTCAGAGCAAAAGTGTAAATGAGAAAATTGTAGACCATTCTGAAAAAGTCGCAGTTTCGCGCGAAAGCCGAAGCATCGATTGCAATTGTAAATTAGTAGAAAGCTACATAAAGTAAGGATAGTAGTTTTATCAGCCGTATAACCTTGTAAACATTCGCTGGTAACTAAATTATCAAACCTGGTGTCACGCGCGCACAGGCAAACAGGAAGACATCTCACTTGATGACCGCGGATATCGCATCAAAGCGCGACAGCAGCGGCGAGCGAAGTGACCTTCGTGCTGCGTATCGCTTCGACGCAAACTGAGCGGCGAGAACACAGCGCATACGCAGCTATGAGCCATAGGTGCATCTAGACTCTGCCCCATCGCAAGTCACCTTTACGATAGAACCCGCGCGGCCACGCCATATGCGGTTGCCGCCGGGGTAGAACCCTCTCTCCGGTGCCTTGCGCGCGACCGAAGACGGTGCGCTTCCTCCCCGTCTTCCTTCCTTGCGCTTGCGAGATTGAACCACCATCGTCAGCTCACTCGCACATGCTTTCACGCGCACATACAGTATACGGCGCGCGGCGACGATGTTATCGCCCTTGGACTTTATGCGGAACATCACGGCGACATCGACGCTCACGGCGAAGGCAAGAATGCGCCTGGAGTGCCCATATAATTGCTATCGCAATAAAATTCCCGATCCGGCTTTCTGTTCTTCGATACGTGCGACATAAAAGTTTATTCCAAGCCTGAAAGAAAATACGCAACATATGAAGAAGTGCCGCGCGAGTTACGTAAAACCTTTTTTTTTGTATTTCGAGAACTTTAGGAACAGGTTACGTGGAACACCCAGTATGTTCAGTACGTTTTATGTATGTGTTACACGTGCAATGGTATTAGAGTTATATGAAAGAGTGCATAGCAGTATAAGTGTAAAACCCTAAATCATGTGACAGGGAGCAGCCTGCACCCCATTCATGCACCAAGACTTTTATTTACGCGCAAGAGTACATGCTCCGTCTGTAAAATATGCGTTTTTGTGTTTGTCCTCAAGAGGGAAGCGAGTGCCGGAGGAGGAAAGCACCTGGAGGCGGAGGTGAGAATCACGCGCTTGTGCCAGGTCGCACCATCGAGATCAATTTAGCATGCGAGACTGCGTTCGTGCCCTTTCTGTTTGTGCTCCGACGCCGCGGTGCTCCTGTGCATGAGCCTCAGGTCGGGCTGGTCTTGATACGATGAGTACGAGCGGCGGCAGCAGCCATTGAAGCATTGTACTAAGGGCCCCAACCACATCAATCTTTTCACTGTACAATAAAGTTTCTTTTTCATCTTCTTCTTCGCTGTGCATATTCGCGGCGTCTCTTCTTCGCATGTGTTGTAATATGCGCTCGGCAAAGCAACGCCACCTAGAAGAAAGTCTAGGTGGCGTTGTATGAAGCGGAGAAGCATCGCGGAGGAGGAGGGTAGGCGGAGGCGCGCTGGGTTGATCTCCTCTGGCAGTTGCTACGGGTTCTGTGTGCGCTATGGGCCTACTGGGTTCGTCTCGTGATAGAGAGGCCGAGCGCCGAGCGAGGACAGAGCAGCGACGCAAGCGCCGGCAGGCCGAGCGCGAGTCAACCGACCCCGAAGTCGTCGCCAAGCACCAGGCCCTAGCTGAACAAGTGCGGCAAAAGGCGTGGGCTTGGCGTGCCCAGGAGGCTCCCCAGGCTTGCCACAATGCAAACATCCTACGCGCAATGCACAAAAAGGGAATAGCACCCATACGCTTGCGCGTAACCCGCGTGAAACGTCGCTGTAATTTTTTAAAGCGAAGCTTTCTTTGCATCTTCCTTCGACTTTCCCACTGCTGCTACTGTTGCTGCTGCTGTCTGGCACACCGAATCGAGGGGTGGTACATAGCGTGTGTAAGTATGACAGGAGCGAGGCAGGGAGGAAAGACGACGCGAGAAACTAGTTTGTACTGTTGCACCGCGTCGAATGTGCACAATGCCCTCTGGAGCTCCCTGGGCGTCGCCGCAGTAGCCTCTTGACAGCTGTAATTATCCGTTGTGGAAAGTTTTGCGCACACTGAACGAAGACAACAAGAAAAGAACACAAAGACCAGCGCATATTGACAACTGAATTTTTATTCCTTCCTAAAAACAGCTCATATATATCCTCGAGACCCATCACATGATCACCATGCATGGGCATCAGATCAACCGTTCCTGATAGCGTTTGATTACTGTTCACGATAACAACTATCATAAATTGCATCATAATCGACATACTATCGTCTAATATTGAGCAAGTTAATTTCACTATCATACAAAGCGACAGACGGATGGCTACCACATGCTCCCTGGGAGTTGTTATGAGGAACGGTTATGATGTTGTCATGAGACAGAGAATGGGTAGAACCGACGCAGTAGAGAAACGAGTGAATCACTGCCTTGCCACTCTTCGCTCGCAGTACCCATTCAAAGGGGGGGAGGGGGTATATAAGGAAAAGGTAACGTGAGAAGGCAAGGAAACGCTACTACCAAGACACGGCAGCGGTTGCGGGGAAACTGGATGAAGTTAAGTTCAAGGTATGGTACAGTACATTTCTGCTATTTCTCAAAAATAAACACCATGCAAATTCGTCAAGCGGGCAACTGACACACGACGCGCAGATGCAAAGCTGTAAAAAATCACCGTAGGGTCTAGGCGACATACGGAAGCGATAGCACGTCAAATCAGCACTTCTGTGGCCGCCGCATTGCTTGAGGTTGCGGATTTGATCCCGGCCGCGGCAGCCGCATTTCGACGCCGGCGATGTAAAAACATCCACGTGCATTTAGATTTTGGGAAACGTTAAAGAACACCACCATGTCAAAATTTATCCGGAGTCCGCCATTACGGCGTGCCTCATAATCAGATTACGCACAGCCCCATACAGCACGTACAGTACAGCACGTGCAGCCCCGTAATCCAATTCAAGTTTAAGATTTCTGCCAAGATGCGATGTGCCACGTGAGGCAATGACAATGCTCAACCTTCGCAGAGCGTATGAAGCATGGCACACAACAGCGCTTCAAGCAAACACCTTCTCCTTATGTGTGTTCTGTGTACTACGCAAACAAACAGCAGTGGTGCGCGAAACGTAACGTTTAACATCAACTCACCACTCTCGTATTGGACAAAACGTTGAAGAGATTAAGCTTTCGCCGTCAACATCACCCCTAATTACCGTCAATCAAAGCAACCAGCACAGAAAGCTTCGCTTACATCGATTCCCACAGTGCTTGGCATCTGCATATTTTACAATGGAGCTGTTAGAAGCTTGACGTTCGCAGTTAGCTGGGGGAGGGAGAGCTGAGAGAGTGAAAGCATCGCGCAGCATAGCCACGGGCGACGAGTGTGGGTGGAGCCTAGCGGGGGAGAAGGAGCGGGGCGGCGGGGACACAGGTGGTGTGACATCATTGCTCTGAGAGTTAGCCCGAGCTCTTTACTTCCGGGTGGCTATGGAACCACCCGACTGCCGGAACATGGACGAGCGCCTGCAAAATTATACGGAGATTCTCGAAAATTATCGGCTACGCAGGAGACTAGTGCCACCACTGGATAAAAGTCTAAACAATAGAGAGGCAATCGCATGGAAGCGCCTGCAAGCTGGGAACTTCGTAAACCAGGTCTGGGCATACCATGTTATACATCATAGAGAAAACGATAAGTGCAAACACTGTGGGGCGAGAGGGACCCTCGATCACATAATGTGGGAATGCGCTTGCTCCCTAGGAGCTAAAGCAAACATAAATTGTAGAAAGGCTTGGGAAGCCCTGCTGCGGAGCGAGGACCCTACTCCACAGCAACAAGCCATCCGCCTGGCGGAAGAAGCCGCGAAGACTCAAGACCTCTTTGCTTGCTTCTAATCGCGGAGGACTCGTCTCCTAGGCCTGTGTGCCGGGTACGGGAAGTAGGGAGCCTCCTTATCTGGCGGTACAATAAAGTTGTCATCTTCATAATCATCGTCATCATAATAATAATCATCATCATAAAAACTAGCGCGCTCGTTTCGGCGGTTTTCCAGAAGCTACCAGGTACATGGCGTCGGAGCTAGCGTGCATCAGAGCTAAGGCGCGGCGGTCGCCACCGCGTCGCGTTGGTGCCGCATCTGGCATACGACACCGACGCATGGCGTCTCAACAAATCACTTCTGTTGCGGCGGGCGCCTCAAATGGCGAGCCGTCCTAACCAAAACCCCCCCACAGAAGAAGACCTTAACTTCCCCCAGCTCCGCTGGTCTCTTGTGTTTGCGATAGCAGAGCCACGCATAATTTTTTTTTAATCATGTCAGTAAAAAAAGAATAATGTGCATAAACATCAAGAAAAGCTTCGCTTAACACCGCATATGCGAGAAATTAGCCTTCTTTTTTGTTTCTTAATTACACACCGGCATACACGTTGATTACAAGTGCCCATACACGCACTTATTCATGCGTGTGAACGAGTCAGCTTGGGGCCGGGAGACCTGCCCGTAGCGGCACCTGCGCATCCAACGCGTCGAGTAATTAGCACGGCATGTCCGCCGAGCTTCAGCCCACTCCCTCCAAGCGTGTGTAGCCGAGAACGCCCGCCGCCCGTGGTTTATGCGTCTCAGAGCATCGCGGAACAGAACGCGCTGGCGTCAGCGGCGGCAGGTGTTCCCCGACGGCTCGAGGTCGGGGTCACCGATAGCGGTCTTTCTCTCCGACCGCCCTTTCAGAGTCGGTGAGTACAGAACGCGGGCACCGTCTTCTTTCTCACCGGTCCATCCGCGTGCGCTGTGCGGCGCCGCTGGCCCACAAAGACGGGTATTTTCGGCGTGCGCAAACTGAGGGCGCCCCACTGGGAGGAACGCGCCCAGTTTCTAAACGAGGCTTCGATGAGAACGGGAACGAGCCGGTGTCCTACGTGCGCGCGAGCCGGTCGCCTACACTTTTGAAAAGCAACTGAGCGCTGGTGACGCCTTTAGGTGGGAAGTGGCTGCGATTCACCGCCCGTGATTTATGGCACCTTTCCCTCCTCTCTCCCAGCTGTCCGGTGCGTTCACTGCTATTGAATAAATCGAAGTTTCCGAGTAAGGAAAAAAATGGCAAGAAATTACGAGAACATGAAGGTCAATATCAAGCGACAGCTTCCTGCTGGCACATATTGCTTGGGCACTTGTTGGTTAGCTCTTATGGTTAATGGTAACGGTACTGTTACGGTGCACTGCCTTTAGAATTGGAACTTTTCACAAACCACAATAAATCCGATGCGACGATATGTATTGTGCACTGGTGACAAGAACGGGCCATTAGTATTTCTTCACGTACAGAAACAAAGCAACCGACTACGATTCCTTCAATCAAAAATGTAATTGTTTGCAGTTACCAGCTACTGCCCCCCCCCCCCCAAAGTAACAAAATACTGAAGTGTAAACGATTACTTTTACGTTACTTTCTTTTGAATTTTTATTAATATTGCCCAAATGCAGTAAATGTATATAAAACGAACTGGACTTACGCTTTCAGTACGTCGTCGCAGCCGTTCAAGCGTTCTTTACAACACTAACAATTGTTTTTAAAAAATTTCGTCGCTCATTTTCCATCTTTTTTTTTTCTAAAGACGTCGACAATAACACGGAAAACTCGCTCGATATGCGCTGTGGAAGCAATGGCTGCGCTGTAGTGCACGAACGCCTCGCGCGTAAGATCAAGGCTGACCAATGCCGCCATACTCGCGTCTGGATTTTCTATGAACCGAAGCGTTTAATTGTTGTTGGAACTCGGAGAAGACGCTCTTGGTAATGAAAAACTGGGGAAAAAAATCATCCGTTGGTGATTTGCTGGTCCTCGGTGAGGTGTCATACCAACGCCGATTTAATTTGTCGGCCAACAACTGGTGGAGCTCTGGCCGGCCCCCGTCACCCTTAGAAGAATTTGATGTTGGGCTAGTCAAAAACTCATTATGGTAAAACAAGTTAGAGCGCAAGAAACACGCCCGCATAGACGCACACTGCAATCACTCCAAAAAAGATCCGCCGCCATTCCACCCTGTAAAAGAGGATGTACAGCGAAGCTTTTGTCGACGATGACACACAGCACCACCACAAGCGACGTACTTCACGGCCCACATGTACCCATCCGAAAGTTCAGCGCGCATCCTTATTCTTCTAGGCCCTCCGCCAAGCGCAAGTGCATTATTGAACTACTGTTTAAAAGTAAAATGCATAAGAAAAATGCTTAAAGTACGACTTACGCACAAGCTGCAGACATGATAACTTCGGGTTGTTATTCGAATATACGAGAAAACAAAAATCTGTTACGCGGAAACTGAAAGACAAAGCCCTTTTTCAGCTGCCGTTTCACCTGCCGTTTGAGGTCTGTTTGAGTGCCCGCGGCCCCTAGGTGGCGGTACCGTTAGCACAGCATACTTCCTCATTCTTGTAGGCCCTCCGATTAGAGCAAGTGCGTTATTGAACTAATCGAATTTCTCAAAGTGAAATGCACCAGAAGATTCGTAAAATACGACTTACACATAACCAGAACACACTATAGCATCGGATTGTAATTCGAATATAGCATAAAACATAATTCTGTTATGTGTTAACTGTTTTGTTGTTTTTGTGTAAGCAAAACCGCGCACGCGCACAGGAAATGTCGCGACCAACAAGAGGCTAACAGCTTCACTATAAGAGACCCCCCAGACATAAGGAGTCTTATTGAAGTGAGCGCACGCGTGGGCGTGTACGTGTATGCGGGTGTGTTTTTTGCTCTCTAATTTGTTTTACCCTTTCACTCTATAACCATTAAGCCTTAAACCGAATAATTGTAAGGGACGCCAGCTGAAGTTCACGTTCCCGGAAAAGGTGGCTAAATCTCCTAATGTAACTAAAAATATAACTATTTATCATTCATCATTCAAAAACATTGTGTTACAATCGCAAAATAAGTATATGTGAGTCCCGTATCATGCAGACAGACAGGGACATGTACGTCCAATGGCCAGAAACATTTCTATATAAGAGAAATTATAGACTGCGCAAAGCGACTAATTGCGTAGCAGCTCTTGCCATCTGTGATCGCCACTTAAAAACACCTCCAAGAGAGGTGGGAAAAAGTCGGATTTGCCTGTCTGAACTTGCGTATCCACGAGGCTGCCACGCTGGACTGCCACGGTAGCCCTACGTAATTCTCACTAAATTACAGTGCCAAATGTTGCGTCACTTCTTACCGCTTGTCACGCCAATAAGTTAACTTGTTACATGCAATTGGTTACAGGAAAGTGTAATTGAATAACAGTAACCTTTTCTGAGTAAAAAAAAAGTAATCGTTAAATTACAAATTACCGAGAAATGTAACTGATTACAAGTAATGAATTACATGTAACTCGTTACGTACAAGTCTCGATTACCAAACTTCCTTGCACTATCTCCGAGGTCGGTCCTTCATGGAATTTTCGGGGGGGTTGGGGGAGTGCAGAAAAACAATGCTTTGTTTAGAAAAAATCACCATACTTTGAAGTTTATAAACGGTCAACTGAGAAACCTCACAATGTGGCTTTAAAGAACTTACATGTTTGAAGAAACGTCACAAATGCATTAACATCGCCTCTTGTTTCGACAGGTGTATTGTTTTGATCTTTTAATTCTGAGAAGTCAAGCGAGCCAGCTGGAGTTCTTCCGTTGATCAGTTAAGCCTCGTATTAAAAAATGCACCTTAGCTTGAAGCCCATGCTTGACTTGATCATAAATGATACCTGTCGCGAACATCCCAAAGGAAACGCATTGACTGTCCTAGACATGTTCACGTCAAGATCGCGTCATTTAGATCAAGTCAAGCACGGGCTTCAAGTTGAGATGCATTTATTTGAATACGGGGGTTAAGGCTCTGATGAGACAGGTCAACGTGGGCTGGAGGACGAACACTGTCCCACGCACAACACACGCTCCAATTTCACCCTGGCGCGCTTGAAATCTCGCGCTGATGACACGCCGAAAGATGTGCTGCAGAGCAGCTGTTATCGGCTGCGTCGGCGTTTCCGTTAATATTGCATTCAAAATCGCAAACGGAAGTAAGCGTATGAAAGGGAACGCGTGCTAATCGGGCGTCTTCCTTTTCCTGCATCCGTTCGCGGTTCTCAGCGCAAGGTCGACGTCAGCCCAAATAGCTTACTCAACTGTAAGTACAGTGCTGTCTAAAAGGCTGGTTGGTTTCGAGATTATCTACTCATGTTACCAGCGCGATAGAAGCGGGACACAAAAAATGAGACGCAGACACCACAAACGTCAGCGTTTGTGATTGTGAAGTGCACGTGGAAGGATGCACAGGGACTCTATAAGCGGTCTGTCAAACTGGTACACTTCAGGTAATGTGTGTTGGAAAGCTTACTTAATGTTGGCCCATCGTAGCCTCCTCTTTGGTCCCCGTGATATTCGCACTATACCGGATAAGAAAAAATTGTAGTTATATACTATAAGAATTCTGCCAATGTTTAACCTTATCCTCCCTCACGAAGCCGTGTAACCTTTAGAATTTGACGCTAGTGTATAGGAACGCTCATTAACCGAATTCAAGCATTAATTATCACAAAGATTTACATTGTCTAAAACTGAGGCTACTTCAACACTTTCTCTAAGGTAGTTTTAAAGTCGTGCTTGCTAAAAGTCTGAATATATAAGCCCAAAAAGTGAGTGTCATAAATTAAGGGTGCATTCTTTCCTGCAATGGAATGATATCACGTCATTGGACTGTTCAGTGTCACTCAGAAACACCTGAATGAAAGAAAAAAATTGAATGAAGGTCAGCTCCCACAAAATAAATCTGCAAATGAAATTATTCTCGGAAATTAATAGTATGTAATCACGCACGTGTTCTGCGTGGACTCTTATTCATGTTTTCGACCGGCATTGGCACAGCATCCTTACTTATTTAAAATTGATTATGCTAGGTTAGGTTCTGCCAATGCAGTTCATTCTATTATTCTAGAATTTGCTGACGTAAACTTCAAGCTCAGTCTCATAGGAGACAGCTTTGTGGGTTTTCGTGGGTGCCATGTTTTTACAGCACCACCGTGATCCATTTACCACCTGACTACCCGCTGCTGGATGTTGCAGTGATCATTACCATTGAGCACCTCGGCGATCACCAAACATGTATTTGATTCGTTTACTCCGAACAGATACCGCAAGTTATAAGGTTGAACACCAGCTGCCTCAAAAGTGAGAGGACATGATCTCTATCCTGCTATCTAGCATGTATATATAAACATTTTTTTTAATTTTCGATTCAATTTTTTATTTCATTGTAAGAACGGTTATTGTAGCCATGGTAATGGTTGTGGCGACGCGCACACATATATTGCACAATACCTCGCACATGCAGGTTGCCGCGCGCCACGTGAACAGATGTTCTTGAAGCGCGCTTCTCTCCACGAACACCCTTAATGCAGCGAAGCCTGCTTTGACGAAAAAAACAGTTGCACGCGAACATCCTTGAGGTTTGTTGGAATGTGCAGACTATCACCTGCAATTTTCAGAAAGTGCTGCCTACTTCATGGGAACAATAAAGGGGTCGAGACACATACTGAAGTCGACTATATTGTTTATATACAGTCGAGCCCAGATAAATAGAATTTGGAGGGAATTACAAAATAGTTAGATATATTGATAACCTAATACCTAATGAGTAATCGCGTTGAAACTTGGGCGAGTTGGTGGAAATTTATACTAGACAAACAACAACGTTTATATGTTCATATTTTTTTTTTCGATTTACCATTTAGCTGAGAGTCAACGTTCACGTTGTGAGCTTCATTTCTTCTTCGTCGTTTGTGTTAGCCCCCGCTGCTGTTTGTCATATACAAATACCTAAACGTGTTCTGATAAGTAGCACTCAAATGAAGGCTACGCCGGTCCCTGATACTTTCCTGTGACCACTGTAAACCATGGGTTCAAAAATGTATGGCAACAAGAAAGTCAAGTTATTTAGTTGCGGATATCTGCGCAGACTGCGTACGCTCATTATCCAAAAGACTAGCGCAAAATAGCAGGGACAAACACTTTGTCCGTGTTATTTTGCGCTAGTCTTTTGAATAATGATGACCCACCAACTAGCCCAGCTTTCTGCCTTGATTGCGTACGCTCATCGCACTGTCCAAAGTGCGTGGTGGCATTCTATGTTATGGTACGCGGTGCATAGTGGTAAACGACGTTGCGGCAACAATGTTCGCAGTATCTTGAAATTACCGGCACAATAATGCTACACTGCAATGGTTGTTTTATACACGGGACATTCTCAGCACACACTAACACGAAGGGGTGCCGATGAAAGTTTCCCGAGGATCAGAAGTGTCAGACCCTCCATGCTTTCCTCCGACCACCGCTTGCCTAACCGGTAATCAAACGGGATCCAGAGTGCCTTAGGCATGAAGTTAAATCTGGTTATCGTAGACACTGCAGTTCAAGTCGCTTTTTGGCTAAATCTCTGATAGACCTGCTGCGGAGTTCCGAGGGCCTCTAGAGCAAGTGCTTTGCAATAAGAAGCGATTACAGTACAGTAGGGTAGCGTCAACGCAACAAACATACTGAAGAAAAGTACACTTGAAGAAGGCACGACGCTGAGTGGTTTGATATATCAAAGGAGCCAGCAGGCGGAGCTCGTCATAGGCCTACAACGCTCCCGAGCACTGCACATTACAATGCTCCGGTGCTCCAACTGAATACGTCTATTGTTCGATGTAAGCAATAATTTGAAATACCTAGATTATATATAAGCAAGTTCGAAAAATCTGAATTCCATATGAAGCGCTTCAAGCAGGAACAGTAAAGGTGACCGAATGATTTTCGGGGGGTAAACCTATGGTGTATAGGCGTTGGATTCTTCTGTATACGTGGGGCTGCCGCATAGAAAAGTGGGCGGTCGTGGCTATCGGGACCCATTTTCTTCGTGTAGTAAGAGCGGCTGCGACGGTAACCTGGAGCTGGGAAAGGAGCTGGTCGTTTCGATAACGTGCTAGTTGGCTTCGCGAGCACCATTCAAACACTGACGTCTGTCTTCAACTGCGCCGCTTTGCTGCCACCCACGAAATTCACCGAAATGGTGCTCAATTAGTGCAAGAAGTCAGAAGAGCATTATGAGAAGCTCGTATGTGCTTGTGATCGTGTGTATCATAATCCTTGATTGTGTGGATAAAGTGATACAGACAATGACAACGGCACGGTTTATTACAAGAGAACGCACACCACGTCTTTCTTTTTATTGTCCAAACAGCGTAAATTTTCTAAGGCACATTTCTTATGTCTAGGGAGCTTTAGTTGTACACGCCCGATTACTTCCATAATGTCGGTTCCAATAGTTACAATTTATGGCTTTCGTTCTCTGTCATCAGCGGTTCTCTCAACATTTCCCTTCGTATAAGGCGGGGTAGACCTTGTCATCACTTCGCGTTCCTGACGACCACGACGACTGAGGCGCCCGCTGGTGTGAGAAAGCACACCGACCGAGCGCCGAAGGGAGGTGTGACGTTCGCGAACCCGGCCAATCGGAGGACAGGAGAGGTGAGCAATGATCAGGACGACCGTGGCACTTCCGGCGATCATCTCTTCCGCTGCCACTGCAGCCATTGTTTCGACGGGGTGACGATAGCTCCCTCGTTCGTCGGGCAATGGATGCGGCGAAACTTGTCGCCAGTGAGGACGGAGACAGACGGGTGGAGCGAAAGGAAACTGAGAGGACCTTGCGTGACTTCTTCGCCCCTCCCCCCTGGTATTTGTTGTTTACTTGTCCTTCTGCTCCTCGGGGAATGGTCCAGCCAGAACGTTCTTGATGAAGTCTGTGCGAAAAAAAAGAAGAAAAAATAAACGCACTTATTAGGCAGGTCGATGCGATTACGTATTCTTTAAAAGCGAATAGGTTTATTTGGCTCCTTCAACCGTGTTCGTAGTTGGTAGTCGATGGTCGAACTCGGCAAGAAAAACGTTCGTTCGTTTCTTCTCTCGCTCACTTGCTCTCTGACTCTCTCTCTCTCTTTCTAGTCCTGTCGTTCGCTCTCTCGCTCGTTCTTTCGTTCTTTAGACATTTACAATCATGGTCAGTTGTTTCTGCACAATCTTTTTTTTTAAATACCTACCCGTATTCAGTGAAACCTCTTTCGTTAGCCTATTTTAGCCAACCCTGATTTTGGTCATATTACTAGCGAAGGTCGTTGGCCAAAGGCAAATAATATTTCAAAAATTTTTAAAAAGCTTTGTGTATTTGCCCCACCCCTCCATTATTTGTGATGAATAAAAGGCAAACGAGTATTTTGCGCTATGAACTATATGACGGCGACTGGTCAAGGCTGCGCTAAGTTTTGTCCCCTTTCTTTTACAACCTAAGGCACGAGGCAACTAGAGAAGGAACATCTCTTTTCAATAACTTGCGAAAAGTCTTTAAGGCACTACGGAGAAAGCTATACAAAACCATTTTGTGATCTCTTTTTCGTGTACCGAGCCAGTCTAGAAAAAATTTCGCCCTGCGTTAGTTTCTTGTTAGCTTCCTTATGCGCCTTACATGCCACATAACATTTGATGTATTGGACGTGTCATCAGGTTATTTTACATTTTACATCGTAATAACGATGTAGCACGCAACAAACACGGAACGTCAACAACCGTTGAACGCAGTTTCATTTAAAATTATTGTTCAGGTTTGCAGAAAATAAATATTCTAGAACGCGCCGTTACAAAGGCAGTTTGCCTTCATTTTTCCTTTCAGTTTAACTCGAGACAGAATAAACTGAATATAGACTGAGTTAAGCATGTAGCAACAACATAGCCGCTTTGTTTCCAGGTCCCATTGGACTCATTTCTTTTTTCTATGGAGTGACACAAAAATAAACAGACGGAGCGTTTTCTACCCGCAAGCGCTTGAAAAGAGGGTCAAGAGAGCACACCATTGAAAACACGTCGTGCGCAACGATTTGTGCATAATAGCTTTTGGCCTACGCCGAAGTCACGACTACGGATCAAGGCGTTCGTTCATCACGACCACAAAGACGCCCTTGCCCCGCCCCTCCCTCCAGGAAGAGCTTCCGAAGCTGAGTTCTGTGCATTTGTTGAGATTTCACGATGGTTGCCTGGTCTTATTGATGTACCGCTTCTTTCGTTCGAGATGTTTGTCTCGCCGCTTACCACCGTGTCCATGGTTACTTCAGTTCGACGGTGTGCAGAAGAAGTCACCACGAGAGGATGCGTGGTAAAGACGCAAAGTCATTGATTACATTCTGCTATCGACCCGAGTAGGGTGCACGGCATATTAAAGCAGTCGTGGACATTTGGGACACATCGATTTCTCTAATGCAATCTCACAGAGTTCCCAACTGAGCCTCTTTGTCTTTGATTGCTTTGTCTGTGTGCGTATGC
Source organism: Dermacentor variabilis (assembly GCF_050947875.1). Taxonomy (NCBI): domain Eukaryota; kingdom Metazoa; phylum Arthropoda; class Arachnida; order Ixodida; family Ixodidae; genus Dermacentor; species Dermacentor variabilis. Next base: position 115,667,100 of record NC_134572.1, on the reverse strand, counting down.
ACACTTACTTCAATCTTCTTTTATTATTGCATGGTGTACTGAAAAGACGCTTAAATTATTTCCTACGTACACCCGGAAACAATTTAGCACGCTTACTTCAATCTTATTTTATTATTGCATGGTGTACTGAAAAGACGCTTAAATTATTTCCTACGTACACCCGGAAACAATTTAGTACTGGCCATGCTTGTACCTTTTTTTGGGTGAGTACTTGTTTCCTTATTTGAGTTCATATTCGAGAGTTAGGCGCGGAGGGCCTTTGAAAACAAAAAACTTCGTACTCGACCAGACCCTCCATCGTTGTTTGAGGGGAACTGAATCATCACGTCGTATTAACAGATACAACGTGCCACCAGCGTATGACATGAATAATTGATGCTTCACATGGTACCGCACTGGCGGAACACCATCTTGCATCGCGGCTGACTATGCCGGTATGAATTCTCGATGGATCACTGAAAGGTTATTACCACTTATGAACTAAGTTATAACCAACCGGCGAGCTTTCTGAAGCAACGGAGATCCTCTCAATGAACTCAAAGACGACGTGAATATAACTCATGTGGGAGGGGCGTCACAAATTTCGTGACATACACTTCCGCTGCCTTAACCAAACAGCGCGCGCTAAATCTGATATACCAGTATCCGGAGAGTTATCAATCCCTATTAAGGTCCTTGAATTCCTCGCCCTTATCTGTGACTAAGTCGGGAGTTCAGCCCCCATTCAGCTGCAGAATACGAAGAGGTCGCTCAGAAAGGGCCGCGTATCTGAGCAAGCCCGATCTGCAGCGTAACGCCTTTGGAGAGCAAGCTCGCTCGCAAGACAGGATGCAGCACTTATAACGTAACGCATAACGTATGGCCGGTACAACGTAATGATTCCTTCGCCTCGCTTCTATGCCAATCTTATCATCCAGCGTTCGCGGCCGGCTGATCTCGCAGATAATGCGGGCGCTCTTGATACGCTCTGGCCAGAGCGCGATCGAAGCGCGACAAGGAATGGCATCGGAAGAGAATCGCTACACTATCCCGGGCAAAAATGCACAAGATGCACTCTACAGAGGGAAGTGTGATGTCAGTATGTGGCTCTGTCCTACGGACTTTTTTTTTCTTTCATCAATATCAGCGTAACGCGTGCCCCCCGACGATCGTACTTACTTTCGTACTTGATGAACCCATCCTCGTCTACTGTCCCTGCGCAGCACTGCATGATCTCGTCCACTTCGGCGTCAGTCAACCGCTCACCTGCGAAGGGCCGCGAAAACAGTTGCTCATAAGGTTTGACACGCGTTGTCCTTTTGTCTCTTTAGTTATTGGCCTGGCTGTTTGACCACTCTATAGCCTATAAAGATATTAACCCTTTCCAACGGCATTTTTCTCTATATACGAACACACACACACACACACACACACACACACACACACACACACACACACACACACGCACACACACACACACACATATATATATATATATATATATATATATATATATATATATATATATATATATATATATATATATATATATATATATATATATATATATATATATAATTCTCAATCGCGGTTAAGAGCTTTAGACAAACGTGCCACATTTCGGTTCCTTACTGTGCCAAAGAACTAACTTTGTAAATCTTGGACATAGTATACGGGGCAGTGCAGTGGACACACATGTTGAGCAAACAGCGCATAAAGACAGGGCTAAGGGAAGACGACAATTAGCCCAAATCAGCGCTCTCGTGCAATTATGTCTTTTTTTTTCTTTTTACTTTCTGCCCAATTCGTAGCGCATCTTTCTACGTGAGGCCTAAAAATACCCCTGCATAATTCCCGGTGGGTTTATTTTTCTAACTATACCTTTTTTCCCGCTGCTTTCTGTTAGCTGAAGCGCCCTTTAGGGTACATATTGTAGGACATAAGAGCGTCAGAAATACTCTGAAAACAGTAAGGGCGAAAAAATTCCATGTTTCTACTGTGTAGCCCGATTTGCCATAAATGGCCGGACGACCAACCGAAACCTGTTCTTCTCAACTACCTTGTCCTCTCTTCTTCTGTATCCTTCTGACAAGGGCGGATGCAACTGTCCGCACCGATCTCAGAGTCCACGGAAAAAAAGATATTGCTACGGAGACGTACCCAGAGACAGCAGGACGTGTGCCAGCTCAGCCTCGAGCATCTGTCCGTTCTCGGCCTTGTCGTAGACCTTGAGACCCTCAAGGAAATCGGCGTGTGTGCCCATGTCCTTGTCCTTCTTGATCTGGCTGTAGATGGGCAGGAACTCCTCGAGCGTCATCTTCTTTTCACCTGCGCAGCGCGTGCGAAGCACACCGCGGCTGTCATGGCGGTATACAGACACGCAAGCTCGAGTTCAGTGTTCGATCAGGTGAGAAAAAGTTCAAAAACTTTGCAGATAAAGAGTTGCAGTGCAGGACTGCGAGGACAAAGAAACTGCCGCGCCGTAGTGGCAGACAGTTTAGATCGGCAACAAAAAGAAAGAGCAAAAACATTGGCCCATGTGAAGCAAGAAAAAAAACGACATTTCAGAGAATTCAGCAACGCTGGTGTGAAAAACACAACTAGAGAACAGTGAGAGGGCTTTCTATTTAAAAGTAAGGAGATTTGCCGACCTATAAGTATTCGCCTGCATGCAAGTGCGCAAGGGAGAGGGCAGAGAAATGGTCCTAGGAGAAGCTGGGCAGTAGAAAGTGAAACATTAAACACCACTGTGTGGTATGCTGATTTCACTTTTGTGTCCAATTTGTCCGAGCATAAAAGTCATCATTACTCCACTGCTTACTTTTACAGAATCTATATTAGTATGCGAATGACCGCTAGTGTTTTGAGAGGCAGCCAGTGGACTCAAAGCAGTGAATTCAAGAAGAAATGGAGCACTTGACGATGCATCGATGTGGAGTGCCAGGGACAGAATCTGAGAAGCTCTGTCAGTGAACGGTCTGTCATACAAACGCTACCGAGAAAAAAAGAAGAGGAGCCTCATCTTGGAAATACAGCGCCATTCTCTGTACGGGTTAATGTCCACGGCCGTGCCAGAGCAAAGAATCCTCGTAACTTCGCACGACGACGACAGTTCACGGGACGTCCTTAGCGAACTTCGAGCGCCCAGTGTGCTTACCCCTCTTCTGGGTGCCTCCGTTCTTCTCGATGGTGGCGTTGGTGGGGCGCAGGTCGAGGGACCTCAGCAGGGATCCAAGGTCGGCGCAGTCCACCTTGCCCTCGGCGCACATGTCGTAGATCTCGAAGTGCTCACGGGCCTCTGCACGTGTCCAGAAGCAGCGTGACAAAATGGTGAGTCGGTATATAGCCTCCTCAGACACAACGAAATCCTAGTGACACAACACCTCTTAAAGTAATTTCTTACTGTCAACCGATCTGTTGCGACTCTGATAATAAATTTGGGTAGAGTGTCCATTTCTCCACTTCGGTCATGCAAGTTAAGCTCCTTTTCGGACTTTATGCGGAAGGCAGAGCTTCATAAATGCATGTACTATAAAATAAACGTCTTTTATGTTGTTAAACAAATAGATACAGTTTTAATGTCATTCACATGTAATTGTATTGTCATTGTATTGTCATTCACATGTGTGTAATGCACTGATGACTGTAATGCACTGTAGTGCACTAATGCACTAATGAACTAATGTACATCACAGTCATTTTTTGTACTCGGTGATAACGCAGCGGTACGTTTCGCACGAAGTATCAATTTTCTCGAAAATCAGTCGCACCAAAATCATTACACGCTACTCATATGGTGCCGTCTGTGTGTAGCTTTATGTTGCACCAGCTTACTATAGCTTATCTTCCGTGGTTTCACTTTGAAAATGATGAAAGCTGTTGTCCACAGAGGTCGACACTGTGTCTGAAGAGCATAGGAAAGCATGATGAAAAACAGCGCTAAAAAAAACAAGGAGGCCAAAAGCCTTACGACGTTAGCCTTGAGTGCCCACTAATGCACAGCTGTCAAGGCGGATAGGTGGGCTAATTGCTTGCTGCAGCTTGCATACATGATGACAACGTGAAATTAATGGAACGCACGGAAAAAGAAAAAAAAAAGGAGAAGAGAACGAAATGGTTTATATCCAGCGCTTGTCCCGTCCATTCGGCTTCATTGTCGCACCATGAGTTTGCTGTTACTATATTTGCATGTTAACTGAAGATTAATTGGAAAAATAGCCCCCAATAAACTCGTTTTTCAGCGAGCCTGTTTCCCTAATAAACAATTAGTTGGCACTCAGCTTTCACATCGTTCTCCGTTCTTCTGGTGTCCGCGTTTTTGTTTTTTATTTCACATCTTGAAAAGTTGTGTACTACAGGCTCTTAGCATCCGATTTCTTCGATACTAAGCGAGTGGCCTTGTCAGCTTCACACAAATATGGCGTGCAACTGTCCTGGTCTGCTGTAGTGGGAGCGCTGCTCAACTCCCGCACTTGTACTTAGTAAAGATAAGCAGGTTAACTTGCAACATAGTCCACCGTAGCGTTCCTAATTGACACATTATGGGAATATCTTGCAACAATGGAAGAATGTGCGTCATTATACAGGTCTATCGCTGTTGGGGAAAGAATAAATTATTGCCAGTCAAAAAAAAAAATATGTCTAGCCATCCCGGCCCTGCGAAAGTGCATGTCCAGCGAAGCTGTAGAAAACGACTACTACAACGGCTGAGGGGGGTATGGAATATTTTATTGCTTTAGAGTAATAGTAGTAATGGGAGTAATGGTAACTTTAACAGCACGCCACCGCTCATAGCGGTGCTGCAGCAGCACTGAAACCATTTGCTGGGTTGGCTACTTTATATACGAAAGTCTAGGGACGTCACTCCCCACTTCGCAAGCTGCCGTCGCCGTGGCAGCTTGCGCAACAGTAATCTGTACTGGGAAACGGGAAACACATGTGGGGAGCGTTACGTGCTTCGCATTGTAATCAGGAGCGCCTTATCATCAATTATGTGGCTCAGATTCTTGTTTTGATCTTGTTCTTTAAACGTATGCTGTCCTGTATGTTTTATGCGTGATTCCAAAGAATTTATGCACTGTTCGCTTCACTTCGCCGAGTGCTTGTAGCATCTGTCTTACAGAGGTAGGACCGATTACATTTTTCGTTTGCTTACGGGGTACGGGTCATTACAGACGATGGACGCGGGCACAAAAAATGCCGACGACTGAGAGGCTAACAGCTTCGCTGTTAAGAGCTTAGTGAATACACAATTAACTTTACTGGTCACTAGAACTTCGGCTCACTGAAATAGAAGTTCCGTAAATTAAATATAAGAAAAGGAAGTTAAAGTAGGAAAACCTTAAATCTTGTCACACACAAAAATGAACGGCTAGATTGGACCGTACCAACGTTTCCCGTTATTTCTCTCTCTTTCGTTTCACCTCAGTTCCACTAAGTACGCGTATAGTACACGAGCAGAATGACTAGTCGTGGAACACTGCATTGGCGTCTTCGTAATATGTACCGTCCATTCTGTGAGAATATTTGTTTAAATAGGTGCTCATATAGATATTTGGTTTTCTTCGGAAGTGCCAGGGATGTTCTTCCATATTCGATAGAAGACTTCTGATGGACGTTATTGCGTTAGCATTAGGAGTGTCAAAGTGAGAAAAAGTATATGCGTGTGAAGTGTGGAAAACCGAACACGTGATTATTATACGATAAGGTTTCTCACCGTAAATAGCTTGTTAAGCTTGATAGAATCGTAATAGGTAAAGGAGTATTAAAATGTATAAATGCTTCTTTATCTATGCGTCAATAGGCTGTGAGGATTGAGAATTACACATCAAGTACATTGCGTGTGTACTCGGGGGCTCCGCAAGGTTCCGTTTTAGGATCATTACTTTTTTTTGTTGTTCGTTAATGATATCAGTGCACTAGTTGAAGCGCATGTTAAAATGGAACTTTTTTGCCAATGATTGCTTTATTTATTCTCCAGTAGCTTGCGAAGGTTACCAAATTAATGTGATCAGACGCTTACAGGCATTGTATGCCTGTAGAATGGAACAGACAAATAAACTAGAGCAAAAGAACACTTGCGCATAATCGCTCAAATAGGCGGGAACTTTCCTTCATGCACCACATTGGAAACTATCCTCTAAATAATGCAGCGTGTTTCCAATACTTAGGAGTTAGCATTATGCACACATTGCAAGGGCACTCGCAAACTGATAATGTAAGTGTTCCAAAGCTTATATATATATATATATATATATATATATATATATATATATATATATATATATATATATATATATACTTTCTAGAGAAGAAGCTGGAATATATTGTGCTACACCAAAACATTTGTACGACCAGTCTTGGAGTACGCTTGTGTTGCATGGTCACCTCATCAGAAAGTCCTGAACGCAAAACAGAAAGAATACAAAGACTGGCAGTCCGTATCATATGCGGTGAAGTTGTGAGCTATTATTCGTTAGATACCTTTCTTTTTATAGATGATGCACACTAAATTTTGCTAGGAGCATTTATTTGTTGACTTTTCTTTCGTAACCCCTGTTCTTTGTTCCTTGTTTTCCTGTTGTTAACGACCAATAGCGTCAGTGAAAGTGTATGTTACATAGAATGAATATTATGTATCATGTATTCTTGACACAACACCCTTCCTGTATGACCCAAAGAACGGGATTGATAGTATGAAATAAATAAATAAGTAAATAAATTTGTTGTTATTATTATTATTATTATTATTATTATTATTATTATTATTATTATTATTATTATTATTATTATTATTATTATTTGCTATAGGGAAATGGAGCATCAGGAAGTGTGCCGTTTTATTCGCACCTCTCCAATTCAGCCCCTTATAGTTAAACTCCACTCGCCCAACTCCTGATGCTAATTGTAACGGCCTTTACTGCACGAGTACATGCTGCCAGCTACCACAGGTAATTGTCCCAATGTCAGTCATCTGCATCGTCCGTCCACATGCATGCACATCCCGACTAGCTTGCACCAGCCGTCTAAGCAGTATATACTTTCCCTCTCTCTGTGTGTGTTTCCTGCCCCGCCCCCCTTTTTTTTCGTTTCTGTACTTTTGCACCTTTGCAAGGTAGCAGACCGGGCCTCTGCTCATTTTTTTCTTCTTTTGAATTGGGCTGGAGGGCGCATGGATAGATAAGTTCAGTGGAGTGGAGCCTCGAGAAGGACGCGGAAGAAGTCAATTTCGAATTACGCACGCGCAGAAGCTGCGCAAGCCTAAAGGACAACGACACGGACACAGGGCATACAATCGGCCCGGCGATGTAGCACGCGAGGCGCGAAGGCGAACAAGGGCGGCCAGCCGAGTCGGCGCCGCTTTGCTGAACCACCACCAAGGCCCAAGCAGGCCACTTACGCGTGCGCGCAGCCTTAAATGGCGCTGGTAGCCGGCCGCGCCTGCCTCCGCGGGATCCCGAAGCGGAGGACCCGTGGCGCTCATAGCCGCGGCTCCAGCGGCAGCCGCCGACGTCGGGGCGAGCGTCGGTGCGCCTCCCGAAATAGGAACCGGGCTCCCGTTGCCTGCTTGCTCGGCCGACGCACAGGGCGCGACGCCAAATTTAGAGGCCCCGACAAAAGCCGCGGACTCCTTCTACTACTCCGTCCATGCCCCCCTTCTAACTCTCCTCCTTCTCGGCAGACATGGCGGCACCGCCAAAAGCCATCTTGGGCAGCCCGCGGTCCGACAGCGGAATCTGTCCGGTCACGCATTCCCATTCGGGAACGTGCCGTACCGGCGCGAACGCGTCTCGCGTTCACGCGGGTTAAAGAGCAGTGTACCAGACAGGGAGATTTGTTTTCGCAGCTGACGCTCAGGTGTTGAAAGCGGTGTAGTGCACAAGACACCATGGCACGGGCTACGAGTCTTAGTCAAATTCCTTTGTGACTCACAGCCATGAGAGAGCGAACGATGGGAAGTGTGTGGGCGAGCCGGCGGCGTAAGCTGGGCTCAGTGGATCCCCTCTAGAGGTGACAGCATCATTTTAGGCTACGGCTATTCGGCTGTCTTTTTTTTTTCTTTCTTTCTTTAATGTTCCCGCGGTAATGGCGAGTAACACAGCTACATAACGGTGATAATGGGACGCCCCGATTGTCGCGAATGGAAACAACCTTCGACACTCGCATCTGTCTAGGCTTGCACGGTCGTACACTTCCTAAAATGTTTTCACAGATCGCAACTACGACTGCAGCTGCGAATTGCAGCTTTTCTGGCTGCTGGTCTGCCTCGTGACGAGGAGGAGGAGAAAAAATGAAAACAGTTGTGTCTTTTTTTTTTTTTTTTTTTTGCCCACGAGAGAGACTTTTCAACTATTGTCCCAACATCCCACAGTGACTCGTCTCGCAAGCTCCTTTAACCGCAGCGCAAAACACACGAGCACTTCTCTTCAAAAATTCCGAATCCACCCGCGTGAGTTGCCGGTGTTGCTCCTGGTCCCTGCGATAGGACTCGCGCTTCTGTCTGCTATAGTTTCCAATAGCAGAGGAAGACGAGCAATGGAATTCTCCCTCGCCCTCCAACTTTGGAAGGTGAGAAAGCGCTCTCGTGTTTTGCTTTGGAGTAATGTCAATACGATCCTTTCGGTTTCGCTCCCAGCTTTTAGAATGTGCCAGGCATCCGACCCGTGTCCCCGCCGCGAGGTCGGGAATCGACTCTGGGAGCGGACAATGCGACAACCCTGATACCTCAATCCTACGTTTTTGTTATTATCCGTGGCGCCGAATGACTGAACCCAATGATAACAGCGGGTCCCTTGCGCGGGCCAATCAACAGTGCAGTCCATTCAGAACGACATTGCCTATAACGATAGCCGGTTATAACGCTGCGCATACTGCCTAATGCATAGAATTAGAATGTGCGTAAAACGAGCACGGTTATAATGAATAACAATCTGTGTTTATAACGATCACAGTTTCCAACCATCTAATCGTCCTTAGAGCTGGGCTTCACTGTAGTACCTTTACCACAGTTACCTTTAACCGTTACCACGTCCGTGCAGATGCCAGCGACGTCTGTTAACTATAATACGTGTCTCGTATGCTCATATTTCACATGTACATAGAACAGTGCGGGCACGTTAAACAATAATGGCTGAAAGTAATGGTTGCTGTTGCTTGTCAAATGCGGCAGAACGAGAAGTTTCAAAATAATGTAGCTAGAACAGAATTGCTGCGTTACCCCCATCCTGGTCTCACACACAACACAGCCGGAAGAAAACGGTGCTCCAATGCTGCCCCGAAGAATCGCCGTTCTTTGTATTTGGCGATCCTATAACTAATGTCGTGAGAAGCACGCAGTTCGATCCTTCTTCTATTTACATTGTCTCAATCCAAAAGGCCGGAAGTTTTATTCATGCTCGAACTGCTAGTTCTCCGCTGAAGCATTCCCCTTGAGACCTAAAGGAAGGTGGGGAATGCAGGATAATGCTCGTCGCCAAAGCATATATGTCACCCGATTCGAAACGAAGTTACGCAGTTCGAATGTCGAACAGAAGCTTCGACAGCCGACACATTGCTTTCTGCACTTCATGCATTATCGGTGGAGACCCAGACGCGAAGTCATTGCCGAACTCAAATGCGACTATTCGCTTTTGCGTGCTGTCATCGAAAGCTTACTGTTATTTCGAGCCACACCGGAGCGAGTCTTCCAGCAGTGAAGTGCGTAATATTGGACGATTCCTGATGGCACCGCAAGTCGCCGAGAAACATTATAAGGCACTCTAACTTAGGTATGCATGTCACCACGACACGATTTCCGAGTTGTATGACATAAATCTGTAGCAAGTCTATTTTAACTAGCGACGTTTTCTTTATCTTTAAGCGTGTTTCTTTTATTTATTTATTTTTTCTCCATCTTCGTTATTTCTATTCATACGTGGACACGGATCTACCTAACTAATAGAGGCCTCAAAAATATTGCAGAATGTGCACCTGAAATGACATCCTATTTTTCCATTTCGGTCGGCATCTTGACGTATACGGTCGAATACCAGTCAGTCGGAATTCGCTGCTTCCATCAGTCACACATTTATGCATTTGCTCACATAAACTAATGACAACTTCGGCTTCTCCAAATTCATGCAGAAAATACATGTACTATATCGGAAAACTGACAAAGCAAGACCTGCTATTACGGTTACAATGAGCCGAATCGAACGTAAAGGCGGTGGCACCATAAGAGATAGCGTTTAGGAGCCACCGCCAGTGAACATTGCGAAAACTCATGCACAGCCGACCAAAAATTAAAAGCGATAGCTGCTACGTGTTCTATATATATTTTTTTTTGAATCCGCAAGCATTTCTATGCTTAGCCAACGAGGAATCCCTACCGTCCATCTATCATGTAAGACGATCGCTTTCAAGTTGAGGCCCGCAACAGCGAGCGAATTTATCTGCCTGCTGCCTCTCGCTTCAACGCGAACTAAGCGGCCAGAACACAGCGCACACGAGCCTATCAGCACTCGGCGAACTCTGTCCCCATCGCAGATCGCTTTCAAGATAGGGCCCATGCGGCCGCGCCATACGCAACCACCACCGGAATACGGTTGATCACGCGTTTGATAATGGTTCGACGCGAATGGATAAGGCGCTAAAGAGCGAACGACTTATAATGATCGGAACGTTATCGGAGCACCTGGCGCCGCCACCTGCAGTAGTTTGCTTACGTCATCAGTTCACCTTGCGCCGCCGTCCGCAACAGTTCGTGTCGCCGCAGCGCTGTCGTTTATGCTGGTCAGGTCAAGTTTCATAACACTTATAATGATACCGGCCTACGTGAAGATGAGCAAGTAGCAGAGTGCTCACGAATACTTAGACAAGTCTCAGAGAAGTATCTGAGTGAATCCCCCCCCCCCCCTAGAATGTACCTCATTGAGTGATCCTGTCCCGAGATTTTAGCACGCAAAAAGTTGAGTCAAGTGCGATAGAATCTTTGCAGCGCAACCTTAGCCAGTAATACATTTGTGTCTGAAATATGCTCGGACAGCGCGACTGTTCGCAAACGCAGTCTTATTCGACTTTTAAATTAGCCATGCTTCACGCTGATTTCCATGCAAAATTTATATCTATTTGTACATTATATACATGGTAGATATTATTGTACTTGTGTGATTACATATTCCAGGGGTATGGCTACTTAGCTAACATTTTTACGCATGCAGTTGTCGCGTTTATCGACATAAGCGTTAAAGTAATTGCGAAATAACTTTTTACACTTTTTCACAGATGCGTCAGAAACCAGTGAAATAGACAAGTCATGCAGATTTTGAATAATGCATAGTGCCGAAGCCCGTTTCACATTGCATGAAACTATAACCATACAGGTCTTCCCAAACACGTGTCTATTGCAACCTCAGGGAGCACTTGCGCTGGTAAAATCGCGCGAACATAGGTGATCTGCTGCCCAACTAACGCCAGTGTGACACGCTTTATCAAAAAATACAAAGTAAAACAAAGTGTCTTTGTTCGCTCTAGAAAAGATATTTCCGATACTCTTGTGTACCGATGCGCGCGACCAGAGAGGACGTTAGATCCGCATTGAAATAGCGCACAGCGTGGGAAATCGTTTGTGCATCAGCTCGTCAGCCACCTTAAGTCAATATTACGCACACTTTCCGATTTTATTGGCGCTGGGGTTCTCCTTCCCCTTTTCTCCCCTTTCCCGTTCGTTTATCTGCGTTTACCTTACTTCAAGGTCCATCAGTGCAGCTAGATTCAGAGTTGTCTGTCGGCGCGTGTGTGCATATATTTGTACATGAACTATTGCGAGGTAAGAAAAAAAAATTAAATATTTCGCGCCATTTACTTTGACCTTGGAGCGATCGAAGCGTCGATGGTTTAGGTTTCACTGATGCGACCCGTGACCCCTAAAATGGCGGCAAGGACGTATTATTCAGTCAGCCGCACACGCAACTATATAAGAGACGGCTCATGTTGCTATATTGTTCACCTGCACGAAAATGTATCCTTTCCGTTCATCACCTGCAAAATCAGGCTGTCCATTCTTGTGTTACTTAAATGTTTTCGTTCTTTAGCCACCACAGCAGACCCAAGCTATTTAACTATAGCAGCATTAGCGCTTCGTCAGTGAGATACGAACCAATTTAGTTTTTGTTCATTCTTCTCTTTAATCTTCTCATTTACTTTTTACAAAGCTAGACGGGAGAACTAGGCCACCCCATTTGGCAATGGTAGGTTTCTATAGCACAAACGGAATTTACAGTACTGTTACAGGTCAAGCCTGTATCTGCTTTATTGGTAAGAACGTTCAGATAAGGTATTGCTGTACGTGAAGCGATGCGTAATGTTTTATAAACCTAGGTGTTCACAGCTGTCTTACGTATGGTACTTTCGGAACGCCAGTCGCGTGTTCCATCAGAGAGGTGCCCCCTATTCCTTATGTAATCTGAAAACTCGTGAGGAGCTGGTTCTTTAAGTTCCTCTGCACTTCATATCCAAGCCCCCAGTTTTATTCTACCTGTCGCAATCATGTGAACGACAGTCCCTTGAATGACCAATAAGCCAAAGACAATTACTTCTGGATTACGGCGCCTATACTCTCGTACGTTAATTATATTAAGTTACCATTGCTTTCTAATAAAGAGTAGTGAATGCGAGAAAATTGTATTAAAGCTAAATTATCTCCACTCTTATAATGAAGAAGAATGGTAGAGTAATTTTACGTTTGTTTAATGAAACATTTTCAGCTGCTTCTTTCGTATGTAAATGCTTTGCTAGACAGATATCTACGCTAAAAAAGTTTACAACGTGCGGACTACTACAGTTAAATCAAATATATATCACTTTAAATGAAGATTTAGAAATATTCCTTATTACAGGAAATATCCGGTCAAGTGTTCGACCCAGAGAGTCACGGGTATCAAATAACCGAAACACGCCTATTTTTAGCATCTCTGCCTGTAGAACGGTGCACGAGCGCGCCCTGCCGCAACATGCTTTAAAGGAAATGAAGACTGTCGCGCTTTCACTGGCCTAACTTAAAACACATGTAAACCCTGCGATGTGCTCAACAAGTTTCTGCACAGTTTTCCCTTTTTTCTCAGCGCTGGATACTTTCCCACTGGTTGTGCTTAATTCACGTCGCGCGGTACCAGAGACATACCATTGGAAAAGCCCGTTAAATATTCGGGATGACTATTGCAGGTTAATAAGCAATTAGTACTCTTCTCACATACAGTGTACTGTTCGTCGCACTGTCTAGCGAATACGCTAAAATAAACAAGCAAATATGCATTCACTCACGGTCAACTTCATTGGGCTTGAGGTCCGCCTGAAAACGGGAGAGAAAAGAATATGTCGAGAGAAGTTTAGGCTCGTTGTCTCAAGCGGCTGAGGGTCGAGGTATCCAAATCTCAGGCCAGAAATGCAGGGACGCACCATTTTGTTCTTCTGGAGGGTCTCTTCCTACGAGAAGCTGCTCGCCGTCCTGGTCCGGATCGCGAAGTGATGTGGAAGAGCAAACTTTAGAGTTGCTTATATGGTCCTCCGCGCGGCGGCGCCACAGGCGCGAATCTATTTTCGCTGCGCTCTCTTCTCTTTCCGGCCGCCTTCACTCTTCTCCCGCTGACTAGCCCTAACGGCGAGCGAGTCGCCGACAAAAAAAAAGTTTCTCGCCGCTTGATGACTGAACGCCTGCTCAAGATGAGTTGATGCCGGCCTCGACCGGAAGTTTAATAAAGCATTTGACAAGGAGGGGATGCCTCGCGCGATGCCTGCTACTTCTGTGTTGACGCCGTCTTAGCGTCGGACGACCGTGCGCGCGCGTGTGTGTATCGTGGTTTCGGCGATTTGTCATTTCCTGCAGCGCAGCCCGTCGCTTGCGCCCATTTGTGGAAATGGCACGACAATTCGGTGAGCAAATCCGCCTTGATTCGCCGACTACTTTTTACTGTGCATTCAGCACTTTGGTGATAGTTTGCACGAAGTCCGGTAGAGAAGTGAGCGCCCGTCCCCAGAGCTACGGTTGGGGCAATTTGTTTCGGTGATCGGCGAGTGCTTGGTGCCTATTCATTTCGCTGGCGCTTACATAAAGCGTGTGAAGCTCCACCCGGCTTTCGATTCGATCTGTTGCGCCGGTCATCTCTTATTGAAATTCTTGTCCTAGAACTCATGCGAATCATATCCAGGTAAAGTTTGCAGCCGTTTGGGTGCCTGCCAGACCTAAATATAGTGTGCAGACCGCGGGGACGAGTCAAAAGCACCGCTGTGAAGAAAGATCACCTATCGCTTTCCATTCCTTGGATATTTTCACAGCCGACTCGCCTGACAAGAATGCACACTTGCTCGGCCGTATACATCTCGGGCCTTTGACTCAAAGCGAGTCTTCCGAAAATAGACTTTGGTAGCTTTAGAAAAAGATACGTATATGGTTTTGTCAAATCTGGTATATAACTGATGGTACCGCTGTCCCCGCTGTAGCTCGTGAGTGAGTCAATCACCGTTTGTTTTACTTTCACTTTCGCAGCGGAGAACATGAAGCAAAAGCATCATATGAATGAAATACCTCAAGTGTGGAAGTCTTACTGTAGGTATTCTCTACTTTTCACTTAAAGCATGCTCAAAATGTAACTTTCCGAGATTGTCCTGAAGGAAAATAAATAATGTTTATTATTTTCAGTGTATCAACTTCAGCAAAAAGCACCGACACCAAAGAGGATAGTCTGCAATAAAGAGGTACGCTGGGCTCCCAGCAAATTAGTTTTGTCCCCTGTTCCTTCACTATCTGTCTGCCCAAATCAAAGAATGCCGTTGCGGTGACGGCACGATAGTTGCACATAAATAAACCTGTTCCTTCTCTAGTTTATTAGAACAGCAAAGCAAAAATTTTGCATTTGATAGAACTACTTTGTATTCTGCCTAACAAAGATGAGCATGTTGGAACTGGATTTTTGTGTTGTGTTACCTAGACAGTTGGGACTGCAGAGTGTAGCATATAATATATGAGCAGAATATACAAAACTAGCCTTATAAATGACTACTAGTATAAAAGCAGCATTTTATAGTGTTTCAGTGTGGGTGCAATGATGCAGTCTTCATATCACGGAACCATGTTTCTCCTGTTGGAGTTTTGCATATAGTATGTTGAATGGTGTTTGTGAAACCTTGCTTTCATTTATTGTTATTAACACATTAAATGGGTTAAGGCATATTACTACGTAGTTTGCATTCACCCACATTGTCTCCTTTGTACCACAGGTGCCTAATCGTCCCGCACATTATGGAAGGGAGTACGTATTTGTCTCCTTTCTTCTATTTTGTGTTCTGGCTCTGTCCTCCCTTCTGTATGTTTTCAACCAGATTAAGTGCATAGCTCAGTGAAGGAAAAAAAAAAATGCATTTTGCAAATGCCATGTGCTGAGTGTGTCCAAGCATGGCTGTTGTATATACCCTTCAGGCACTGTCTTCTGAATCATGCACATCCAGATAATGAATCAAAAGCAAAAGCATTGATGAAAATAACGATATTAGAAGATGTCTCATATATCTTGCCTGCTCTTCCACAGCTTTTCTTTTTCTTATAAATGAACCTGCACAATACAGAATTCTTGTTATTATATTTGGAGCACATCTGATTGGACCCATGCTGTCAGGTTGCACAATATAGGTTAAAGTGTTTTAGTAAAACCATTTGACATGTGGGTGGCTGGATATTTGCTCTCCATGTCAGTAAGTTGCCAAGTAGCAAATTCATTTCTTTCATCATTTTTCATGTTTTACATCAGTAATATTTTTCAAGTTGTTGGATAAGTGCTTTCCAAGTACGTTACTACGCATGAAGTAATTCAAATCACATTTGATATCCCTGTAAAGAATTCTTGCGTGGAATTCACGTTTTGCAATCTTGATAGAACTCGCTGAACAATTGAAATTCTTAATCCTTTCGACAGCTGTGTGCTTGTCATGATTCTTAAGATGCAAGAAAAGTGTGGTAAGTAAATTATCAATGGAGGGAATTAATTGGCACCTGAAGGGGATATGACATGACATAATGACCTGTTTTGTTATATACTGATCTTTCTTCAAAAGCACTGTGCCCTCAATGTTTGTTATCCACTTGGTGTAAACAAAGAAATTATCACAACCTCTGACTACCTGTTTATGCTCAGATTTCACGGGATCATATCTCGGGAGGAAGCGGAGCGGATGTTGCAAGAAGGGGACGGCTGCTATCTGGTCAGAGAAAGCCAACGTGCTCCTGGTCAATACACACTAAGCTTAAGGTGACCTTTTACTTGCTTTCTTCCTGATTGACCCAAGCTTTCCGCATGTGGTTTTAACATTGATTGCAAGTAACCTAAATGGACATATTGCTAATGTGGAACTCTCTGGTACTGGTGGCATCTTTGTTGTGTGAAACATCGTCGTAAATTTAATTTCACATGGAGTTGCCTTTTACTTCCTTTCTGTAGATCTTGAGGTCACAGGTTTGATTCACAACCATGGTTAGCCGCATTTCAACGTGTGTAAAAGGCATCTGGAGTCATTCACTATGGCATTTATCATAAAACCTATGTTGCTTTTGGATGTTAACACCCTGAATCAATCAGTCGTTCTTTAGAGCTGAAATAACTGCATATGGAGTTCATGTTCAGCACTGCTTAACATAAAAAATATGCACTCGGGAGTCGACAGCTTGTTTTCTGCTCTTGTAAGTGAAACAGGATTCATATTTATGGGAAGCCAGCAGACAATGAAGCCAAGGAAAGGACAGGGGAAATTAACTGTGAATTTAACTTTAAGGTAGAAGCAGTAATGTAAAGGGAAATGAAAGCTAGTGAAAAAACAACTTGCTGTCGATTAGAGCCAGACCCACATCCTCCACAATAGTAGTGCCTGCTTTGTTGTGACAATACAGCATCATCAGCTTGGCGTACTGGTGTCAGTGCAAATGACAGTACACTGAGACATTTCTATCACACTTTATTGTCATGGCTATACTGCAGCAAATAATTTACACCCTACAGTTGCTGCTTTCTTGTTTACATAAACTAACGACGAAAAAGGCTGTGAAAATATTAATGCGGTAGATACTCTTCCTGACTACAACGTCACCCCTGACTGTGAAAGTAGATATACTGTGAGGCGTGCTTGTATATGTTGTACAGAAGCAGTAGACTATGCAGCTTCCCCATACCACCGTCCTTCGTCTCTATGACCTGTCTCCCGTCTTTCCTCAAAACCCTTTCTCCGCCATAAAGTAGTGTGTGGAGGCATGTCAGTCATTCTGATCTCTCTCTCTTTCTTGCATTAAAGTTCACCGTCTTTTTTATTTTAATTCAGTAACCCTTGTTAATTATTTTTCATACTTGAGGGACCACATCAAAGTTTTGCTTCAATAAGCCATTACACCTCAGTTTATTGTTTTACCTGCAACAAACTTCGTCCTAATAAGCTCAATGCCCGTCTAGAGAGTGCGCATAGTCAATTTACCCGTATATTTGCACAGGGAGCTCAGAGCTGCACACAAACTAAAGCTTCTTGCTCAGCAGTTTCACGCTTCTCTCCTCAGGTTTGGAAATGCGTGCAAGAACTTTAGGTTGTATCACGATGGAATGCACTACGTTGGGGAGAAGCGCTTTGCAACACTGCAAGACTTGGTGGCCGACGGTCTCATCACAATGTACTTGGAGACGTACGCGGGCGAGTACATCAACTCCATGTGCGCCCAGTCACGATACGAGGACAGCCCATACATGACGCTCCACTCATACCAGCGGCAGCTTCGTCAGAAGCAGCAGCAGTCACTTCGCATGCGCCACCACCGACAGCCACCACCTGCTGCTGAGCA
This sequence comes from Dermacentor variabilis, assembly GCF_050947875.1. Lineage (NCBI taxonomy): Eukaryota > Metazoa > Arthropoda > Arachnida > Ixodida > Ixodidae > Dermacentor > Dermacentor variabilis. The sequence continues at coordinate 115,649,276 of NC_134572.1, read as the reverse complement.
AGAGAGCCATGAGTATGACAAGCCCGATGAGGTGAGCGCTGGTTGTCACTACACAACACAATTATATACCTACTTAGATCTTACTATTGAAAGGGAAAAAATAGACATCCACCTTACTGTAGCATGAAGCTACAAAGAAAACCCATACGGGTTTCTTGGAAAGGAAAGTTTGCTGTTGAAAAAGATTCGTCCTGGTCTGTGATTCAAACTTGGGACGAATGCCCTACCGGGGCAGTACTCTTTCTGTTGCACAATTGCGGCCGGTGTCCTAAAGTCATGTTTGCCGCCATACACTAGCATTATGCGGTAAAGTATACAAACATCGCAAAGGTCATATTAGTTTCGTATGCCATTGCACCGCAAAGACAATTTTCGGCCAAATTCTCTTGAAAAATAGGGTGAGCTTTAGAATGAGGTAAATACTCTAATTTGATATAGTGAGCTGCGGTTATTGCTTGAACATCTTCCTATGGCGGGCTGAAAAGTGGTGTTTTCGACGGGAGATGGCATGTTTTCAATGCATTCACTGTCTCCTAAGCTCTGCCAAGACATATGCTGCCACTAAAGGGTTTGCTATTGAGGTCACCGTAGGGGTCAGGCACATGTGTGCTAATTGGTCAAGCTCTAATTATATGGCGAAGGTCGGTTTTGACTAATTTGAGGGTCGAAATAACGAAGGTCTGGGCCCAAAAAAATGCAATGGCACAGGCCGGGACCTTCGGTCGAATTTGAATTAACTAAAAAAATTGAATTAACAAGAGTCGAATTAACAAAAGTTGTTTGTATTACAACAGCTACTTGTGGACACAAGTTCTCATCAAATCACACATTACTTATGCATATTTGTGCTTCTAGTAGGTAATGTACTATGTTCTGGTCACAAGTGCAACTTGTGTTCTGTGGCCACTCAGAAACGTATTATTCAGTTTGTTTTGTGGCGAATAGCTTTATATCTCCGACACCTTTCATGTCATTATTGTGTCATATTGTGCAATGTAAAAGTATGAGACTTATAGTGAATTCCAATGGCAGATTCGGAGTGGCCGGTGAACTCTGCGCCGGAGCACTCTGCTACAGCGAAGGGTAACAGAATGAAATCTACGATTGTCGTAGAGGTACTCCCACAACAGCAATTGGCAGGGGGCACTAGCACACATCTGCTTCCGAAAGCGCCCAGCATTCCTGGCATTTTTCGGCCTTTTCGGCTTGAACTCTCGCACATGCTGTGTTTGGAAGTTTCATGTTTCCTTTTAGCCTCCTGGTGCTCTAATGGAAGTCACACCACATGTAAGTCTTCGTCTCTTGTTTGCCATGGTTGTGTGCCAGAAATATTGGAGACGCAGCGAAGCCCACGGTCAGTGTGGTGGCAATATATCGAGACAGCCTGAAGTGCCTTCAGAACTGCATTTCATCAACAAAAGGAAAGGCTCTCAAAATCCAAACTTCCTAAAAATGTGCCGTTGTTACCTCTTTATCCAAATACTGGCAAACAATGTTGTCGACAAAACAAGCAACTTTCGGTCTCTTGGCCAACGGCCGAAACATGATGTCGAAAGCTTGCTTGAATACACTAGCTTCCAAAGCTTCTTTGTTACTTGAGTCCCCGCTGGTCGATTAGGAACTTAAGCTAGATGAATCATCGCTCTCTGCAAGCAGTAAAAGCGCAAGTTCATAATCTGAAGCATCCCTCATTGCGTCCGTGAGACCACGATTCGCATTCACAGGCGTGCGCATGCCATAGCGGTACGTTGGCTGTGGGTGGCTACTTCTGGTCGACTTCCGGGCTACTTCCGGAAATTGCTTCCCTGTGCAGTGGATCTAGCGTCGGAGCTACTCCCAATCCGCCAGTGAAAGATACAGGAGGCACTTTCAATCTCCCAGTGAAATAGACTTGCTCCACAAAGAGCAGAGAAAATACTACCGGAAGTGCTCCAAATCTGCCACTGGAATTCACCATTAATTTTGCATAGAATTACATGGAGCATACCTAATATCTTTCTTTCGTATGTGAAGCACCAATTTTTCGTTGTGGACGCGAACAGTGAGACATGTCTCGGGCCTCCATAGTGTTGCCTGCTATGTATGAGATGGAACTATCGCTAAGGTTGCTACTTGGGCCTGCTGGTGTGCTATTAGAAGGTATCACATTGCATGTAAAGAACATGGACAAAAGCAAGGAACGAAGATGCGCACATATTATAGTGTATAGTTACATATTTTTGGAAGTAAGGCATTTATATTGGAACTCATGATTTAGGGTATCCTCTCCACTTGGCAGGCCTTCTGGTATAAATGAATACGCTTCAACACCTGTCACATGTGTTAGTAGTACTGCCTCTAGTATGGCCCAGTGTCATGCCTGATAGTTCTGCAAATTAACTTGGTGCCAGGCTCTCGTTGCCTATGAATATTGGGTCCCAATACTGAGGCCTCCGATAGCACTTCTGTACTTGTCCTTATCACCTTTTTAATGGCTCTTTCTTAAGCGGTTATGCCAGCTGAATACGCTGAGGTTATAGTAGTGTGGCCATTTCTCCCCCTTTATAATGCATGTCCTAAGCATTGATAAAATCATGAGTAATAATAAAAGTAATAATAAAGTAATAAAAGCAGCAAGTAACGATATGTTAAAGAGGCCCTGAAGCACTTTTTATCAAAATGGAGAAATGCATTTGAAGGTAAAATAGGCTATTTCAGAAATACTTCGCTGCAAAAAGTACTTCAGTGCGTTCAGCAGAAGCGGAGCTATTGTCAATAAAACATGCCCTTTGCGGTGCTTCCACTTCTTCTTTAATGCCTTGCACTGTGAAGGCTATGGAGGAGCAGGGCATGCTCACAATGCTCTGCCTGCTGAATGTCACCATTGTGCACAGTTCAAGTTTGATTTTCGATATTAACATAGATGCCACTACTTCCGATTATGGCGCCTACAGTGCACCAAACCTAAGCAAAATGCGGTTGTCTTCAGCGAGCTGCAGTGTGCTCAGTGCCAGTGCCTCAGTACCAGTGGACTCATCGTGGTCCCTGCGGTGGCTATGGTATGTGTGCAGTGTTTGCTTTATGCACAACAGCACTTGAGTGTGGGCCCGCGCTCATATGTTCGTCTGACCGGGCTAAGTGAGGTGGACTGGCGTTTTCCTTCACTAGCTTGACCAGCAAATAATAGCCATATCCAACTTTTGCATTTTGAAGCGTTATCAATAAGTCTGCCAAGATGTCTAACCACGAGTGACCAGGAGTGAGCGTGCACTGGCAAGTGTGTGGTGCGTGTGTTCTGACCTAAGTTTTGCGTGGTTCAAGGCTAGTTGAGTGTTCAAAGCTAGTTGAAATTAGCAGGAGCCGACGACTACAACACCAATAAACAGGGTGGCCAAAGTTGAGTTCCTACGCGGGCGGCGGTGGCCGAGCGTGAGTAGACAATAGTTGGCTTCTTCCGGAAGTACATAATTATTATCAAAGTTCTAAAGCAAATTTTTGCTTACTTCAGCCTATTTATAAACTATAAATAAACACAGTAACAGTAGGAAGTGCGCTCATTCAATCACCCTTCTTGATTGATGCCTGCTGTTGGCCAATAGCAGCCGCTTATGGGATTCCACTATACCACGAAATAAATCATCCAGAAAAGAGTGAGGAGTAGGCTTCTGTTTAAAAGAGAGCATTTGAGAGAAAGGGGCCTTTGCAATTCGCTTGCGAGCTCTACGCGTTGCGCATGATTGCAAATTTTGGCTGAGATGTTCACAGCAGCGCATGCTATCTGTGTCTTTTCACCAAGCCCGAGGGGTGGTTCAGGAGTTCAAAGCTGTAGCAGCTGAACACGTACGACAAACATCCTAGATGAGGAGCACTTATTTAGTGCTTGGAACAGGGCACTGAATGGACAGCTAAAAGGCACCACTTCTCAGCTGATTTTGGGTTTCCGCAGAACTATTACGTCAAACTTCTCAGCTCATGTGCCATTACCCAACGGGGAGGGACAAAGTAAAAATTTATGTATACAAAGAGCACACAACTGCATTTCACCAAATCATACAGCTGTCGCCCCGTCATGTCGTTCAGAAAAGACGAGAAAATTTTTATGCAGTTTGACTAAAGAGCCACCTAAGACATTTTACCAGCTTTCTTGTTGATTTCCACGGCTACAGTGATTATTCTGATAGTCTCCTCAGTGTTCTGGTAAGTCCCTTTGGCTTAGAAAACATAGGAGAGCAACCACAGTTTATGCACTGAGTGGCAGGACAACTTATAACAGCAATTTTACTTGTCTTCTTGGGATACTCACGTAATAAAAATGACTGGCATGTGCTTTACTGCTCAACAAAGGTTTGGCACAACCCAGATGTTCCCAGCAACACAGAAAAGAATTGTGGTGTCATAGCAACTTCTGCATATCAGAATTAACTTTCATACTCAGCCTATATACTTTAACTTTACAGAAGCAGAAAACACCACATCTACACCACTTTTTTTTCTCCCCAGCTTTCTTTAGGCTGTAGCTAATTTGATTAGGCTTAACAAACCCTTCCTTGCTTTGCTTTACATGGCCTCCATGATTTTGACACTCGACATACAGCCAAGAGTAGCTGGACAGTATAGCCAGTACTCCATAATGTGTCTGATCTTTTACAAGCTAGGCTGTGTTGGATTTAAACAAGATTTCAAATGCTGTTTTGAAAACAGAAGTTGATAATATATTACTTAGCAAGTTCTTAGTAACCAGATGCAAATAGTTGAAGAGCAGTGTTCTTCATCACTCTCTCTCTCTTCTTGTTCCTATAGCCAGAAGGTACCAATAGACTGCATTTAGAAAGGCAGGGAAACAAACTATAAACCTAAGTACTGTCCAAGAGTTTTGTCTCATTTTTAATATTTTTTTAATAGTTGTTGACCCAGTAATTATGCCGTTAATCCTCAATTCTTTGAGAGCATAACAAGTAATTATGTTACCTTGTAATGCAACCAGTTTAAAATGTGGAGAAGTTAAGCATGGCTTCGGACTTGAAGCAAGAGACTATTCATGTTACAGGAACTTTATTCATGGTCTCATGGTACCAGACACCACTTACGTGTAACACAGACACTATGACCGTGCTTCTGAAAGCAGAGTCCAATCATCACTTGATGGGGTAGAGGTGATAGAAGGCCTATCTGTGTTTCCAAATGAAGTGCGCTATTGGAAGGGCCAATTTGACAGCCTTTGGCGACATGTGTGGCCTTCAACTGCTGCACCACGCAACAGTTCTGCGGAAGCCTTTCAATGTGGAGGAAAGTGCATGAAGGGAAAAATCGACGTCTATTCTAATTATAGTGTGAAGCTACAAAGGAAACTAAATTTTTCCCTTTCAAGTTTTTATCTATAATAAGTAAGACAATGTTTATAATGGCAAGATGTAAGATTGAAAGAAAATTAGAACCCATTGACCCCAGTGCATATACACGGTTGCACTTGTGACACATAAATTTAGAATGTACTATCAGCGGAATTGGCCCACGATAACGGTGAGATAGGCTGCGCTATCACCAGACTCACCGAAATCGGCCCACTTATATGGCCTGCCCACCAGCCAAAATGTGGCAGCACTTGGAGAAGAATGCGTCGCATTATGATAAGCAGAGCACACATTTTTTGTGTTAGCACTCCTATAACTCTTTTGTTACCGCTAGAAATGTGCTCATTTTGGGTGCTTTTATGTTTTAATGTTTTATTTCAAGATTTAGTAGTCGCAACCTATACTTCAATACATAAAATTATAGCCTGAACACTGGTGCTTTGAAGGGATGCAGAGGAGTATTAATTAAACGGTTTTTGAGAATAATAATTTAAACTTCAATAATGCACCTCAACAAACATTAATGAAAGCAATAATTTTCTATTTTTAGTATAAAGTATACAACATATGCACTTGCTTCCTAGTTCCTAATTTTTGTGAGTCGGGTCACGCGACGAAATTATCATGAAGATTTGTTGGCACCAATACTAGCCATAAAGATGCCCGTTCTATGCTGGAAAGCAGTAGTGTTGCAAAATTAAAAACTGGTAAGTTCCTATTGTACAGAGAGCATTCGTCTTCACTCCTTGCAGTAGGAACCTGGTTTGTTTTTGCTGCATTCTTTAGGCTTGCGAAGCAATGGTTGTCAGGTCAGGGAGCATGCAGAAGCCTCTTCATACTTGGCTATTGCGTCGGTCAGCTCTTCTGTAGTCTAGTGTGTATTCAACTGGCGCTGGAGCCTCCATGTAATTTGTTCAGGTCCTGTACAGTGCTGTACAGTAATGTAGAGTGTTGTATAATATAGTACAGTAATGAATAAGAGCACTTGCACAGGCAGTGTTAAAGATGTGACTGATCAGACTTCTAGTCAAGCTTCAGTCAAAGGTCAGCCTGAAATCGACTGCGTGCACTTGTGTGAGGGAAAATCCCTTACAACGAGAGGGATTTCTCGTGATAATTTGTACATAAACTGTTGGAACACTGATGGATGAAAGCAACCCATGGTGGGAAAAGAAAAGTGCCACTTGATATTAGCCGAGCACAATTGTCAAGATAACATGCACTCATGAACACCTACTGTTGTTTGAGACATCATTAAAACAGCCTAGGCGTCATATAGAAAAATTAGACAACCCAACAGAAACTTCTGTGTTTTCACTGCTGCTGTCATTTAAAAATTATGTTGCCAAGTCGACCAAAGTGCAAATTTTGTGTCGGTTATTGAGAAAGTTCTAGGATCACTGGAGGCTAGTTTCAACAAAACCTCCAGTCGAAGATTTATATTTCCAGACTCACCAATCTTCCTAAAATTAACAAATTTGACAAATGGTTAAGTTCAGTTGCAATTTCAGAGGATTCATGACGTTGTTGGTAGAATTTCAGTGGGAATGTTTAACAATACCTAGAAAAACTGTCAATCAAATTGACTGATTTCTATAGGCCTGGTAACGAAAGAGTTAATAATTTCGTTCACAGACTCTTTGCTTCTTGACACAAAAGGTTCAAGGCAACCACTAAAACCAGCACAAATGTTAGAAGCAACATAGCGTCGGCTCCTGTGCCACGCAGCGTGAGCCATGCCCTTGTGTGTTCTAGTGGAACAAGTTTTTATTTAATCACATGCACCTATCACGTGGGACCAGAAAACTATAGATTTTCTCGGGCACATCATGCTTGTGTAGCACTTAATTTTTTGCATCTTATCTTTTCAGGAGCTTGATTGTCCCCTGCTAGATGGCATCCCTGAAGATATAAACGTCCAAGATTTTGAGAAACCCCATGCTTTTAAGGTATGCCACAATTTCTTTTCTTTTTCTTTGAGAAAATGAGCTCCTTTGACATTTGTCCAGTAGCAGCAGTTACATTCCAATGAGTGGAATGCATAAAAGTTCATTTAGTACTTAGATTTATATGTTCATTAATGGAATCCAGATGTTTGACATCAGTCCATTTTGGAGCTGCAGCTCGGCTGTCCCCTCACGCCACTTGGCAACAATCCGCAGATGCCACTTATTGGGCAGTTGTATAGATTACGGAAGAATAGAATTTGCTTAGCATACTGGGCTTTTCACCACTTAGTTGAAACTCACTGAAGTAAGAAGGACCGTGTCAGTTCAACTTCTGTTAAGAATGGAACACTTTTGGGAGAAAATGAGACTAGTGTCTGCTCAGGAGACTTTTATCGCTTATATAGACACGTATTCGCATTTTCTTTACAACTTTTCATCTAAAGTCTTTGGGAACGCCACCCACAGGCAACACTCATGAAACATGTTAAGTACACATGGAATAACGTGCTCCTTCTTTTTTAAGCATTCAGCTACAGATTATGCAGCTTTTATTTCACTGGTGTCAGTTGTCTTACAGTGGCGTCACCAGATGTGTTAGTCAGGGAATGATCTTAATGGATGAAACAGTTGTCATAGTTTATGCGACTTTTTTGTCCGCGGGTGAAATGATGCACTGGTGTCTGTGTGGATTTACTGACAAAATAACTGTTAGCCAGGATATCTGGCATTGATTCATTACACAAGCAGGCATGCAACACATGCTGAGTGTAAGCTAGCAGATGCGTTATATGTAACAGAAGACAATTGAGAGTTGAAACCTTTCTTGTGTTCTTTCTTCCTCCTCATTTTTGTGGTGTTGCTAGTTTCATAATGTGTGTTTTCGCAATGGTACTTCACTTAGTATGAACATAATGAGTGATAGAGTGGATGAGGTTTATTGATATTTGTTTTTTCCACCCTATGTCTCATTTTGTAATGACATCGCACAGGTGCAAGTGCCCTGTATGGCACCTGAAGACCTGGGAGTCACTCAAATGAATAAGTTTTGCTTGTAAAGTATGTTCATATGCCTAAGTTATGATGATCATACAATTGATGTAAATCGTACACTGAACAAGTGAAAGAAAGGAAGGGGAAAAGAAAATTTTATGTTCTGTAGCTGAATACTTAAAGGAAGGAGCACATCATTACATGTGTACTTGACATGCTTCATGAGTGTCACCTGTGGTTGATGTTCACAAAGACTTCATGAAACCTTGTAATGAAAATGCCAATGTATGTCTTTGTAAGCCATAAAAGCCTCTTGAGCAGACGCCAGTCACATTTTCTTCCAAAGATGCCCCATTCTCAGCCGAAGTTAAACAGACACTGTTGTTGCTTACTTCAGTCAGTTTCAACAAAGTAGTGATAAGCCCAAAGAAGCATGCTTTTTACTTTCTCTGCAAAATTGATCAGTAACTCTTTGGAATTGTTACACGCAGTGTTGAAGACCAGGGAGTAACAAAAAATGAACAAGTTTTGCTCATAAAGTAGGTTGATATGCTTACGTCATGATGATCACAGTTGTACTAAATCATACCCTCAGCAAGTGAAAGAAAGGAGGGGGACAAGAAAATTTTATGTTCTAGTGCATTGGGGTTCACTTGAGTTTCCTGTTCCCAATTTTGGTGAAAAAGCTATAATGGTGGCTTATGTACGGAGCAGGTGGCAGAGTGAATATATGTATATGTTGGACAAATCACCTTTTCTTATTTATCATCTTCAGTGAATTCTGCATGTCAAGTGACTTTGATTATTGACTAGACAAACTTAATAGGTGTTTATCAGTGGAGACTGTCAGTCTACCATGGAATCAGTCAATTTGATTCTTTTTTCTTATATGGTACTCATACTGGCTAGACCATATGTTGTACTAGTGCAACCTTTAGCAGTGTTGCAGTCTGAATTTTTTGTTTGCTAATCTGGTAAGTACTATTTTACTCTAATTATGTTTGTTCTTTGGCCAGGACAGATTTCTGTTCAGTACTCAACTAAGAATGATGCCTGGGGAAGGGGGTGGCACTGATGTGATGAGCTCTGTACAGTCTCACAGTAACAGAACAGAACTGTGGCATCAGCTTTGCTGAAGGAAATAAAATATGAACTTGAAATGTGATTTGTCATCAAACAAAGCACCAATTCAAAGCTTGTACCTTCTGTCATCCCCACCGTGGTTGAAAACTTGAAGCACCAAATGTCCCTTAAGAAGTTTTGCTTGTAGTCCTATGCGAATTTGCTTTTGGAGGCGCGGAGCGGGTTGAATGAATCTGTCAATTCAAAATGGGGCAAAGAGATGTTGGTCACGTGAGAAGAACTTGGCAGGACAATTAAATAAGTTTAATAGCTCATGCATATTGATGCATATGATTTTCTTCATTTTTCTCCAATTTCATGCATATATTATGATAAAAAACTGGACATGTTTAAAAGCAGTTATCTGTTCATTTGTCTTACACAGGTAAATAACTTCAAAGGCCTTCCTTGGTGTGACTTCTGTGGCAACTTCATGTGGGGTCTGATAGCCCAGGGTGTACGGTGTGAAGGTATGGTTATACACATTAATTTTTTCATTTTGTTATTCCTTGAGGTGGGTGAAGATCAACTTTTTCAAATACAAATCGAATATCAATGTAGTATCTAATATCGAATTGAAAATTGAATAGTCAGACGCATATGTTTACAGCAGGAATACTTATTTTGGATTGTTGGAATAATTAGGTACCATGCTTGTACTAACTAGTGCAAGAAATACAGCTAACTATTAGGGACAAAAGATTAGTTTTAAGCACAAGATCACTAATTGTCACTAAAAAAGCACCACGAATAGCCTCTCAGCATCTTCAGAGCTTGCTTGCAAACAATCTTTCCAAGAATTGATGGCTGCTTTATGACGCTTTTGAAAAATGCTAAACAAATGGTTGCTGAAAGAAAACTAGAAGTTCTGGGAAAATAAAACTGCCAAAAGACACGTGTGCTGTAGGCACATGTAAAAGGGCCCATTGCAAGAAATACATCACTGGTTCTTGCATAAAAAATAAAAGTACTACATAACGAAACTGCCAAAAACACTGGATGACAGATTGCAAGCAAAAATCACAGGTTGTCATGCAGGCTTCCATCTTGAAGCCGAAAACAAAGCTTGTGTTGCCCATCTTGTTTCTGCATTGTTTTGAAAACTTTTGTTGTCGTATCACTACTGATAATTTCTTATTTCAGATCTAGAAACGAATGAAAATTTGCAATGTTTAACCAGATGGAGAACAGTAGCAGGACTTTAAAGTCACTTTTTACGAAGTATTTGGTTAGTTTTGAATATTAGAAAATACCAAATAGCTAGTTTTTGAATATGAATATGAATACAGTCAAACCTCAGTGTAACGAAGTTGTACTTGCAGCGAAAAACATTGTTAAATTGCGAATATTGTTAATTTGATGTTTTAAAGTTTCACCATTAAAAACAACCTCACAAATTCCCAGAGCATTTCTAGTGGATAGTCTCTTATAAGCAAGCACTTATAAGCAAATTGCAAGAAACTCGGGCCATAATAGCACAGTTGTGAGCGCCAGCGTGTGTGGTTCAAATCATGCCGAGAGCACTGTATCGATGTAGCTCACGACATCCAAGACTTGCCTCTGCTGTGTCACGCTGTGCCATAAATCTTGGACACCATAGCTGACCACGCTTAGTGCCCGCAGCCGGCGCCCACAATATAAAAACAAAAGTGTAAAAAGATACTGATATTCATCCTGAGCAAAAAAAGCTTACACTTTTGGCAAAAAGGCAGAGCATTGATGGTGATAGCGAACAGACTGCTATATGAAGTAAGGTTCATAGCTTTATTGGTGTCATGAGCGCTCAGGCAAACATTAACAGATCTCACTTGATCACCACAAACTCGGTCACAATGCAAGCGAGCGCTTCGCACTGTGTCTTAGAAATTTCAGATTACCCAACCGGCAACACTAAACACGCGGGTACAACAAAATGTGTGTGAAGGCACCAACCTTTGTCAGCTCGTCCTTTTTACTTGTTGCGGAGAAATTACCTCCAAGATAGGCCACGAGGAGGAGAAACCAGATAGGTGCATGTTCCTGCTCCCACTCCCACACGTGCTTGATCATGCACGGTCACTCTTTCCCTATCCCCCTTGTGCTGAAGGAATCGTCAGCACTCGTGTTTCCCCAAATGTTGTGAACTGTCACGCATGCCGCAGCCTTCTCAAGTTGCTTACTAACGAGACAAACGGTGCCGCAGTGTTTCCTGCCTACCACATCCCTGCGTGCTTGCTTTGTCGGCATTTTTGCCGCTCTAACTTTTTATGCAGAAGGACACTTGAACTATTGCCTCGGCCGATGTTGTTATAGTTTTTGCTAATTTACTGGCCTACAGGCTTTCCAAGCACGTGCTTGAAATGGCAGAAAACTTTGTTAAATCAAATAAAATCGAAACCGTGTCACAAAATTTCTTTGCTAAATTGCGAAAAGAAATACACGGTTTTCAATGCAACTAAGATCGGGGGATGAAAATAGTTTGTTACATCATGAATTTCATTAGGTTGAGGTTCGTTATATCAAGGTTTGACTTTAGTTAGTCTGTAATATTCGATTCGTATTCGAAATTTTGAATATTCACCCACCCCTCATTATTATTATTATTACTTTCTTTTTTACTGTGTTTTGCTATTGTACCTTGCATTACATTCAACACATGGCAACAATTCTCCGTTGTATCCCAATTTCTGCTCTACAGTATATGGGATCACTTTTCTAAAGAGTGTCCTGAACAGTGTCCCAAACATGTCTTGTGGATAAGTTGAGCCACATATCTTGCATATCTCGTCTTTGTTTATTGTTGTTCACGTGCCCTGTTCCTAATTGTAAAGCATGCTTAACCCTTTCAGCACCACACTGTTATCCTGAATTCTGACCACAAACGTCCAAATTATTTTGAAAGACCTCAGTTGCCTGCCAACATGTTTAACTTTCTCTGCCAGCATTAACTCGCTCCTGCTTCATGGATTGTGTTTTGCCATCTGCCAGAGGCAACACAACACACCAAGACGAAACCAGCTCGTCCATGGTATTGCTAGAAAATGAAAAGTATCATCGACGAGCTGAGCTTGTCCTTGGTCATTTTTATCAGAAATGTGTGGATGAACCCAGCTCGTTCAAGGCGCGGAAGGGGAAGGGTCCGGAAGGGTCCAATAGCATTATGCACTCATGCTATTTGGACTCATTTTATCAGTGCCTGTTATACTTTGAATTCTTAATCCTTTCATGAATGAACTGGTCATACCTGAAGTAATGATCAACAATGTTTTTGTATGCAAGTCTGAAAATGCACAAGAATGAGTGGTTGTATATCTACACCACCTCCTGTGTAACCATGATTGCGATTCAGCATCAGCAGGTTACATCATCTATCTACCACTATGCTAAACACTATGGCAGCCCATGATGTGTCGTTTTGTCAATGTGTGGCCGCATAATTTTTCGTCTAAGAGGAAACTTCAGTACCTTGATTTGGGCTAGTTGGTGCATCTTGATGGTTTTCATAAAAAAGCGCTAAAGACGAAGACAAAGTCGAAGGAACACATATGCGCCAGTCCTTTCGTATGTGTTCCTTCGACTTTGTCTTCGTCTTTAGCGTGTTTTTAGGAAACTTCAGCCATGCAAGTTCATAACAAACTTCAGCATACATGTGGCAATACATGCATGAGCTTGAGCAGTGTGCAAAGGTGGCTAAAATATTATAAAGGTGGCTCGACAAGCATTGAAGCTCTTTCTCAGATTGGTTTTTACTAGCAAAATGAACGCACCCATAAATAAACACACAGCCAACTTGGCTCTTTGAAATTAGGATTTTTCCTCCCGTAATAATTGCACTCCCATCCTTGGTCCTTTGCAGTTCCACAAAAAACAGTTGTGCTATAGTTTTGTGGATCCAGGGACAGATCCAGGTGCCTAATTTTTTTTTGGGGGGGGGGGGATTGCACTATTAGCCACACGTCTATAACCAAATAATAATGTTTTGTTTTCAATTGCATCCCTTAGTGCATTTTTCATCAACAATATCTTGCAGACAACCATGTAAGCAGTTATAAAAGAATTATTTGACACTGGTGGGTATGGCCAAACCTTGTAATAGCACGAAAAACTAGATACTGTAAGGAGACGGAAAAGGAAAGTGCAAATCGCACTTAACTTCTTCACTAACAAAAAAGTGTAGGCAAGAAAAACAGTAATGTTTTAAACATTTCATTTAAAATGGTTTTAGAAGTGCAGAAAAAGAAAATATTGAAAATCTTCATTTTCATATGGTACAAATGAGTGTCCACAAATGTGGACATTAGTTGGGAGTATGGTAAAAATAAAAGAAACAGTTTTACCCTTGCAGGCACAAAAAAACATTGCATTTCATGCACCAACCTCTTTGAACCATGCGTCAAGGACTCTCATGCACCAAATACTTTTGTCCTTGCACCACATTGCATTTGCAATTTTACACAGTTTCTGGGAAGAGGCCAAAACCATTTTCTCGTGTTGCTGTCAGGCAGCTAGGCTGCTCTGGTCTCTGGAACTGCTGGTTTACTTTCACACCTTTATTCCCTGGTACCATTTCGATTTGGGTTAGCTCTGGTTTTGGCTACATCCTGCTTCAAAGACAGGAGGGACTGCACCTTTTTTTGTAGTAGGTGCAAAGTTGTTGCCCCACGATATCATTCGACCCACGCATTGCGTACAGCAATGTCGAGAAAATGTGGGAGCATCCTAACAGCCCATTTCCTAGATTTGACCTTCGTCCTACCATATGAAATATACCTGTTGATGAGGTCCATTCCCCTCATCAGTTGATTGTATTCCGATACATTTCCCAGTTGCGGTACTTATTATTATTATTATTTTTCATCCTTCTACCAACACTTACATGAAGACAGACACATATCTGATCTCACACACAAGGGAGGTCGATTCTCCGTGGCTTACTTCGCTGGCATTGGGAAGTTTTGCAGCAGCGCCCTCGGTGCGGTTTGGATTTACTCTTCCAGGCATGAACTTTTTCTCTTGAAGTAAGCAGTCAAAAATCTTCAATGCTGTAAAATATTGATTCATGGAATTATGTGACTGCTGCGCAGTTGTCTCCACAAGCTGTATTCGCGTTGCTCCGCCTAGGCCACTGGCTTTCATGTCATCAGTGAGGACTGTACGTTTCCCAGTGATAAAATAAAATCATGCACTAATGCATCTGGGGAGGTTAAAACAAAATCTGTGAGATAACATGCTACGAAACATGGAAAGAAACGCACCAGATCTCCACACCCACAATTTAGGTCCACAGACAGGACACTGAGTGCTCTACTTTCACAACTTCTGTCCACAAACGTGGACACACTTTCGACATGTATGATAAATGTGAATTTTGGCTTTCAGTGCATTGAAACTTTGTTAAGTGATTCACAAAGGACAGTGCCATAAATTTTACCCCCTCTATTCCATTAAAAAAAATGTTAATTGCGAAAATTTGAAAAGCTTACGCCTTGGTTGCTGCGCGCTATGTGAGCTGGTCGCTGCCAATTTGTTTTATATCAGCCGCTGAAGGTGACTTGTGCTGCCCTCTTTTGGAGCATGTGTAAAGCACGCTCTGTGAGACGAAAGGCATGAGTTTGTATGAAACTGAACGGTGTCGAGATCTATTAATGCTGAAAGGTGACTTGTACCAGTGTGGACCCCTAGCATAGCAGTGCAGAGTAAGAAAGCACGTATCTCTGAGTGAAGGAGGGAGAAGTGAAGGCTCCCTCCTTGCTGCCGTACTGATGGCCCCGCTTATTTAAACTTATTTATTTATTTATTTATTGGAGGTGGAGAGGAATCAATTAGCTCGCTTTCACAAGGGCAACGGTTGCATTAGCGAGTTTCGCCCCTAACAAAAAAGGCAGATGTGAGGGGTGCTTTGCTTGCCCTGGGTCATGATAGTCACCGCAGTGGCATAAAAAATTCCACGTGCCGAAAAATCGCTGTCGAGAAAAATGGAAGTGGGGAGGGGGTTTAGCTAGTGACCTTGGGGGCAGGGGTGAGGTGACCCATCCCCTTCTGGATCTGCCATTGCCTGGATCACTTGTTCTGGCTGACAGGGATAGTGCATACCACTGAGAGCCATTTCTCAGACAAAAAAAAATTAATGCTTTCCATCATGGTACCAGTGCAAAAGCCAGTAAAAAAAACACACAGACAGTTCCACAGCTAGTAGCGAGTCAATTGGTGAGCTGTACATTAGCCCTATTTTTAAAGTGAAGCATTCCTTGCCTAACTTTCCGCTATTCGGTGTGCCATGGTGGTGGTAGTGGTGGTCACTGGATGTTTCGCCAAGTAGGAGCTTTAGTGGAAACAGTTCAAAATAAGACGACGTAAGAAAGGGACAGACAACCGCGCTGGTATATTGCGCTGGCGTTGTTTCCACTCGAGTCATGAGCTAACCAGCCCAAATGTGTACGCTTCTGGAGTGGAAACTGTCATCACTGGGGATACTTTCACGAGATTTCGTGTGTCTCAGCATTGGACGCATTGGCGTTTACCATGGAGGGAGGAAATAAACTTCTCCATGACGTATACATTCTACAGCATTTCTAACACTGTGTCAGGAACACCTTCAGCTGTCTAGCCAACACTTCATTTGCCAAGTCATGTGAAACCTTGTGTGTTAGCATCACGGAAAGGAATCTCTAGAGAATATCGCCTCTAAATAAACTTACCTTTGCTCTCCAAGTTGCGCAGCTGTGGCTGATGACCGTTACAGGGATGCATTCATCGCCTAAATACACTACATGTTTCTTATTGTGATGCGCTGTTTTGTCTTGCTGGATCATCAAACCTTTGCTTACACTGATTCCCACAGTGCATAGTATCTGCTTAATTTTTTTTATAGTTAAAAAATTAAAATTAATATATGGGGTTCTATGTGCCAAAACCACTTTCTGATTATGAGGTACGCCACAGTGGGAGACTCCATAAATTTGGACCACCTGGGGTTCTTTAACGTGCTCCTAAATCTAAGTACACGGGTGTTTTCATATTTCGCCCCCATTGAAATGCTGCCGCTATGACCTCGTCGTGACCTCGTGCTTAGCAGCCCTACACCATAGCCACTAAGCAACCACGGCGGGTTTTCTTTATACTTCACAGCTGACCGTTCAATGACAGCATTGTCTTTTACTCTTTTCTGCCGAAAGTTGTTTTGCTGTGGGTGGTGGGCCATAATTCCAGTTATATGGCCGGCTTTAAGTCAAAGGCCGTGGAGTATGGCCTGGAACATCGGAATTGTGCTGCCAAAAGGCATTTCAGCATTGATGAATTCCATGCTTGCTATGGCAGAAGCAGCACAACAAGCTGCTCACTACAAATTCGATGTGTTGCATGCAAGCACACAATTTTGTACTGATAAAAGACCAATGAGAGTGAACTTGAAGACAAGGAAACACAGAAAAAGTGCTTGCATATTGACAACTAGCCATGCACAGTGTCTCAGCATCTGGTCTGTGGCTTCTGCTGCTTGACTCAATGCCTTGGTTTCAACTTGCAGCCATAGTGGCTGCATTTTTAGAGAAATACTTAACTGCCAATTTCCTTACATTTTAATGCATATTAGGAACTTGGAAGTTTTCAAAGTAATAGTACAGAGCCACTACAGTATTCTGCACACTGTAGTTGTCAGCATAAGCAGGGCGCTAAATTGAACTGGGTGCCACATCTCTATAGATAGAACAAAACAGTGCAAATGTAGAACTCAAGAAATGCTGCCATTCTGTGCCATTCTTACTGGGTGTCACCTTACAATTGTTGTCTTTCTTCTCATTTAGCCTAGTCATATGTGCTTCGGGCATTGCTACCAGCTAGAGCAAAACTGGTTTCTTTTGGTTTCCACTTGGCTGTGAAAATTTTTCCACAGCAAGCAAGAAGTAATAATCCTGCAATGCTCTCTTTGCAGACTGTGGCTTCAGTGCACACAATCGGTGTTCAGAGAAAGTGCCAAATGACTGCTTGCCAGACACCAAGTATGTCAAGCGGGTCTTTGGGGTGGACCTGACTACCCTGGTAAAAGCACACAATACCCCTAGACCGTTCGTTTTGGATATGTGTATCAAGGAGATTGAGCAGAGAGGTGAGCCCTGTGAATCCTTTGCCATGTACGGTACCTAGGATGCTTTTCTGACTCCTTTTAGGATGCTCTTCTGACTCTTCTGAAGCAACAGTAGATGGTCATTATAGCTAAATATTGAGTCAAGCCAAAGTGCAGTCAATGTGTGTTAATTTCACGCTTGATCGGACTGATGAAATGGATCAGACTATCCTGCAGGTTGAATTAAGCAAAGATCATAAAAAAAAAGCCAGAATACACCGCTGCTTCATTGGACACTGCAGCCGAATCTTAATAATTTGCTCCTAGTTACATTAAAAAATAAAATAATTCAGACTCGTCCTCTAGTGCTGGCAAGTGTATGCATTCTTCATGGCGGGTAACTCTTGTTAATTTGGACATATTTAGCCACCCACCGGTTTATTCGGAGAACCCTTAGAATGCGCTGAGCGTGGAGCACCGCAAATATGCAACGCATAAGAGCTAAATCGCTGTTAGCGTCCAGTAGAAACTAAGCAGTGGAATCCGTATCGCTATAGTCATCAGCGCGAACTGTTCAAGAACAACAGGTCGTCTAGCAACAACGGGCGCACTCCTCTGTCTCGGAAGCCATGCTTTACTGCCGCACATGATTTGCGTAAGCCACGTGCCTTCTGAACTGCTTGCTTGCCATTCATTATCACGTCGATGGCAATAACAGATCCGTCTTGTGGCGAGCAGTAGTTTTAGTTTGCCTCAGTGTAAGGCACGCGCGATGTTACACGCACATGAAAAGCCGTCAAGAATGAAGCATTATTATACTGTGGCCTGCACGCTGGTGTACATCAAACCTGCCGGCTACATTGCGATAGATCGATCATCTGTTGCCAACCAGCTCACTGGTGAAAGAATAATCGGTAGCCTGACAAGTACACCTACCCAAATGAAAAGATAAGCCTTGCGTCGC
This sequence comes from Dermacentor variabilis, assembly GCF_050947875.1. Taxonomy (NCBI): domain Eukaryota; kingdom Metazoa; phylum Arthropoda; class Arachnida; order Ixodida; family Ixodidae; genus Dermacentor; species Dermacentor variabilis. The sequence goes on along the minus strand of NC_134572.1, from coordinate 115,630,880 downwards.
GGTCGCACATGAAGGTACTTGCCAGGCCATAGCCGTTGTGAGTGCTTTACAGCTTCCGCGCTGATTTTGTACGTAATAGAAGCAGAGGTCACAGATCTGTTCAGTAGGTAAAGGCAAATTGGTGTAGTAAGCATATGTCTGTTGTTTTATGGATACATTCGTTAATTCGACATTAGGTTATTTAAACTTATTTCAGGCATTCTTCCGGTTTTGGGAAATACGAATTAACAAGCTTTTACTGTACTTTCCTGATTTACCCTTGAATTTAACATGCATCTGATATTAATGTGTTCAAAATAAAAAAATAAGAAAGCAATGACATTAGAGCTCCTTACAAAGTAGAAGCTTAATGTGCACCCGATTTTTTAACAACGAAATCTAACGATGCCTCTGGTTCTGGCAATCAGAAAACGATGAAAGCAGCAAACTTTATCTTCACAGAATGGAAATTTATTTACATTTCATCTCTGTCATCCTCACTCTCATACGGCACTTTATCTCAGCCTATAGAGAACTATGGGTTGTCTTTTGTAGGGCCCAGTGCATATTTGATAGTCTGCCTTTATCAAACAACTCCACAACAGTTGCAAACAGGATGGTGGTTCTTGCCTAGTGTGACCACTTTGCTAATTTGTCCGGTGATGCGTGCAATTCCCTAGAATGCCAAAAGCATGTGGTGTGAATTGTTGCTGCTTGCTTAGCAAGCAATACTTACTTGCTAAGCAGATAAAAGAAATACAATTAAATACAATAAAATAAATACTAATGTTTCTTCTGAATGAGCTTTTGTAATCAAGTACTGAAAGCGGTGTGTCGTGACCTTGTCATATGAGAACTTGTTTTGTTGCCATACTGCAATGGCTATGGCAATGCCACTCTCTAGGCTGGCGCTGATGGTAAGCTGTTTTGTCGCACACATAGCAAAGATTGTTTTGGTTTCATATCTGACTGCACCGTGCATGTTATGTGGCCAAGGCCAATTTCAGAATTGAAATAAAGAAAGTTTGGGCCCATAAAGATAGATGTATGGGTGCCAGCTGAGACTTTCAGTTAAAATTGAACTACCACATTTCTCAATTCTAACACACCTTCTATTGTAATGCACAGCTGTTTTCCGTGACTAAAAAAAGAAGGAAAAATAATCACCCTCGGTTGTAATGCACACACGTTTGCTGCAACCTAAAAGAAAGAAAGGTCCTTTACAGTACTGCACACCTCATTCTTTCATACAGGAATACAACTTTCTTTCATTTGGAAAAACAAAGATTTACTCCCAATATACTAATGTTACGATAAATTTAAGAAGTCCCAGATTTTGCCGAAAGGCAAAGCATCGATTACGATAGCAAATTAGTAGACAGCTATACGAAAAGTAAGGATGGTAGTTTTATCGGCCGTACAAACTTTTAAACATTCGCTTACTAACTAAATAAACAAGCATGGTGTCACGCGCGCACAAGCAAACATGAGCACGTCTCACACAAGGACCGCGGAAACTCTTTATCAAAACGCTTGAGTGCAGAACTGCAGTAGCAGGAGCGAGCGAATTGACCTTTGTGTGGCCTCTCGCTTCAACGGGCACTAAGCTATGAGAACACAGCGCGGTGCTCCTAGATGCTTAGACTCTGTCTCCATTGCAGATCGCTTTCAATATAGGGACCGTGCGACCATGCCGTATGTAGCAGCCACCAGAGTAGAAAGCTTCTCCTGTTTGCGCCAGTCCCATGCACAAGTTTGTGGAACTCCAAACACGTGTGATACGGCCCCATTTCAGTCCGCCTCCGCACACGTGATCATTTTCCTTGTAATTGCGGCAACGTGATGAACTTGGCATGTCTTTGCAGTCAGCACTTCCATGCTGATAGAGCAAATGCAGAAAATGGAAAGACCGGGAAGACAGATGGTGCAATAACCTAAGAACACATACTACAGCACATGGAGGAAGCTACAGCAGCCAGGCTCAAAGCACGTGCGAGGGGGACATTTTGAAATGCTGATGGCGATATGGTAATGCAGATTTAGGGTCGTACTCGATTCTAACGTGCACGCAATCTTTGAACCCATTTTATTGGAAAAAAAGGGCACATTAGATTCGAGTAAATGCGGTAACTGAAATGTCAAATTAACATAAGTATACGGCACTTCAAATTGCTCTGAAGCAATACGTGCAGCAAGTGCCCCACTGAGCACTACAGCTTCCTCGGTGAGCAAAGACATTCTTCAAGTGCTATGTTATATATGTACACTTATATTTCTCGCCTTGCGTAAATAAGTTGCATGCAAAGCACAGTGTGGTTTAAAGCCTGGCAAAAGAAGGAATGGTCAGTGCTCTGTGAACTTGTGTTTCATTTGTGTAAGCACATTTAAGGAAAATTGCTTTTTCTATTTCTTGCAGGCTTAGATACGGAAGGCATTTATCGTGTATCTGGATTTAGTGATGAAATAGAAGCCTTGAGGATGTCATTTGAGAAAGGTAATAATTGATTTTACTATATAGATTTTCTCATTTCTTTGTTGTTAGTATTTGATGTAGTTGTGTGAGTAAACATACCTTTATTATGCAAACTCTGTTATCAACATTTTCCTGGTTTGCTACAGATGGAGAAAGTGCACCATTGAGTGCATCAGCATATGAAGACGTCCATGTAGTGGCAGGGGCCCTAAAACTGTTTCTGAGGTTGCTACCAATACCCCTGATCACCTTCGACAGCTATACAAAGTTTTTTGATGCAGTCAGTAAGTGCACATCATTTACTTTTCAACTTTGTTTTTCATGTGGACGCCTAAGTACCCAGTTCTCAAACCATATACATAATGTTGAAACTGCTTGTGTAAAGCACAATCGTTGCAGTCTCTGACTGATGATTTGCACAAGAATATTTCTACGTTCTCAATTATTCAGACAGCTTTGGGGTACCACTAGAGGCCCCATAGACGTAATGCATAAGGAGGAAAAAAACTTTTGACATCTTGCAGTCTGCCATTTAATATTTCAGACTCCACCTGCACATTTGCATGCCAGCACAGCTTACTGAAACATGCAGAAAAAGTACTTGTTTTTATGTTACCTGCACCTCCTCGAAATCAAAAGTAACAGCACCTGACTGATCACCAACCACACCCAAATTGCAGAACATACCAAGTCAAGCAGTTCAAGGCCACTTTTGTATGTTTGTTGTTTGTGCATCCCATGCATCCAGCGTTTGTTTCCTTAATGTGTAAAATAATGAAATGGCTTCAGGTGACTTCTTTGAATGCTGTTATAATTTCTTTTTGTTCGGAATTGTCACGAAGCTTCGGATGACACCATCTCTGCCCTCAACGTTTGCTCTGATGCAGGTGGTGATGCAGCAAAAGAAGTTTAGTATAGTTTGCTGTTGGGCTGGTTGGCACATATTTCTAAATTGAAAACCAACGCCAGGAAAGGGAGCAAACTTTCTTGTCTTGTTTCATGGCACTGTCATTAAATTTAGAAATCGATAGAAGTTCCAGACAATGACTTGCAAAGAAACGTCCTATCATTTGGCTATAGCAGCATGGTTGCCATCTGTTCTAGTTGCAAGGGGATTAAGGTTTTAGTGCTTGCATGGACTCTACTTTTGTCTATCTGTACTGACAGCATGACAGTGGTTGGAATGCAGATTGAACAGGTTGCATGCAGGGGTATGTGTGTGTAGCAATGCATTTACAAGCTTTTTCTGTCCACTTGTGGAAAAAATGCACATTTTCTGGTTAATCCATTATTTGAGACATTTAGGCCACCCTTGTCGGGTCCTAATTATTGGTTAGCCACTAGTCATAATTTAGTTCAAGAAGCAAAGTATGATGAAAGAAGACATAGATATTAGTGCAAATACAGTGGAACCCCAGTTACTCGACTTTTTTGGAAACACGTCAAAACGTCATGTAATCCGAGCGTCAACTAATCCGACCAACAAAATTTAAGACTATAGTTGATGGATTCGCATGAAACAGTTGTGAAGAGCTTCAATTTAAGCTATAAACTAATACCTGCAGTATTCAAAAGCCAAAATTTCCAAAAATGCAGATGCTAGAAGAATACTGCATTGCAGGTGGCAATCATGTTTTATTGGAGAGATTTAGCATACTACAACATTATATTCTCATTTACAGACTTTAAAGGGGCCCTGAACAGCTTTCTATCGAAGTGGAAAAAGGCATTTGAGGTGAAAACAAGCTACTTCAGAAATACTTTGCCGCAAAAAGTAGTTATATGCGCTCAGCATAAGTAGAGTTATTGGCAGTCAAACACGGCCTCCGCTGAGCTCTCGTTTTCTCTTCAGTGCCTTGCACTGCGAAGATGTTGCGGCAAAGGCACTGTGGCGCAGTGGGGCGCGCCCACGACGCTCCACCTTCTAAATGTCACCTTGGCGCGCAGTTCAAATTTCATTTTGGATGTTAATGTAGATGCCACGACTTCCGTCTTTGGTGCCTACGACATGCTAAACATAAGTCAAACGCAGTTGTCCTCAGCGAGCCGCTGGGTGCTTAGCCAGTGAACACGTGGCGGCACTGCGAGGTGGCTGCAGTATCTATGCCATGTAGCCGACTGCAGCTTGATGTCAGCTATCGGCCAATAGCAGCCATCTAAGAAAATGATGAAATAGTGCGTTTAGAAGAGAGTGAGGACTGGGCCTTCCGTTGAAAGGAGAGCGTTTGAGAGAAAGGTGACTTCGCGATCTGCTTGCGAGCTCCATGCACCACGTACGACAGCAAAACTTGGCTGAGGTGTTCACAGCAGCGTTTGCTACCCATGGACTATGTTATTTCACCAAGCTCAAGGCGCGGTTCAGGGCCTCTTCAGAAAGATCTATCAATTTCTAATAGACTTTCTTGGAGGCATACAGCAAGAGCTGTTTTTCAAGCGCAGCAACGTCCATTAGAACGTCACCTACAGTGGCGTCCACCTGCATAGACAAATCTCTGAACGCTGTTGATGCCGTATAGACTCGTGTAACGGCCGCACCCCTAGCTTGGCAGCCCCAAATTTGTGCAAAAACGTTTCCAGCGGAGAAACAATCGTGTTCAATATCCTGATGCCACGCATATGCATCAGTGAATTTTCGTGCACTGAGTATTTCCACATGCCACTACTAGATGATGAGAGCCACCTAGTAGCGGCACATAGTACCTAGAGCCATCTAGTAGCAGCCCTTAGACATGACCAAACCAAATGGTTTGGTCCCATGTCGGAACTGCACCTTGTCAAAATTGGGGAAAAACAGTGCGGCTCTTAGATGAATCTATACAGTATGCAGCACATTCGCGAACGTAGGCGCAAGCAAGCAATCAAAGAGACATCTGTGGCATCATGCTAGTTCGAAGTGACAGCCAGCAGTGTCTGCATGATACGACGACCCCCATGAGACCAAAAGCCCAACGACGGATGCTTGAGAAGACTTGTGTGCTGCATGGACAAAATGGGCTCCGAAATGCACATGGGAGGGAACATGCGTATCTGATACGATCTACATGCCTTTCGGTGGCTAATTGGTTTGATCATCGCACACGCTTTTATGCTTTCTATTCGTGCTAGGGCAATATTCTTGGGTGATCGTTTAGCGCCGCTCCTTCGCAGCACCGTCCTCACGTGTCTGCTCTTTGGTTCGCAATGTTGAGCGGGTTGTCATATGAGATGAGGTATGCGTGTACTTGTGTCGTTAAATTGAAGTTTTCAAGGCATTGCCTTTATTGGGAGTTTGCAGGAACTGCGCTAATCCCTCATAAAAGCTGGCATGTCGAAGAATCATGGGTCATATAAACTGGGTTCCACTGCATCTGTATTAGGGCTCATGCAAATATCTGTAAAGTTGGGACAGCATTCAAATATAAAAACTGGCTTGGCCTTATAAATCTTAGCCTTGTGGTAAAGGTTGTTTCACGTGCTGTGGTTTTCCACATACCAACCTTTATGCAACTCTGCAACAGAATTCTTACCTAGTTGCTTGCATAGTTCCATGTTGCAGTTATCGCAATCGCCTTCTTTCTAGAACATTTCTCTTTCTGAAAATTAATGGCACCATCAAAATGCATTACAGTCAGATTTCTTCATAACTCATGTTCCTCATTTTTGAATTAGTACCTGATAAAATTTGAAAAATGCACACAGGTAAAAAAATGCAATTTGGATTCATTCAAAAGTTGAATTTAGCGAAGCTGACTAGTAAACTTTGAATTATCCAGCTAAGGCCAAATTTGAGATCGACATAACGGAAGTTTGGGCCCATAGAAATGTATGGGTGCCAGCTGGGACCTTTGGTCGATATTGAATGAGCCAGAATGTAGAATTAACCGTAGTTGAGTTAACTGGAGTTGAATTAATGGATGTCTTGTGTGGAAACTAGGCCTGTTTCTTTGTTTTGTGCCTGCAGGTAGAGCTAGGTTGATGGAATGTTGCATTTGTGACAACCTGTGGCATGGGCTGTGTGGCTTAATTGTAGGCAAGCAAAAGCAAAAGTGATGTTATTAACAGCTCCCAAGTATACTCGGAGCAGCTTCCGAGAAAAGTGGTGCGGTACTGTGCAGCATTCTTCTTGAATCGCAACAGACCAGTGAGTCATTCTAGTACCACGCTCGGAATGTGAACACAAACATGAAAGCGAAACTGCTGGCAGTGTTCGACACATTTGAGCAATAGCTTTCTGCCATTGTGGCATGTGGCATGTTGTACCACTGTGGCATGGCAGTAGTATACCGTGCTGGCGATCTTGGAACATCAGGGGTATGCTGTTGAAGAAAGCACTGAGCACCTAGCTTTTTCAAGGATGCATGCTCGAGACAGGCCCTTCCTTTGACATACATTTGAATCTCATTAAAAGAAAGTAGCAGCCGACACAAAAGTAGCCTTGTTACCCTATATCCGATATTCTTTATGAGCGTAAAATATTTACACAATACCATGGGTAAGAAAAAGTTTTCAAATTAGTATGTTATTGTACATGATAATTCATTCTATCCGTGTTCATTATATTGATGTTTTACTTTACTGCATTAGAAATAGAGGCATTTCATGCATACAGTGCAAACATCGAAAAGGCTTTTTGATAATACATTCCACAAATGGGAAAGAGCATGCTGCAATAACTGATTTCGGTGTTGGTAAAAGAAATGTACACTAAAACTCAGTTAACTTGGACCTGTAGATATTGGAAAAGATTTTGAGATAAACGGAGTTTCAACATAGCCGAAATTATGAGACTGGAAGCCCACTGACAACACATGGACCACAGGAAGCCTTTCCAAGATTGTGCCAATAATATTCTCAAGCACTTTCATGTTCCTAGTCACTGGACATGCCGGCATCTATGGGCAACAGCTTTACTGGTGCTGTGCTGAGACAGTGTATATAATTTCTGATCTCATTGAATTGCTGTGGGCTCGCATGCTGGCTTGTTTTGGGCGCAGCGGTGTGGACTGACCATGCCTTCTCAGAAGTGCCAATTGTTTTGCTCATGGTCATGATTAATACACTGTGACCACTTTCATGCATAGCTGAGTGTCCCAATAAGAAGAAAAAGAAATGACCATGACTCCCAGCTCCCAGTTCATGCATCAACTGGCCTGTGAGCTTGCGCTAATGCTTCCAGCTCACTGCTGCTGCATGTGTGTACATGAGTGGTGATAGACATACGTTAAAGTGGGGCAAAAGAATTAATAAATAAGTGGTGATAGACAGAAAGAAGGGTGCAAGTTGGAATCCCAGCCCTGTGCAGCATCTGGCTTGGCTAGTGACCTCGGCACAATTGTTTGCTGTGGCCAGTTGAAAAGCAAGTTGAAGCAAAGCTGCTCCGTTGCTCTTCCGTAATATTTTCGAAGTCAATATTTTGAAATATCTAGAGTCCAGCAAAAAATATTTTGGGAAGGAGTCAGATGGAATGATGGAATTAGAAAAAATGAATGACATCTATAGAACAACAAAGGCGGTATGACGATGACGGCAGGACCACAATGACATGACAGTTCTTAAATTATGACAATGGCATAATGATTCCAGAGTGATAATGACAACATGAGGACAATGCAATGACAACGAGTGTATGATGATGAGGTTGTGACGATGACAGTATAGCGCCAACCGGATGACACCGGAATAATGACGGGGGCGACCACAATGGCATGATGAAGATAGTTTGACAACGGATGTATGATAACGACTGTCTGATGATGATGCAATAATAATGGTGGCATTACAATGGCAGCATAATCACCAATTAATGATAGCATAATTACGATAGAATGATGAAGAAGGAATGACATCGATGGAATGATGATGGCGATATGACGACGACGGCATGAAAACATTTGGATGACATTACTGCAATGATGACGATGGTAAAATGATAACATTACAACGACGGCTCTATGACAATGGTAGGATAAGGACTGTGTAAAGACAATGGTGTGATGATGACATGGAGAGAGTCGGATGATCTTAAAAATGTGATGACAGTATAACAACGAATGCATACGGTCATGGCATGACCATGGTACGAAGACAAAGCGTTGATGAATAGTGTATGATGGCAGTGGGATGACAACCAGTGTATGACGACAATAGCGTATCATAAATCCTGTATGACGACGACGGCATGACGAGAGTTAGATGACGAAACTGGTGTGACTATAGAACGATGACGACAGCGTGATGACAGTCAGATGATAAAGCTGAAATGACGATGATGAAATGACTACGACGGAATCACAACCATGAAAACACATACCTAGTGGCTTAAGCTATGAAACAACCTGGGCCACTAGGTTGGCGTAGAAAGCGTGACAATGACATGAAGAGATTCAGATCATGAAGCCGGAATGGCGACGATGGAATGGCCACAATGGCATCACAACCACGAGCACATACCAAGTGGACCAAGCTGGTAGACAACTTAGTCCACTGGGTCGATGTAAGAGGATAGATAGATAGATGGATGGACGGACGGACCGTGTGACGATGATGGCATGACAACAAAGGTATTACAACAACTCTGACTACAACAGCATGATGAGAATTGGATGGAGTTAGAATGACGATGATAGAACAACCGCCAAGGCATGACGACGATGGCAAGGCAATGGTATGAAGACAATTGGATGACGATGAGTGTATGACGACAATAGCGTAACGACAACTGTATGGCAAAGCCTGTATGACAATGATGGCATGATGTCAGGTGATTGACGAAGCTGGGATGATAATGTTGCGACGACCATGGTGGCATTACCACCACAAGCACATACCTAGTGGCCCACTGGGTCGGCGTAGAAGTTTTGACAACAACTGCATGACAACAGGTGACAAAGCTGAAATGACAACGATGGAACGACCATGACGGCATCACGACCATGAGCACATGCCTAGTGGTAGAAGCTGTTACACAACTTTGGTTACTGGGTTGGCGGAAGAGGCTAAACAGACAGACGGACAGACACAGACAGACTCAAAATGCCTAAAGTAGGCAAAGAATGCTAATCACAATAATAAAAGGAAGAAATGCCAAGGGTAGAAAAACGCAGTTGAGGCTGGCAGAGAACTAGGTGGTTTGATGAAATCGGGAAGATTGCAGGCATAGGATCAAGTCAGCTGGCACAAGGCAAAGGTAGTTGGAAACCATTGGGAGAGGCCTTCGTCTTGCAATGGACGTAAAATGTGCAGATGATGACAGTGACTAATTGAATATAAAGCATGGTCAACGAAATCTTAGATTTGCTTCATTATATCCGATAATTCATTATATTCATGTTTGTTATATCAAAGTTTGGCTGTACTTGGTTCTTACTGATTGTGCAGTGTTAATAGATGCAAATGTGTCAATTAGTATCACACATCAGGAGCACTCGGGCTCTCACAGTTACAGGTCAGTGGCAATGCATGGTTTTACTAGGTGCACCAGGAAGGTCAGAACAACATTTCAGCATTTTCAGTTCTAGTTGCATGAAATTTGTGTGGATATTTGTAGCTTATTGTAGACTGTTTCTGCCATCAGAAATTCAGGTTGCTCTGCCCATGCTATAGTGTGTGTGGACTTGTTAAACATGCAGTGCTTCCATGTAGATTATCTTTTTTTGATCCTTTTCCTAGAGAGCAACAAAGTCGAGGAGAAGCTTGAAGCCATGAAGGAAGCAGTAAAGTCACTGCCACCTGCTCACTATCAGTCATTGAAGTATCTCATGAGTCATTTGCAAAGGTACTGCACGTTTCTTCATTTGCTTGTATTGTGCATCTTTTTTCCCATATACCGTATTTACTTGATTGTAACGTGCCCTCAGTTGTAAAGTGCACCCGTTTGCCGTGACCAAAAAATTTTAAAAATGATAACCTCGATTGTAACACGTGCCTGTTTTCCATGCCCCCCCCCAAAAAAAACAAACAAAAAGAGTACAATACTGTGCACCTCGTGCTTTCATATAGAAATACTATTTTCTCTCATTTGGAAAAAACAGGTATCTTCCCAATACACTAAAGTTGCGATGAATAAAAACACAAATGGAAGCGACGCACCTTGCCGCCAAGATTTCCACTGCGCCGATACGAGTCGCGTGGGTCAACAGATATCACTCGTCATCGCTGTCAGACAACTCCTTATCGCTATCAACAGAGTAAATAATTTCATCCTCGGTGCCGTCCATGGCATTCGAAATCCCGCACTTTTTAAAGACCTTGTTGACCATGGCAAACGGGATCGTGCACCATGCATCTTTCACCCATCTAGGAAAGTCCTGCAGCGAGGCACACTTCATTTTATTGGCGGCTGTGAATTCGTGGCAGCCACTGACAAGCCATTCGGTGTAGAGTGCCTGAATTTTATCTTTCACTGGCTTGTTCAAACAAACATCAAACAGCTGGAGCTGCGATGTCATGCCCTCGGGTATCACGACAAGGTCGGTGTTGCATGCAGCCAGCTTGTCCTTGATGCGCTGGTCAAGGTGGCACTTGAAAGCGTCGAGCACAAGCATCCCACGCAGACCCAAACTGCCACTGGGTCTCTTCCGCCAAACATTATCAATCCAGTCAGCGACCAAGTCCGTGGTCATTTTCATTTGCACGCACAATCACGTCACTTGGAAACACACTTCCTTTCAGGAGCGTCTTTCATCTGAAGATAAGATACGGGGGCAGCTTATGCCCATCCACAGTGCAACAAAGCATTGCGTTGACTGGTTTTTTTGTGGCCGGAAGACAAAACGCGCACTTGCTTCACCCCCTTCTTTTCAACGATTGTGGTGGCAGGCATGTCAAAGTAGAGTGGCGTCTAATCGGCGTTTCCAATCTGTCTGAAGTGGTACCCGTTTCTATGGCACAACTACAAAACGTCCCGCCGAAAACTGTGCAATTTCTCTTCATATTCTTCAGGCAACTTTTGCCATATTCCTATCCGCCTTCGAAGAGAAAAGCCTTTTCTTTTCATAAAATTTGATAACCAGCATTTCCTCACTTTGAAGTCACTCCACATTAGCTCTTTCTGTAGGGCTAATTGCTTCGCCCGTACTTTGAGCAAATCGGTTGTCACAGGCCGCTGTGTCACTTGCTGCTCTTGCACGTATTCCGCGAGCAGCTCTTCTATTTCGGTGAAGCGGCCCTGCTTCGGTCCACTGAAACCCTTCCATGTTGCTTTGCTGGCGAAAATATTCTCTTTCTGTTTGCGCCAGTCCTGCATGCAAGTTTTGGGAACTCCGAATGCCCGTGATGCGGCCCAATTTTTGTCTGTCTCCGTGCACATGGTAACTTTCGTTTTAAATGTGGCATCGTGGTGGACTCGGCGTGTATTCGCAGTCGGCGCTTTCATGCTGATTGAATAAATGCAGAAAATGGGAAGGCAGGCGGTAGGCTAGGGTACACCAGTGCCTGGCTACACGTACAACATGGAGGTATGCACATGAAGGAAGCTATGGCAGCTAGGTTAGAAGCGTGTATGAGGCAGCCATTTTTTTGAATGCCGATGGCAATATGGTAACACATATTTAGGGTCATACTCGATTCTAACGTGCATGCAATTTTTGGACCCGTTTTACCGGAAAAAAGTGCGCGTTAGATTAGAATAAATACAGTATGTACATTATTGTGGGTCCGTGTGGTGAAACTGAAAACTATTCAGTTTTGCAGTGCAACATAAGCTTTTGCTTCAGTCTAATATTTCATTTAATTTTTGTTTCATATGTGCATGTTGGGTGTGTATGTGCATTTCTTCTTTTTTTACTTGAGCATATTTTTGAAAGATCACCGATCTCGGCACAGTTTAATTGTAATGTTGACTTTGCTGGTTACGAATTTTCACAAAATAATGGTTTTACCTTACATAATCACTTCACGACACATGTTACAACTGCCAAATTGAAGCTGCATTGCGATAGAGGTCATGTTCCTTGCAGGGATACATTATGATCTCATGTGGCCTAACACCTGTTTTTCCTACATGGCTCTCGCATCCCCTGATATTTTCCTTATCTGCATGACAAACGCGTGATGGTGGGAGTCGGTGTTTGATATAGTTACGTTGCTATATTGAAAGATCGAACAGGTACTATTTTGATGATGCCTCTCTATGGCACAAGTAGCTCAGATGTGTGAGGGCATTGATTCCTTCTCTTTGGCTTTGGGACACCAGTGCACATGGACTGATTGTGCTTTTGTTAGTGAGCTTCTCAGGATTTTCCCATATGTTGTTTCCCATGTGATGTTATACAGTTTTTTCATTTGCTTCCTGAAATTTGTATCCAGGGCCCTGTTTCCTCCTGCTTGCATGTGCGAGCACAGTCTCACACACACACACTCACATATACACATTGGGCCTCTTTCATTATCCACCCCTGACAGTCCCAGACTGACTGAGGCAGGGCTTTCAGCGAAAGAGCGTTGCATATGCACTGTCTGAACAGCCCAGAACTGGTGAGGATGGATAATCGAGACACCCATTGTCACATTTAGGCAGGAATTTTATGCTTGTTTAAGCACATCATTCTCAAAAAAACGAGGCTTGGAGAAATTTCTTTCTGCTTCTTGCACTACCAGTGATGTTTAGATAGGCACAAAAGACAATTTTTACTTTCTATATTTGCTTCCAAAAAGTGTGTCCAGATATGTTATCCCACATTTCACAAGCTTTACAAGCTATGTGCATGTTTCTCAAAAAGCACTGTTTCTAAAATGGCCGCTTGAGCTAGCTTCCTGTGCTTCTGGTGACACATTAATGCAGTTAACTTCCATTAATTAGACCTAAATGAGAATGACAGAATTGACCATATTATAGAGTGAGTTAAAATAAAGGAAAATACATAGAGTCTTCCTCTTAGGGAGACTCTACAAGCCCATTGCAGCTTCACTGAGGAGCAATAACCCAACTCTAAGATGCCTCGAATCTGATGCACCTTTTGTTTTTATGTTCATCATCATCATCATCATCAGCCTAGTTACGCCCACTGCAGGGCAAAGGCCTCTCCCATACTTCTCCAACTACCCCGGTCATGTACTAATTGTGGCCATGTTGTCCCTGCAAACGTCTTAATGTCATCCGCCCACCTAACTTTCTGCCGCCCCCTGCTACGCATCCCTTCCCTTGGAATCCAGTCCGTAACCCTTAGTGACCATCGGTTATCTTCCCTCCTCATTACATGTCCGGCCCATGCCCATTTCTTTTTCTTGATTTCAACTAAGATGTCGTTTACCCGCGTTTGTTGCCTCACCCAATCTGCTCTTTTCTTATCCCTTAATGTCACACCCATCATTCACTCTTTCCATAGCTCGTTGCGTCGTCCTCAATTTCAGCAGAACCCTTTTCGTAAGTCTCCAGGTTTCTGCCCCATATGTGAGTACTGGTAACACACAGCTGTTATACACTTTCCTTTTGAGGGATAGTGGCATCCTGCTGTTCATGATTTGAGAATGCCTGCCAAACGCACCCCAGCCCATTCTTATTCTTCTGGTTATTTCAGTCTCATGATCCGGATCCGTGGTCACTACCTGCCCTAAGTAGATGTAGTCCCTTACCCCTTCCAGTGCTTCGCTACCTATCGTGAACTGCTGTTCTCTTCCGAGCCTGTTAAACATTACTTTAGTTTTCTGCAGATTAATTTTCAGACCCACCCTTCTGCTTTGCCTCTCCAGGTCAGTGAGCATGCATTGCAATTGGTCTCCTGAGTTACTAAGCAAGGCAATATCATCAGCGAATCGCAAGTTGCTAAGGTATTCTCCATCAACTTTTATCCCCAATTCTTCCCACTCCAGGCCTCTGAATACCTCCTGTAAACATGCTGTGAATAGCATTGGAGATATCGTATCTCCCTGTCTGACGCCTTTCTTTATAGGGATTTTGTTGCTTTCTTTGTGGAGGACTACGGTGGCTGTGGAGCCGCTATAGATATCTTCCAGTATCTTTACATATGGCTCATCTACACCCTGATTCCGTAATGCCTCCATGACTGCTGAGGTTTCGACTGAATCAAACGCTTTCTCGTAATCAATGAAAGCTATATATAACGGTTGGTTATATTCTGCACATTTCTCTATCACTTGATTGATAGTGTGAATATGGTCTATTGTTGAGTAGCCTTTACGGAATCCTGCCTGGTCCTTTGGTTGACAGAAGTCTAAGGTGTTCCTGATTCTATTTGCGATTACCTTAGTAAATACTTTGTAGGCAACGGACAGTAAGCTGATCGGTCTTTAATTTTTCAAGTCTTTGGCGTCCCCTTTCTTATGGATTAGGATTATGTTAGCGTTCTTCCAAGATTCCGGTACGCTCGAGGTTATGAGGCATTGCGTATACAGGGTGGCCAGTTTCTCTAGAACAATCTGACCACCATCCTTCAACAAATCTGCTGTTACCTGATCCTCCCCAGCTGCCTTCCCCCTTTGCATAGCTCCTAAGGCTTTCTTTACTTCTTCTGGCGTTACCTGTGGGATTTCGAATTCCTCTAGGCTATTCTCTCTTCCACTATCTATCATAGTAGGTATGTACTATCAGCCAAAAAAGTAAACGGACCACGGCACAGGTGGCCGGAGCGGCTGCGGGGCCACACCGGGGCGCTGCTATCTCGCTCCGCACGCTGACGGCGAGAGTGCCCCGAGTGACGCCAGACTTCGCCCTCACTCTCGCGCGGGGCCTTGTCACGCTTGATAAATTTCTAGTGCACCGTTCGGTTGCTCTGCTGCTGACGGTCGCGACGAAGGGGACTGCATCACCTGTAGTTTAGCACATGGCGCTGTCGAACAGTAATGGACGGTCGCGGGGCATAAAACCGCACCACTGAGAAGGAACGAAGACTCGTTCTTAACGTTGTTTTGCTTATATTCACCATACGTCTCATATTAGTGCATTTCGCTGGCGTCCACCGCTGCTCGCTTTTAGGCAACACAACGCAAGGAGCCGCAACGGCGGCTACAGTGACGCGCGCTTGCAGGTGCCAAGCTTTACTGCCGGCGCGGGTTCTCTGTCGAGATTACTTTTCCGGCATTGTCTCCAGCAGTGGGTTTATTAACTATAGCAGTGCACCTCTCCCCACTGCTTCAATTCGCTACTACAATACACAGTCCGTTATGAAACTTTCTTTACAAAAGTACCGTCAGAAAGAGATGATTGGAAAGGCTAATCGGAAAAACAAGTCGCTCGTGAAAGTTTATTCACGGAAGAAGATAAAAAATGGGGTTCCATGTGTTGAAGAGGTCCTCAATGGGATGAAAATTCGCCGTTGACTGCGATGACTCGGCCTACTCGTCTTGGCATCGAGTCATAGAGCGCGGCCACTAGCTCCAGACGTCCGCGTAGGGCTTCCCACTCTTCCTTCACGGCATGCCAAAGCTGATCTGCTTTTATCTGCTTCCTTGAATAAGCTTTCACGAGCGACTAGTTTTTTCCGATTTGCCTTTCCAATCGTCTCTTTCTGACGGTATTCCTGTAAAGAAAGTTTCATAACGGGCTGCGTAATGTAGTACCCAATTAAAGCAGTTTTGAGAGGCGTCGTTGCTATAGTTATTACATCCACTGCTGGAGACAATGCTGGAAAAGTAATATCGACAGAAAACCTGCACCGGCAGCAAAGGTTGGCGCCTGTAAGTTATCGCGCCGGCGTGAAAGAGCGCGCATGGAGCGGCCTTCACCGTAGTCGCCGTTGCGGCTCCTTGCTTTGTGTTGCCTAAAATCGAGCAGCGGTGGATGCCAGCGAAATGCACTAATATGAGATGTACGGTGAATATAAGCAAAACAACGTTAAGAACGAGTCTTCGTTCCTTCTCAGTGGTGCGGTTTTATGCCCCGCGACCGTCCGCTACTGTTCGACAGCGCCATGTGCTAAACTACCGGCGATGCACAGTCCCCTTCGTCGCGACCATCAGCAGCAGAGCAACCGAACGGTGCACTAGAAATTTATCAAGTGTGACAAGGCTCCGCGCGAGAGTGAGGGCGAAGTCTGGCGTCAGTCGGGGCACTCTCGCCGTCAGCGCGCAGAGCGAGATAGCAGCGCCCCGGTGTGGCCCCGCAGCCGCTCCGGCCACCTGTGCCGCGGTCCGCTTACTTTATTGGCCGATAGTACAGGTAGAAAACAGTGCGCACCCAAATGTGATGTGCACCAGGTTTTATAACACAAGAGAATATAAAATTGAATTTGCTAGAGTTGAACTAACAGCTCTACTCTAGGCCATTTGCTAGTGAGGTGCTGGTAATGCTTATAAAAGAGAGGTGCTGCCAGAGCCACACAATGACATTGGCTTGGCTTGACTTCAGTTTTTTAGTTCAGCAAGTTAGCATGGCCAAAAATTGAGGTGAACGAGGAGGCACCTCATTGCAAAGCAATTAACGTGAAGCTTTTTTCTTGAGAGCTTGAGAGAACAGGCCGGTATCATAACAGTCGTTTTACCACGAAGCTGTTAACTTCTCGTTGGTCGGCATTTTTCATGTCGATATCCGTGGGCAAAATGTGGGCTGATCCTGCAGGTAGTGCAATACCGGACCAACATGCGGCGGAGGTGAAGCCGGCTTCAAGCACTCACCAAAGTGAAGCGAAAAGTGCATGTATTTTTTGAAATCACACATACAACATAGAGAGCAACATTCGTTTCAATAAGGAACAAGCACAAAACAAGCATCCGAGCCACATAATTAATAAGGCGCTCGTGATGATAATGCGAAACACATAGTGCTCCTCACATGTGTTTCCCAGTAAAGATTACTGTTGCTCAAGCTGTTGTAGTGATGGCAGCTTGCCACGTGGGGAGTAACGTCACTAGCCTTTCATATATAAAGGAACCAGCCTAGCAACTGATTTTATTGTTGCAGCGCCTTTATGGGTAGGCAATGCATAATTAAGACTCCTGAGGAGCAGCATGAATATGAGAAGCAGCAAAGGGAAACAGAAACTGCAAGACGACCAGTGATGGCATGCTGTCAAAATGACCATTTCTCCCATTACTACCATTACTCTAAATTGCCATTATTGCCATTACTCTAACGCAATAAGGCATTGCATACCCCCCTCAGCAGTTGTAGTAGTGATTTTCAACATCTTCGCTGGACATCCCCTTTCACAAGGCCGGAATGGCGAGTAGATTTTAAAGCGAAGCTTTCTTTGCCTTTTCCTTTGACTTTCCCACTGCTGCCACTGTCCAGCATACCGCGCGCACCTGGGGGTGGTTCAGAGTGCGTGTAGGAGTGTCAGGAGTGTGGCAGAGAAGAAAAGAGGTGCGAGGAACTCGTTTGGACCACGCTGCGCCGAATGTGCACAATGCCCTCTGGAGCTCCCAGGTTGTTGCCACATTGGCCTCTTGACAGCTGTAATTATCCGTGACCACCCACAAGCGCTTACCTTTCTACCGATGTGCAAGTCCAGAGGGAAGCTGGATAGAATGGAAGAGAGGAGGGGGGAGAGGAGGCAGACAATGGGTAGAACCGACGCAGTCATGAAACGAGTGAATAACAGCCTGGCCACTCTTCACTTGCAGTTCCCATAGAAATACAAGGGGGGGGGGATAGGGAAAAGGTGACATGAGAAGGCAAGGAAATGCTGCGTAAACTTAATTTCAAGTATGGTACTGTGCGTTTCTGCTATTTCTGAAAAATAAAACCATGCAAATGTGTCTAGCGGACAACTTAAGCAGGGCGTGCAAAAGCAGAGCCGCACTAATTAAAGAGCACAGCAGGGTTTAGGTAACAACAGAAGCGGTCACACGTCAAATAAACACTTCTGTGCCCACCGCGGTAGCTTTGTGGTTATGGCATTGCTCGAGGTCGCGGATTTATTTTGACTGCAGCAGCTGCATTTCGACGGGACGAAATAAAAAACGCTCGCACATTTTGATTTGGGGGCTTTGACGTAATAGTTCTCTGGAAACCTGCAAGGTGGAGAGAAGTAATCAATAAAGGGAAAATGAGACATCCACCCAAACGTAGCTAAATGCTACAAAGGAAACCCATACGGGTTCCTTGAAAGAAAACTTTGCAGTTGAAGAAAAATTTGTCCTGGTTCGGAACTGCAAAGCTTTTCTTTCGAGGAACCTGTATAGGTTTCCTTTGTAGCATTTAGCTACGTTTGGGTGGATATCTCATTTTCCCTTTATTGATTTAGGGACACATTAAAGAATACCACGGTGCCAAAATTAATCCGGAGTGCGCCACTACAGCTGGCCCCATAATCCAATTGTGGTTTTAGCACCTACAGCCTCATAATCCAATTCAAGTTTGATGCTTCTGCCACTATGCGATGTGCCATGTGAGGCAATTACAATCCTCTCAGAGGTTATGACATATGGTGCATAATAACGCCTCAAGCAAACACCTCTCTCTTTGTGCTTTGTGTACAGTGCAGACAAACAGTAGTAATGCATGCAAGGTAACGTTTAACAACTCACCACTCTCGTGTGGGACAAAACATTGAAGAAATTAAACATTCACCGTCAACATCACCGCTAATTATCATCAATTAAAGCAAACAGTGCAGAAAGTTTCGCTTACATTGATTTCCACCGTGCATGGGATTTTTTTGTTTAGGCAATACAGAATTTTAAACATAGCCTGTGGTAGATAGCATAATTCTAGTCCTTGAACTGGATTACTCAAAACGCCAAACATTACTTGCATGAGAAATCAAAGTGCACAATCAATTAATTAACAAGATGTGCTAATTAACTTTCTAATAATTTACAGCACATGTTACAATTTACTCATTGCATCCGGGGGACTCGTAACGCACTTGCAACAAATTCTCAGGATGACACCAGTTTTGAGATATTCAGTCCCAAAGTGTACGATCAAATACATGGTCATTCTGGTTACTTTGGTACTTAAATGCATAAAATGGTGTTTTGATTAGAAAGGCAAGTGGAACAATAGTGTATTTTTACTGCAAGTTTCATAGTGCATGTCTCGAAACCCAAGCCATCCTCAGAATTCTTTCCAGTGAATATACCTTACAAGCTCACTGGCTACGATTCGTAAATTACCATATGTGCCATAAAGTAATTAGTTGACAACTTGATAGATTTTTTGTTCATGAGTCAATTAGGCATCTCGATTTCTCGTGCAAGTAATGTCCACCACTTCGAGTAATTCAGCTCAAGGACTATAATCATGCTACCTGCCGCACGCAATTTTAAACATTTTGTGTAGTCTTAGAAAAACCACTTCAGGGAAGTGGTGTTGTCTTCGTATGTGAAAGAAAGTGTCAGCACTCATGGACAGTGCAATGCCCCATGCATGTCAATTCCGCATGGGCTCATCTCATTTCCTTGTTCACTTCTTGGTACGGAGGAAAAGTGTCATCTTGTGTACGCATTCTACACATCGGGAAACTGTACTAAAAGAGGCCATATTTTGTCAATATTCTCTTTTTGCTTGTTTTTGCCTTTTAGTGACTGAAATGAAGCATGCCCCACTATCACTTATGTCACCCACTTGGTGGGACGAATGACGGGAAGTGAAAAGATTCCTTACCCAGTATAGTCTCAAGCTGAGTTTTATGCTGCTGGAGCATGCTGCCTGAGAAAACTGCTACCATAGCTGGTTTATGCTTGCAGCATGTTTTTTTAAAATTTAAGATCCCACACACTTTGTAGGTGTCTGTTTGACAAAAATATGGGCTGATACCAAAGGTAGTGCAGTCCAGAATATGTGGGCCAATCCCGAAGGCAGTTCAGCCTAACACAGCAACTCAAAGAGCTAGCTGTCACAAGGGAATGATGCAAGAAACTGGCATGTGACGGCTGTGCTAGGTGTTTCTGAGAAAGATTTTGACACAAGAAAAGCATGCGTGCACTTGTAGCCTAATGGTTAGAGCATTAGGCTGCTGTGTTAGAAGACAGAGGTCTGATCCCACCATCAGTCATGCATTTCATTGCATATAAGCAGGCTTCAGTTAATTCAGAAGTATTTTTTTCTTTTGTTAAGCCTTATATTAGAAACATGGCAGATGTATGCCTTCCACAAAAATGGAGTGATACAGAACTGCGTTGAATCACTGCCTGCTCTGCAAAAATGTAAGGATATAACCAACTGCATGTGTTGTTGATTTTTTGCGTGCAGCAGTTCATGCCAATGCTGATGGGGTCATGAACTGTCAGTCTCATTTTTCTGCATTTTATTCTGAATTCGGCATGTAGATTCCAGCATATTGGGGACGTTTGTGGCCGATAGGATGTTGTCTTCAATGTACACCTGAAAGGATTGTAGCAAAGGATTGTAGCTCGTCTACAACCTGACTTGCCTTCTGTGACTGTAGGCAGTAACCATTCTAGAATGCAGGCAAAGCTCCTCATACGAAAGTGTAATCTGCCTGCTTTTCTGTCTTTCCATGGTCAGAAAAAGATTTGCTTAACCTTTCCACAGCCACTCCCAAGCTTACTCAGGGACATACCGTCGTACAAGCCCTGCTACTCTCACGTAAACTCACTTTATGTTTTTTTAATGCACTGCCTGCCTCTTCTTAAGCAACTCGTGCAAAAAAGAAAAAGAAAAAAAGTATTGTGTACTCGTTACATCTAAGGAGAGGTCATTTAAATGTATAAAACTTGTGTTTAATTACTTTCAGCAGATGGAGCCCATGTCATGGTGCGCTATATACGTATACATGGTTCTGGGTGCTTTATAAACTCTGTTACTCTGTCTCGTCTGGGCAGCCTAGCGAGCCAGTGTGGCAAGTCCTTCAGTACTACAACAAATGAAAGAACTTATACTAAATTGTTGATAAATTCTGAATTTGTAGAAATCAGGTACAAAGTACCAACTTCTATGCATTATAATGTGACCACTGAACCAACATATGAAGAAAGCCTGACAGGGGCTCTGGAGCATTCAGAAGAAAAAAAAGGTTAAGTGTCTGTTGTATTCACAGAGAGATGGCTCTGCCTTTCGTCACCATTGAACACAGACACTGCAGTCAGGCATTCAACACCAAGGAAAGACATTCACAAGCACTGCAGATGCTGAGAAAAAGTCGCGTGAACTATCTTATTTACTCATGTGAAGCCCACCCTTGTGTAGGGCCCCCACTTTGGAGAGCAAAAATTTAAAAAAAAGTTTCGCTAGACGTCATATGCATATGAGCATGCTGGTTAATTTCCCCAAGCCACAACTTTGGTCGCTGACGAAGTAGTGTGATGGCGGTGGTTATGCCTAGCTGGCAGGTGCAGCCAGCTGACAACTACCATGAATGCCTACCAAGCACTTACTGAACGGAACAGCATAAGCTTCATGTGGGCATAAAGCCAATAAAGCTTCAAAATAATTTTGCGCAGCACAGTTTAAACTCACAGTATAGCATACTGCAAGTTTAAACTGTGCTGTGCAAAATTAAGTAACCCCCTTTGGCCCCGGGGCCAAAGAGGGTCACTTACAAACTCTTTCGGAAGCTGGACGACAAGGCCATCGAAATCCTAACGGCAGAGATAAACGAGGTGTAGAGCTCGGGGCAGGTCCCGTCGGAAGGGCGCACTGCCGAGGTGGTGCTCATCCCCAAACCAGGGAAGCCTCAGCACATGAATAACCTGTGTCCGATCTCTCTAACATTGTGCATTTGCAAAGTAGCCGAACATGCAGTACACAATGAGATCATCAAACACATAGAGAACCACAAACTATTTAGGCATAATCTAATAGGCTTTAGAAAGGGACTCTCAATGCAGGACGCAATGCTGCTCCTGAAAAGATCCATATTCGAGAATGAGATGTGGTACGTCCAAGGAATCATTGCACTTGACCTCGCTAAGGCCTTTGATAAGGTGGCTCATGAACACATATTGAACGAAATTTCCTCTCTCAACCTAGGGCGGAAATTCTTTAATTTCAATCTCTCATTCCTATAGCAAAGAAAAGCATCCTTCAACTGGGCACGATCTTGGATAGTCCTTACGGACTTGGCAACTGCAGAGGCACTCAGGGCTTGGTCCTATCCCCATTACTATTCAGTATTGCCATGCATAAACTCTCTGACAGGCTGGCCGAACTCCCAAAAACAAGCCACGCAATCTATGCAGACAAAATCACAATCTGGTCCTGGGGGAGATCTCTGGCTGATCTAGAGCAATCCCTGCAAGCAGCCATAGAGGTAACGGAAAAATTTCTTACATGCACGGGTCTAAAGCTTTCACCGACTAAATCTGAACTTCTACTCTAGAGACAGTCCAGGCAAGGCATTAGGAACCTTGAGCCTCTGGAAACGTTGCCAGTCGAAATTACGACACGAGAAGGGCACCCCATTCCGAGGGTGCACTCCATCAAAATTTTAGGACTTCTAATCAACGCCAAAGGCTATAATGCAAAAGCTCTGAACAAGCTAGGCACGCAGGCAAACAATATACTAAGACTCATTACTAGAATCACAAGGAAAAGGGGAGGACCCAAGGAGGACAACCTACTCAGGGTCTTCCAAGCTTTCCTCATCAGTCATTCTTACACGGCATCGTTCCTCAAATGGAGCAAAGTCGAAAAGAACAAACTCAACACGCTCATCAGGTCTGGCATCAAACGAATACTTGGTATTCCACAGTCCGCTAGCACGGTAAATCTACTCGAACTTGGAATTCACAACACCACAAACGAATTAATCGAAGTACAGTTTATTGCACAGATCTACAGGCTTTCGTTAACTAGGCCGGGCATTAAGATTCTTGATGAAGCTGTTATACTCCCTATACAGGCACTACTCGACAGATGCCCCCTGTCTAAACTAGCCTGGGAGGGTATAAAAATAGAGCCCGTACCGACAAACATCCAGCCGATGTATAACGGAGGTTGCAGAAGAGCACGAGCTAGAACCATCCTTCAGCGAATCAATATTTACAGGGCAGATACATTCTTCGATGATGCCGTCAAATATGGCAGCGAAGACAGGTTTGCAATTTCGGTCATTGTCGTGGTGGAGCACTTACCAGCGCTGCATCAGTCTACAGTAAACACGAAAACAAGGCGAAGGAAACTGTGAAAGCCTTGTCTCTTCAAGCCGCAAAAGGCCCGACGACCATTTTCTCCCACTCGCGCATGGCATTCAGGGCTTTCTCATCCGCTCTAGTTTCTAAACACGCAGCCTGCATCGTCAACAGATCCTTTTATAGTACTACGGGCAAAGAAACTGGAGATTATAGCATAACGTGGTTCCTAGCCCACATGAATCATTTAACTAACCAAGCGGATTGCAACCCTAACGAGTGGGCCAACTGCCTGGCATGGGAATTCACGAACCGCACCCGAGCTAATAGTCTGGCTCTCCCACAGGATTGTCCCTTCAAAGATCCTCTTACCACCTATCACGAAATTACATCGCATTACTGACAAAGCAGGAGGAAATTGCTTCCCCCCAGCCTGAAGCTGAACAGGGCTCAGGCCGTTACTTTCAGACTCTTACAGACGGGATGGTATCTCAACCCCAGAGTGCTTATACATAATTTGATAGACCTTAACTTCTCGCAGCCAGGCTTCAAATGCGGTCATGCATGCTGCTCCTTCGACCACATGCTCTGGCTGTGCCCGTACAACGCGGGCTCTGAACTTCAATACAAGTCCCAGTGGGACGCCTTGCTGAAGAGCTCGTAATTCATGCAACAACTGCAGGCCGGCCAGAGGGCCCACAACGTCGCAGAGTCACCACCTCCCGGTCCCGTCGTGGGCGGAGCCACCAATCTAATTGGGGAGCCTTTGCCTCCCCCCAGTCATGTTCCTCAGGACACTTCTATAAAGTTCTTCTCAATTGTCAATTAAAAGCATACAGTCAAACATCAACATAACAAGCATGTATGTAATGAATTATTCTATATAATAAAGTGAATCTAAAACGTTTCTTGTCAATATGAGCATGTACTGAATATGCCAGGTGTTTCTGTGAAGACTTTAAGCAATATTTTTAAACATCACCTGTAATAGCAAAATTCTAGCCCTTGAGCTGGTCCACTCGAAGAGGCAGACACTACTTGCATGGTAAACTGAAATGCCTAATTGATTAACGAATGAAAATTCACTAATTAAGTTCTTAAATTACCTTAGGCAAGGAAAAATTCTTTTCAGTGTTCAAAACATGGAAGCAAGAAAGAAGGCGGTAGGAGAGAGCACACCTTGTGCGAAGTAATGTTTCACCAACCAGCCCAAGTCGCGACCTTTTAACTAATTAGCTCATGACACATACTGAAATTTACAAACTTGTAGCCGGTGAGACTGCAAGGCATTTCCACTTGAAGAGAATTCTGCGAATGACACCATTTTCTAGATATGCATCGTCAAACTTGTGGTAAAAATATACTGTAATTCCACTTACTCTTATAACAAAATGGCATTTTGTGCATTAAAGAACAAAAGTAACTGGACTGCCAGTGTATTTCTTCATAAAGTTGGGGAATTAATATCTGGAAACTGATGTCATCCTGAGAACTTGTTCCAAGTCTATCCATTGTGCAAACTCCCTGGCTACAATTGTGCATTGCAATGTGGGACACAAGTTAATCAGTTAAAGCTTAGTTAGTTAGTGTTAGTTAATTAGTCAGTTATCTGCATAAATTTCCCTGCAAATAATGTCCACCTGTTTAAGCAATGTAGCTCACAGATTAGAATTGTGCTATCTGCCACAGGCGATCTTTAAAAATTGGTTAAAGTCATTGCAGGGCCACCAGGAACATGTTATGCTTATACAATAGAATATTGGTAAACGAAAATTGCCTAAATACAATTACTGTTTAAACGGAGCAACAGTTCGTTGAGTTTTGCATCAAGGCATTGCAAAAAGAAATGTCATTGTAATCAAATTTTTTTCTAAGTCCAAATAGAACTAAAGATAATACTGAAAATGAAATTGCATCACTGCTTGCGCCTTTCCTTTTTGGGCCTTCTCGCCACTTCGCCACATTCTCTCTGAGGCAGCTTTTGCTGGCGCCATGGTTAGCGTGGCTCTACTGTGGTCATGACTGGCTGCGGTTTCTTGGTTTTGGCAATGTCAGTGAGCTGTGAATTTGCTCAGTGTTCCCGATGGTGATGCAGAAATGCCCGCACAATGCACTCACGCTGCAGATGAAGATTAAAGTTATTGATGACTTCAAGGGTGGTTGCCTGAATATAGCAGCTATTTTATTTACTAATTTTTTTTCCTATGTGTATATTATTTTGTGCTTCTAGCTCTAGTTGGCGACTGTGTGCAAGTAGAAAATTTGTAAGAAGTCATTAAAAAAATTATGCAGATCCCACGCACTGTGGTAGTCGATGTAAGCGAAGCTTTCTGTGCCGTTTGCTTTGATTGACAATAATTAGCGGTGATGTTGATGGCAAATGTTTAATTTATTCAACGTTTTGTCTAACACAAGAGTGGTGAGTTGATGTTAAATGTTACCTTGCATGCACCACTGCTGTTTTTCTGCGTAGTACACAAAACACGAAGGGAGAGGTGTATGCTTGAGGCATTGTGCGCCATGTTTCATAACCTCTGAGGTTGAGCATGGTCATTGCCTCACATGGCACATCACATCGTGGCAGAAGCATTCAACTTGAATTGGATTATGGGGCAGTATATGCCAAAACCACAATCAGATTATGAGGTAGGTCGTAGTGGCAGACTCTGAATTAATTTTGACACCGTGGTGTTCTTTAACCTGTCCATAAATCTAAGTGCGTGAGCATTTTTTGTTTCACCCCCCGTCGAAATGCGGCTGCTGTGTTCTAGATCAAATCAGCGACCTCGAGCAATGAATTGGCCGCAGAGTGACCGCAGCGAGCACAGAAGTGTTGATTTGACGTGCAACTGCTTGCGTTATGTCACCTAGACCCTGTGGTGCGCTTTAATTAATGTGGTTATGCTTCTGCGCACCCTGTGTAAGTTGTCTGCTAGACATATTTGCATGGCTTTATTTTTCAGAAATAGCAGAAACGCACCCCACTGTACCTTGAACTTAAGTTTATTCAGTTTCCCTGCAACCGCTGTCATGTCTATAGCAGTAGCGTTTCCTTGCCTTCTCACGTAACCTTTTCCCTATCCCTCCCCCCTTTCTTGTATTTGTATGGGAACTGCAAGCGAAGAGTGGCAAGGCTGTTATTCACTCGTTTCGCGACTGCAGCAGTTCTACCCATTCTCTGCCTCCTCTCCCCCCTCATCTCTTCCATTCTATCCAGCTTTCCTGTGGACGCACATTAGTAGAAAGGCAAGCGCTTGCGAGGGGTGACAGATAATTACAGCTGTCAAGAGGCTAATTTGAGGACACCCAGGGAGCTTCAGAGGGCATTGTGAACATTCGATGCGGGGCGGTCCAAACAAGTTTCTCGCATCTCTTTTCTTCTCTGCCACGCTCCTTCCATGTATATACACGCTCTCAAACCCCCCTCAACGACCCCCCTCCCCCCAACGCGGTGTACCAGACAGCAGCAGCAGCGGCAGCAGAAGCAGCAGCAGCAGCAGCAGTGGGAAAGTTGAAGGAAGAGGGAAAGAAAGCTTCGCCTTAAAATATCTGCAGTGCCTATTATCTGTTGTTGGCAGTAAAGTATTTGTCTCTTTCAAAAGAGCGTCTTATGCCACCACCTTGAGCACATTCTCTCGGTATATGGCACTCCTGTTAAATCGAACTTAGTTTCATGGTCCCTTCAAGTTATGTTTAACGAGAGTTGAATATTTGTTATAAGAAAAGTATTTTCGTGTTTGATGCATGTGCATTGTAATAAGGTGCGACTGTACTTTACCAGACTAAATTTATTTAGTATTCCTTCTTAGTGTCCCTTTAAATATACGTACATCTTGTGCAGTGTTGAAATCGTATTAGTGACATTGTGAATAGGAAGAGTGCATCCATCAATGTTTCATTGTTGATACAGGGTCTCGGAGCACCAGAAGAAAAACCTGATGTCCCCAAAGAACCTGAGTACAGTATTTTCACCGACAGTGATGCGGACGCCTGACATCATGGGAATGGGTCTAGACCAGATGAGTGCCTGGCACACAGAGAGTGCCGTCGTCGAACTGCTCATCAGCTATAATCGGACCGTGTTTGTCCAGTAGCCAGCCATCCGGGAGGCAGCTAGCCACACACACTCTATGAAAGGTTTCCCACCCATGTGTCGCGTGCCCATCCGCCAAAGAGTTTATCAACTGGCAATGTCATGAACTAACACAAGTCTGTGTCTGCATCTATCAGCCCCTTTGTGAGTCCAAATCGACCAACTCCGATGTCAAATGTGAGCTCGGATCTGGAATTTGGTTCAGGGATGTGGCGATATCACGTATTTTTAGAGACACGGTTGGTTGGAGTGATGGGTCATCTTCATGAGGCACTCAGTATTGATTTCTAGTTCCAGTGTACACATGCTTCGTGCACTGCGTTTTTATTTTTCTGCTGGTTATGGCTAACTGGTCTTTACAGACTGAGCGGGAAAAATTTTGCAACCACTTTTTCAAAGCAAAAAGCAGCGCTAAGACAAAGCATTTTATTTAACCTACAGTGGTACAGATATAGCATCAGAATATGCGTCATTCTTTCAGCCATACAGTTGGCCTTGTGGTATTTTATTATTCTGAGTTTGAATTAATTGAGAAAAAATTTTTATTTGTAAGAAAAGTCTGCTTCAGTTATAATTGTCATGGCCAACAACCTCCTTTTCTTTAAAGCCATAATTGTTGCTTTTAATTGCTGTACTTGCTACTGATGTTGAATTCAGCCATTTTACTATAGTAGCAGTAACAGGAACATTGTCGCCATTTCATTGCACAACCTGAAAATGAGTACCTCACACAAAAACGCTTTCTTTAACTTCTGATTACAGATATCTTTGCATTTTGTAGTGATCAGCAACCTTGCACATCTGGTATGAAACAGCTTATATCTTTATTTGAAGCACAAAGAAGTAGGGTGTTTTCTGGGCTTATCAAATTGTAGAAATGGTGCTGCTGACAGACTGCTAACCACATTGCACTACTTGTCCTTTATTCTACCTGTCACTAAAGCTGAAGTAATGCAACAATTATATTTCAGCTCCACTCATTTCATGCTTCGTCGGTTAAAGTATGCTTTGCCTATATTATCAGCAGAATGGGGTGAAGGAAAGTGATAGATAAATATTCAATAGAATTGAGAGAAAAAGGGGGGGGGGGATTGTGTATTTTTGCCACGCTACTCATAATGAGACTTTTCAATTGATGTTCTTTAGGCACAGCACAGTATTGAAATAGGTTCTATGGCATCAGTATGACAGTGGTAGCAGCAAATTGTTCTCTGAACCATGGCTTGTGCATTTCATGCATGCAGCTTTCATGATGCCTGCAACTTACTGCATTCATCGTAATGGGCTGTATATGCACAATGTTTTCATGTTCACTCACTGATGCCACAGTGCATTTGAATAATATTGAAAGCAAGTCCTTGTGATGTAATGGAGTTCTGCATGGTGATACTAACGAGTGTTGACGTGCAAAGTACTTCAAGGAAGAAAGCATAATTGAAACGTCAGGAGACTTGTAGGATAGGTACTTGTAGGAGACTCCTGGCAAAGGTACAGCAACATCTTTTCTTTTTATGTCTGTTGTGTTCAGTGGTGGCCACATGCCACTATCTGTGCTGTGATGTGGTTGGTCCTGTTGGATGCCCTAGTAGGTACTCTTTCTTTGTCCTTGTGGTATGGTTTAAGCCACGGTTTACAAGTCTCTGATTACTGTTGTTGTGAATGCTGCGAGAGTGAGGTGCCAGAAAGACAAAATCATCGTTTTCTTTGTGGTTTCTTAGGCAACATCTTTGAATGAAGCAGTACAAAAGACGGTCCAGTACACTGTGTTTAAGACACATTTTGCTAATTCTCTGGCCAGATGGACTGCAGTGGTGTCGCTTTCTCAGTCTTTATTTTTTTGTACCCCATAAATTGAACATTCTTTTGTTGAGAACAACTTCCCATAATACGGAACAAATTTTAAAAGCTTTGTACATGTTTGTCTTGAAGGAACACTGAACACAAGCAGCAAGTTCAGCTAGTGGGATGAACTCGCCTTTACCGGCCAATCAAAGTTCATAAGGATGAAGAGCTCTCCTAGCAGTGTGTAAGAAAAATTTTTAGGTTGGCAGTAAATAAGCGGGAAATAGTTCCACATTTTCACAGTGGTGATGCCACCTGTCTGTCACATTACGTCATTTTCTCACTCACCGCAGGCGTGTTGTCATCAATGCTCTTGCATTTGTTTTGTTATTTTAGAATGCTAGTTTATGACTCGAGCTGAACTTCATTTTTGCGTTTAGTTTTCTTAGGAGTACTGTACGTTGAAACGGTGTGGCATATGGCTTCATTTTTTATGTTATATCACTAATTATTTTCTTTTCTTTATGGCATGTGAGGGATGGAACTCATTTATGAAACATGATTTTGTATTATTGAATGTGGAATGTGCTGCTGTCGCTGAATATGCTGAAGAGATGAACAAGTTTATCACACCATGCTGTGGAATACATGTCACTGGATATTATAGGCTGGTCGTTACGTTACCTTTTTATACAGCTGGAGTGTCATACAAGGATGGGATTGGCATGCAAGTTGTAATGTTACTTAAATGAAGCACACTTACAATGACACTCAACTTCATTTTCAGTCTGAAAAACACCTTAAGTAGATGTGTTCATGCTACATGTGAACCAGATGTAATTACCAAAGCCAGTTGCAAAGGGCAGGTATCTGATTGACTTCATGTGGTATTAGATACAAGTGGCCATGCTGTCAACAGTGGCGCAGGCCATACTGACCATAAATGGCTGCAGCAGGTAAATATTATTCGATTCCACAACCTTCTAGGTTGCTCCAATAAAACATGTATGAAAGTAAGGATAATTGTCACTGAGGTGACAACGGCTGTAAAACACTGTATCGGTGATAATGATGATGATGGGTGGGCATTTGGGCATGCTGCTTTAGAATCTCAGTGCCTCAAAGGGAGTTTGTCGTAATTTTAAACAAAGAGGCAATTTTGAAAACGCAGGCCCTTTTGTACCAAGTGTAACGGAAACAAACTGTAAAACCTTCAGTTAATAAGCTGCCAGCAGAAGTTTATAGCTTAAAAACACCTGTACATGAGGTTTTTATGTTATATACCAAGATTATCTGCATTCTTGCTTGCGTCTTAGCTTTTATTTTCAGATTTTTAGGTGTATTCTTGGCCATAGGTTAATTTGTAGCTTTCTTTGTATGGGATTCAGGGTAATATTGCTTATTA
The DNA here is from genome assembly GCF_050947875.1 of Dermacentor variabilis. NCBI lineage: Eukaryota > Metazoa > Arthropoda > Arachnida > Ixodida > Ixodidae > Dermacentor > Dermacentor variabilis. The sequence continues at coordinate 115,600,238 of NC_134572.1, read as the reverse complement.
ATAAACATTTACACAGTCTCCATCAGATGCTGAGAAAATTTGTGATGCGATGAGTGATAGGTAGAAAAAAATTTCACAATCACGTTAATACTTCTGTCTTGTCTCGATATCTATCCCGGCATGCCAAAGCTCCACTCTTGCTAGGACTGACCTAAGAACGATTTCAAAAATGTGCATTTGAATGTGTTCCATTGTTTTAGGCATAAAACAATACTTGTGAAAGCCTGAAATATTTGTGACACAGTTATCAATAGCACTTTTTTTCATATCGAAAGTTGATACAGTTGAGTTGTACCATCACATCAAAATTTTATTGTGCACTAGCAAATCTAGAAATTCTTGGAAGCCTGCATAATAAATACATAGTAAAGCATTTAATGATAGTACATGGTGCACTGTGTGCAATATTTGTGCATTATCAGTTTTGGTCAAGATTAAAAGGGGACCACATGGTAACCTATAGTTTATTCAGGTAAAATGATTTAAATTACAGGCAGGCATAGAAACAATTTCATTTATGTATCTTCTTTTAAGATATATATATATATATATATATATCTTCCATTTTTTTTGCAGAAGTGATCTGTGACTGCAAACAGATGCTCTATTTTAGTAAGCGCTTACGGCTTATGCTGAGGGGCTACAAGTATCTGCTGCAAAGCACTGGTTTTGACTTCTGGCTGTTGCAGCCATGTTCCTATGAAACGGTGCACAAGAATGAGCTTGCACCGCAGTTTCAGTACACTTTGGAAAACTCAAAATAGCCCAAATTAATCTGGAGCCCACCATGGTGTGGCCTTCATAATCTCTGTTGCTTTGGTTGTTACACCCAACTGCAACAAAATATTGGACTGCTAAAAAGCCTGTTGAAGATAGTGTAGATAGAGGTGCCCCTTTGCAAGGTTTTGTGCTGGGAATAGGAGTGGAAGCATCACAAAAGGCTTGCAAGAATAGCTGTTTTTGATACTAAAGCTGAAAAACAAAAGCAAGCTACCATTACTGCTTGCTGGAAGTGACCTAGAACACGCGACTTCTTCCATGAAGTCCATGGTTGGGCAGCGCCTACGGCTTCCCATTTCATGCTGAAAAACCTTGTAGGCAATTTTTTTCAGATTTACATCGTAGCCACTAACCACCAGGTGCATGCAGTCTGCTTAGGCTCCATTTAGAGGCTGCTAATAAGAAAATTATACAATTGGCAGCTCTCTGAATTTGCCAAGATTGCTTCAGTGGTATATATACTGCTCATTAAAGCCAAATAAGCCAAAGTGATATTTCGTTGCAGTTGGCCATTAATCAAACAGTCATTACCTATGATTTGGGTAATTAGCAGTGAAGCAGTAATGTGCAGGCACCATGCATAAGTTTGTCAAGTGACAGTGTGCCTTGATAAAGCTGTGCTGAGTTTCCTTGTTTTGGGTTTCTTGTTTGGTTGTAAGCGTGAGACTGGGTTTTGAGGTGAGGCTTTTCAATTGAAACACTTTTGCTTTGTGGTGTCGAGGTGTATACTTATCAGTGTTGTCAATTTTTGAATCGCACATTCATATTGGGGGGTGGGGGGGGAGTGACGGTTATGTTGAAGCTTCTAACCAACATCGTGAGTACTAATTTTGCTGTTCTGTATCTAGATCGAAACAGTGAGTTGGGCAAGTTTGTAGATTAACATTGTCGATATCAAAAGGATCAAACTGTATTTTGGGTATCAGAGTCCTTGATGCAGGACATAAGTTGTGGTCCTTTCACATGTTTCTATTGGAAAAACTCTAGTTGAGGTCATAACTTGTTTAATATTATTGTGTAGTGCACTGTTGAATTGAGTCATACCGCTTTGATATGCCAGTGTTGCTAGCTCACATTGAAATGGAGACTTCCCAAAGATTTTAAGCTCAGACGTGATTCTTGTATTAAAGCTTAGGGCGGTGTTCTTGCAGTGTATTTTTCATATTTAGGGGCTTAGTATTTTTTGCTTCGTGGATGATCTCTTGTTGATCATATTGTATTGTCTACTGTGCACTGTGGGTTCAGCCTACTTAGCCAATTCTTCAATATACTTGCGGTGGCATATGCCTTCGCGGGTCTTGTGTGATTATGATGTGTGAGTAATATGAATCACGAATGCTTTAAATTTTTATGGGACTGCATTTAGGTCGCGCTTCACTTCCCATTGCTGAAGTGTTTTCCTTCTATACAAGCTTCATTTTCTGTACTATGAATACGAGGTGCAGTAAAAATAATTAGTTCTTGTCAGTGTTGCTTGGCGAACAGTAGCAGTGTCCTGTTAATTTGTGTTTCTTTTCTGTTTTTGCTCATGAACAGAAAATCGGGTCTTAGCAGTTCCTCGGGATAAGTGTTCTTAAGTGATACGAGTTCCTTGGAAACTGTTTCATGTTTGTGTTTTCTGTGCTTAATATGTTGATTTCGGAGAAGCCGGTCCTTTGGTTCTTTGGCTCTGCAACTTTGATTTTGGAAAACTAACAGAAGCTTAACAATACTTCTGGTGCAGCATTTTTTTGCTCATTTTAATGCAAAACTATTTCATCAGCAGACCAGGAGCACTGTTGGATGTTTTAACGGCATGTCAAGAGTAGCCATTGAGCTGAGGTCGCTAAGGAGAGGAACTGAGAATACTCTACCAAAATTTGCAGGGTGAACTGAAACTTTTCAAGGTAAACATTTGGGCGTGTTGGAGGGAGATCCCAAGAGTACTCACAGCATAAAATGAAATGTATCTGTAACCAAGAAACAACACAGCACTGAAACTTCTTGATCTTAAGTAACTTGGAAACTGGTTTGGTACTGTGTGAACTCCCTTGCCTTTTTGTTTTGGTGGTGGGTTCATTGTTCCAGTTGCAGATTTGGAGGCATTGGTCAATGCTGGGAAACAGTGATCAGCTCCAGAGTTGGTCAGTTGCTCTCAGTCTGCCATTGGAATTTGGCATTGGGTGCTCTAGAATTCACAATGCTCTTAGCATGCACTGCGACTTCAAGAGGGGCAGAAATGGAGTGATGCTTTTTGTTATTTGGCAATGATGTTGCAACTGCAGGCCAAGAAATGAACCAATTATTGCTCTATAACTTTGTGTCGAACACGCTCAAGATGTTTTCACTACAAATGTGAACAACGTTATGTGTTCCATTTATATTCTTCGTTTTATCAAGTGTCATGATTTTTTTGGTTTATCTATTTATACGTATCCTTAGGAATGGTGTCCTTTTCTCCAGTTTTCCTTGTAGTATTTTTTTTTGCTGAGTATATATATATATATATATATAGATATATATAAATTATTTAGTAAGCTGGCAGAAAACAAGTCATACCTTGACGTATTGTATTTTGTGACTAAGGGACTCCATTAAATTCTGTTTAAATGCTTTATTTCTGTTAAGTGGTTATTTGCGCATGTATACTGTGTGATGCACAATTATTTTCTGATGTGTATTTACGAGTATTAACTGTGGCATGTGTCATCAGAGTGCCAGAGGTATGCGTTTAAGAGTGTAATAATTTATATATTCTGGTTCCGCCGCATAATGCATAGATGTTATTTGCTGCACAGTGTGAGTTTTATTTGACATTTCTCATGCCGGTCAATGCATTCCAATAAAACAAGTTTTTTTTGTATGCCGATATATGTTCTTGTCAATTTTCGAAAAAAAAAAAAAACTATGCAATTTTTTGTGGGCCACACTTTTTGCTTTTCAGGATTTTGAAGAGGTATGGCCCTTACATGGGGGCGGGCCATTTTGGTCATTTTTCTGGCCATGTATAATCTCTGATTCTTTCGTACAGATAGGGCCAACGCAGTTCTTTTCATAATGTATTTACTCACTCATGCATACATACTGCAACAGTGTACACCACCTGTGTTCTTAAAGAGAAAATTCATATAAACAGTTTCGCGACTACATGACAGAGGAAGCCACCCGAGACTTCTCACCCCCTCCTAGAAGCCTCCATTCCTCACAAGGTCCGTGAAACTTGCAAAAAAAGAGGATAAAAGAAGGGAAGGGACCATGCACTGAGAGTAGTTCTGTGGGGGAGCTTTCTTGTGTCTTGGCTGTTCACTCTTGTGCATGGGCAAGAAGGACTGCGTCCCACTGTCCTCGTCGACGCACAGGTTTCGATGACCCCAGGACTATGTAGTCGTGCTCTAACTCCTAGAGTCTGGCATTTGGGTGTCCATCGTTTTCTTGAAATTGCAATATTTAAACCTCTTCACGACAACACCATGCATCTGCTGCCCATCAAGTCCTCGGCACTCTCACTGCTGCACAGTTTTGGTTTGACAATGCACCTGAGGTTACATTTGTCCTCCATTCCATTCATGACATTATGTAGGCCTCTGACTTTGCAGCTTTTCACGTCGATTTCTAAGGAGACTGCTTGCCACATGCTTAGAATCCAAAGGAAAACAAGCTTCAGCAATGCTATCTTCACTTGTCCAATTGGCACCTTCCATTTTTATTTTATTTGAATACGGGGCATTCTCCGAGTTGGGTCAATTTCTGTGAGTTATCTTGCTATCTCGTCATTTTCGTGTGTCTATGAATGGACAACTACCGCCATCTGCAGTCAAAGGTTGGAGGTAGCTGAGGCTTCAGTTGGCCGTGATGGAGGAGGACCAGGCAAGTGCGCTGAGTGTAAGCTCATCGCCCGCGTTCGATGTGTTCAGCAAGCAGTCTTCTCTTTCAACGCGCGTTTTTTGCCGCTACCTGCGAACGGGCGTCGCTAGCTGGCGGTTCGTTTGGCAGCCGCTAGGGGGACGACAAAGTTGCACCCTCATCCACCAAGCACGCGAGCGTTAGGCTGCATGGCCCCACCAGCTCGACGCCTGTCATCGTTTCGTACTTGGATTCGCGCAATTCTTTGCATTGCGTAGATGTCAATTACAGTCGAGCCTTCTAATCTTAAAAAAAAAAAACTAAATTAGGGGGTTTTACGTGCCAAAACCACTTTCTGATTATGAGGCACGCCGTAGTGGAGGACTCCGGAAATTTCGACCACCTGGGGTTCTTTAACGTGCAATTCTAATCTTAAAACAAAGCTTTCTTTGCAAACCCTCCCATTCTTTCCTGACCGTGGCTGCTGCTGCTGTCTTGTCAACTAGTTCACACATTTACATGCCCGATGGTGGGAATGAACTTCGGTCCTCCATCACAGCAGCCCGATGCTGTAACCATTAGGTGACTTTCGCACATGTACTCCAATGCTGCCAACACATACTAGCTCTTCGAGATGATCACCGTGTGTGTCACATTGTGTAGGATGGGAGCACGAGAGCATGTATGCTCATGCGGGTGGGAGCACAGCCACATGGTATTTTTTACATTTCGTGGGGTTTATTTATCAATCAGAAAAAAATTGTATGCAGTTAGTACACCACTGAAAATACCAGTTAGCTGTCCCTTGGCTGTGCCTACAAATGCCTCATTGACACTTTGATAGTTAGGACAGTACTTCTTGAGTTAGATAATTATTTACAATTACCTAATTAAATCTCAGTAACGAAAAAGTTACTGGCGGCTACTCCACTGTACTGGAAACAATAGGCGCCAGGGTTTCGTCGAGTAACGCAATTGCTCTTTTTTTCTCATTTCGATGTATGATCGTTGGGACACCCTGTATATATTTATGACCTCTGCATGCGAGTGGTGACGTTTCCATCCCTAATAAATGTAAATTATTAGAAGCAGTTTTTTTTTTTTCATGAGTCGTTACCATTGCTTAGTGGGAAAAGAAGCGATACTGAGACACCTATCATTCCCACGCATTTCACACATTGTTGATAGAAGACTCCGCCGAAGGGTTCACCAAAGTACACAGTCTTTTTTTCAGGGTCAAAAAAGCATGCAAAGCAGTTTGAAGCGACGTAAATGTACAGCAACATACTTGTTCTCTGGAGGGGGCTCGTGCCCTGGAGTCTCCGCATAGTCGGCACCAATGAGGGATGCATATCGAAGGTTAGAATAGCGTAGATTACTTTTGTACTTTGAAAATATTCACTAAATACTTAATCTCTCCTCATTCTTATACCTTATACGAGGCATTTGGTTGCTTTTCCCAGATTCTTCGGTAAACTATATGCAAGGCACTGTTTTTATACATGTCCCAGCTAACGTGATAGCCAAGCTCTTCTACAAAAAAAAAACAAGAAAGATTTAAAAGACAGTACAAGATACAGTTTTAAAACCTATGGTGTTTGATCGTCAGAGGTATGATGACCAAACACCATAGGTCTTAAAGTTGTATCTTTCACTGTGTCTTCTAAATCTTTTTTTTTTGTTGTTGAAGAGCTTATCTAACGTGAGCTGGGACACACGGTATTTCGTTGAAGTAAGAAACCTCCTTTTTGTTGTGCTCACAAGGGGTTCCGACAGGAATTTAGGGAGCAGACTACCTTCCCTGATGCACGTGGTAATGCGCCTGCTCCCTAGATTCCTGTTGTGGCTGTGTTTACAAGCTGCGATGGTGGCTTTCCTGACGTCCAGAAAAACAGGGCCGTTTCCATTTGGTGGATCTGTCTCCGAAACGTCGATGGTAGTAGAAACAGCTGGTGTCATCGGGCTGCGATGAGTCGAGGTTGCGGTCCTGGTTTAGGGGGCGGTCATAGGGACACGACTGCAGGTGTTGATCCAGACCCTGTTGGATGGAGCTGTTGGGTGATGTCGATGCGGCGAACCAGCTCAGAGGTGTCCGGTAGCATGTTGACAGTATTAATGGTGGGAGGTAGCAATGTCAAGAAGACTGCCATGTTGCAGTGGGCAGTCTTGGCAAGTTCGTTTAGTGGTAGCGCATACCGCACCTGCATAATGGCCTGGACGTTTGGTAGTAGTCATTCAAGTAGCAGAGTTTGGAGGAAGGGGTCGTGAATGTACATGTCACCAGCGAGAATGTGCATGTGACAGGAACTGCAACGGCGTGCGGTTACAGAGTTTTTCGCATTGGAGCAGTCGACGAACCTTCATCTAGTCTTCCGAGAGTGATAGCCGATGTATGAGCTCAGACTTGTGGTGCCGGTAAGGGACGGCCGTTGGTGGCTTAGTGAAAATGTCCTAGATCTCGGTGGTGTAGTGAGAGTCCAGATGGGCGACGATGCATTAGTAGTGAGTGCTATTTTCGGTGATGTGTTGCTAAGAAGAACTGGGCCTCGACCTGCGCAAACCACACTTCGGACAATTCTGCCAAAAATGGTGGAAGCTTAACGGTAACACGGCAGACGACCAGGCCGGCTTCTGGCTGAGCAGCGCCCCCCAAAAATGCTGGGGCTTTACATGCCAAAACCACGATCTAATTATGTGGGGACTCTGAATTAATTTAGACCACTTGGTTTTCTTTAATGTGCACCCAATGCACGGTACACTGGCATTTTTTTTTTATTTTGCCCCCATCAAAATGCGGCCGCCGTGGCAGGCATTTGATCCCGTGACCTCGTGCTTTGCAGCACAACACCCTATCCACTAAGCAACTTCAATGGGCGAGCAGTGCCCAGAGGGTTATTCACGTCAAACACAAGCTACTGTTGCTGAGTCTGAATCAGTTGTTACGATACCTGTAGCTGCTGCTGGAGTTGTCGCACTTGCTGTTGAAAGGCAACAAAGACTACCTGGTCCTAGTCGGCCATGGTGGCGCGATATGTCCGTTATCCTGGTCACCATTGCGGCATTACGAAGTGACGGATCACAATGCAATGTGTGAACACAAGGAATGATATTCTAGTTGATTCATTCACTATATGCCAACCGCTAAATGCGTTACAACATTGTCGAAGGAAAGCAGATGCCGCAGCTACATCTTGGAGCAAGCCTGGTCCAGCGGTCCGTATAGCGTGCAGTCGCTTTTCCGTGGCGCACAACCTGCATATATCTGTTGCTGTTACCGAGACCAGTGATGTGTACAGGCGTGGAAGGTTTGCCTCACGGGATGGAGCGGTGACCCAGTGAAGGCTTCGATGTAGCTATGCGTACAGTTGTGGCTATGGTGTATAGATCGCCACAAGGTAAATAAATAAAAAGAAACATTCACCAACGATTACGATACTCGCTAATGCGAAATTTGAGCACAGCTGTATACGTGTTTTCATTTCGCGATATATTGGCTGACGCGGACAGTCCGTCTCGTGCGGTATGTTGCGAAGGGAGCGATGTGTAGCGCGACTGTCTCACTAATAGGGAGTACAGCTCTGCACAGGCCCGCTTTATGAAGCCCGAGCCTAGCCTGGGCCCGTAATACCAAGCCCTGGCCCGTCCCGGGCCCATGTTACTAAGTCCGGGCCCGGCCCGCGACTAGTTGTTCATTACTAAGTTTAGCCAGGACCCCCGTGTGCATGACTAGGCCCGGCTGTAAGTAGAAAAATTTATTTCTTTACTTACGGATTGTACCCTAACTATGTGTCAGTCTCACCTTCTCGGGGTCTATCAGCTGCAGTTTAGAGGGAATAAAAGACAGAAACCTTTGTTTCTTCCATGGGAACATCAGTGATCTGACCCATTGCCTGTGCTGTTATTTTTCCGCTGGTACGGGTGCATTTACCTTGATCATATGAATTGGTCCTGTGAGGTCATTTAGCATGCGAATATATATGTATATGTATACAAGCAGGTGAATTCACGAGCATGCAGCATAAAATAAACGCACTAGTAGAAAGAGACACCCATTACTTTAGCGCTAAAATAATTTGACAGTATCGAGAGTTGCAATGGTGCAATCACAAAAGCGGTAACAGGAAAATGATTTGAAGAGCGGCTTTTTATATAATTTATTTTTCTTTATGCAGAAATAATATGTTTGTCCTTGAGGAAAAGAAAGAAAAACATAACTTCATCTGGTTTTCTATTTTCTTTGCAAAGGTATACAAGAGCCAGCTCTTCGCACGTGTCACGTAAGCTTGGCACAGAATGCCTTGGACCATGTGCATAACGTTCGCGTGTGTTATAGGCACTATTTAGGCCTTTTAATGAGCGAGTCCGAGTCTGGCCCGGGACCAGAGCCTTATGCCCGGGCCGGGCCCTGCCGAAAAACGCTTCGGACGGCCCTGCCTGGCTCGCGCACCGGGCCTGTGCAGTGCTATAACCTGGAGATCGCAAAAGCCGGCGCGTGAGCACAATTCACCACAGCCGCCCCAGACTGACCTCCAGTCATGCAGCGCTTTGTTTCCATACAGACGACGCGCGCTACTTTTGCACCATCTCTTAGCCATCATCGCCGCAAAGCCCGTCTTGTACGGCACTACGATTTTCTTTCGCTTTCGCCATACCCTCCTCCTCCTCCGCTTTCCGTCTCATGGTTCCCCTGCACGCTCCTCCTCCTCCTCCTTCATCCACGCACTCTCTTCGCTATCGCAGCCTTTCATCTCCCACTGCGGTGCGTTCGCTTTCATCCTTCGCTGTGTTTGTTCGCTTGCCGACGCTTGCCGCAGGAACGGGCACCTAAGAGCTGCGCCCTGATATCTGGCTAACGTGTTCGGTTGTTCGGGTCTAGGCGGAAGTTGTACTAAGCCAGCCCGTCTCGAAAGCATTTACTCGTTTATTCCCGTATGGCCGAGATCGCGCAACTTGTTGATAAGACTTAATTATGGCCAGGTCCGGCGCGTTCTATATACTGACGCTCATTGAGCTCGAGGCTCAGTGAAATCTTTTTGGAACGGCGTAACGGCGTGCCCTTCGCTTAAAATGTGAAACTGACCATACCGCCTATTAGGGCAGCACGGTTGAAGCAAAGAACAATTCTAGCTACGACGTAATATAAGATACGGTATGGAGGAAACGAAAACCGTTGCTTCGTTCCGCAAAAGTCTTGAAACCGTGCGGTCTGTACAGGCGTCATGCTTCGGCCGTGATATGACTCTTCTCGTTGCTTTTTTTGTGCTATCCACCCTCCAGTCGTGAAGTTGAGCGTGTTCATTATATGGTGCTGCATTCCCGGAGGCCACAGAAATAACTCTTGAGAGTGTTTATGTGCTCAAATGATGAAAGCCAACGTAGCAAACGAATTACGTCTGCAGTTCCACGTTGCGTTTACGAGGCATAAACATCAAACCAAGGGTGAGTAATGCTGTTTAATTCTTACGTTTGTCGCCAAATGTATTGTTGCTGCTGTTTTGGCACCGTCGTGGGCAACTTTCTCCGAAGCGATGCACTTCAATAGGCATCAGAAATGACTTTAGGTCCGGCCTGGCACGTGCTTGTGGGCTCTCTTGCCATTTTCTTTTGTAATGTGACTTCAGGACGAATTTCGTGGAGTACACTTAATTTTATTGGTGCGATTGACTTCCCGTGTGCGGGTTAATACTGTCTTGGGCAAAGAATTAAGCGGACCCTGCGAGCGCGTACCCGTGCAGTGTACATATATGCCTGTCCTAAATCACTCATTGACATATGACCGTGCGCTCTTTTTGATGCTTCTTGCTATCGCCATACTATCGCTGTCTGAGTTCTGCGTGAACCCCTGCCCACCAAGTATGGCGGAGCTGTAGCGGCGTCAATGTTAGGTCAACGAGGGTTCCCCCGACGTCGCCGATACCTCCTGGTGCAGCTCGAAAAGCTATAGCTTCATAAACCATCGAATACATCGACTGGTCTTGCCAGCGAGTAATATATGATGGAGCTGCACACTGCGCGGCTTTAAACGTCATGCTAGCCTTACTTACAGGGTGCACCAGCTAACGTTAGTTAAGCTGTTAGAAAAAAAGATAATACACGGTACAAGGTACAATCATAAGACCAACGGTGTTCGGTCGTCAGACGTGTGACAATTGAACACTGTTGGTTTTATGATTAATTGTATCTTGTACTGTGTTTTTGAAATCGTTTTTCTTTTTTGGTATCAGCCTGGCTAACGTTAGCTGGGACACACGGTATAGCATCGCACCACTAGGTGTTTCAATAATGCAGTTCTGCATACAGTTCCTAGATAGAACAAGTTTTTACTTGAAAACCTCTATCAATAGTGGCCTTAGTACGGCACACACTCGCAGGAGTCTGTTTTGCTCACAACACTTTGATGTAACATGCTTGGGTCGAAAGGAACTGATGTAGCTCTTCTCGTCCCGGGACTGAAAATTTAACATCTGTACAAGAGTTTTATCGTGCTGGAAATAATCTAATCATGGTGGTGGTCTCATGGATACCTTTAGCAGTGGTGGCCTTTTTCTCTGGTCCCATTTGTTGATTGCAATGGCATAAATGCAAACTTGCGATCCCTGCAAACTGCAATTCGACGAATTCGGTTACTCTTTTTTAATCGACGCTAGCATGAGTAATAAGCAATAAGCTTCCAACTGCGCTGAACTTCCAACGCATTTTAAACGACGAGCGTAAAGCGTTCAAGAACGGCCCGGAGAAGTAAAAAAAAGAGAGAAAACAAAAGGGGGGGGGGGCGGCTCCAAATTACGCTGTGAAAACAGTTGACCAGTGAAGCTGTGGTATCACCTGATCCGATAGACAAATGTGACGTAGCCTTGAACTACTGAGCAATGCACTACATGAAATGATTGACAGCAAGAAATTAAATGCACTGTACCAAAACTTTATTCGAAACGATATTGATAAGTGCTTTGTGATTGCCGTGGTATACACTGATGTTCTTCCGTTCTTACTTTAAATCTAGAGATTCTTAGGTAAAGTTAAATTTATACACAACCTGTGCTTTGGGCAAGAACCGCTGCGTCCTGCCTAGCCTGAACACGACCCCGTTGCGCATATTGACGTTGCTGTTCCCATCGCCACTCATCGTGTTCACGTTGCTCTTCGGGAGTCCTAACTATGCGTGGCCTTCCCATAGCGCTATCGCAACACAAATGAAATAAGTTGCTAGTTTACATATGAAAGTGTAGTGACGTCACACACAGCTTCGTATGCTACAGCTGCCGCTACCCTGCAACTGCAGCTTATGTAAGCATAATCTTTACTACTAAACGCATGCGGCGAGCGCTATATATGTACTTCGCATTGTTCGAACGCACCTTATCATCTATCATGTGGTTTTGACACATGTTTTGTCATTTTCTTTATTAAAACAAATACTGAGGTGTGTCTTGCATGCGTAATTTCATGGAGATAGGTACCTTTCGCTTCTACTCGTGGAATGGTTTTCTGTAGACTCTTCTGTCGACGGAGACGAGGAAATCCCGAGATCCGAGTCATTAAAGCTTCGCTGTAAAGGAAAAAGAAAGAGAAACAAGGCGTCTGTTTTTGTCACGCGACTTCCTTTTGAATTCGACGTCCAGTTTGTAAGCAGCCTCGTACTACAAAAAAGTTATACAGTACCAAGGAGGTACCGATAAGGAGTGAAATAAGATAACTGCAGTCAAAGAATGTTTATACGGAAGCTAATGAACCCGTCCGTCTTGTAAACTATGCGACTATATACTACAGTGAGCCAGTGTCACACAGGTGCCATGAGTTGTTCTACCACTGAAGACACGAGGAACTGTCCAAAGCGTGTTGCTCCAATTTCTGTACAGCGAACCTTTCGCCACCCAGCTTGTGTCTCTGACCAGTGACGAGCGCTACTCGGGGGGAAGAGCTGTCAAGCTACGATTGGATGATTCAGTTATAGGCATTAGTTCATGAACGATGAGCTAGCTAAGACACTGCTGCAATTCTGAAGGTCTCCACGCTTTTGTTTCTATTTATTTAAACTTACTGCTCCACCATTTGCATAGGCTGTTGCAGGAATTGGGACATTGTATGAGATTACATACCACCTGCCGCGGTGGCTTAACAGCTATGGTCATGCGCTGCTAAGCACGAGGTCGCGGAATCAAATCCCGGTCGCGGTACACACTTGGGCAGGAATTCCGTGCCGTGCGAAAAGAGTCGAGACCTTCGTAATGACTTCGCGCGCAGTGGTAACACCGAGCTTCTCAACATGTGGAAAGTTGGAATGTGCATCAAACACCACTACGTACGTATCACCAGCAATGTGAAAGAGGTCGATTCCTACCCGATGCTATGGCTCCCTGGGTGTCGGCCACAAAATAAAAGGCTCGGAAGGTTGCTTGTACGTGTATTTCTGGCATGCGCTGCATTTTCGAATGAACGTTTCAATGGCACTGCCCATGCCTGGCCAGAAGATCAGACCACGAGCTCTGGCCTTACTTTTATTCAGTCCAAGATGCCCTGCGTGCAACTTTTGCAACATCTCGGCTCGCATTGTTTTTGGTACAAAAATTTTGCATCCTTTCCGCAGTATTCCATCAACTACATTCGCTTGTATTCCAGAGGTAAATTTTTTCATGGAGACTGCTCTATTCGTATATACACTACCTGATACTCGGCTTTTTCTGCGTTCTAAGATTTCTGTGCGGTTAGCGTAATAACCTACGTGGACGCATCAGCAGCTCTTGCAAGATTACTTTGTTGCACGTAATACGCGAGTTTATGTAGGCGCGATGGTTTGTTTATCGGCACACTTGCGATGCATGGGCTCAAAAGAGAACATGCGCAGTCGATGGACTGTTGAGTAAATTCACGCTGTTATGACAGTTAGGCGTTAATCGATGACATGAGACCTGTTTGGGGAAGGCTCACTCTACCCGCTTCACGTACGAATTTCCTTGGTGAGCAACCCGACGTTGCTCGCTCTGAGCATGCACTCGCAGATTTGAACAAAAAATTGCTCACCGCATGCAACGTAGACTAAATTGTAGCGCTTCGATTAGACCGCCATATCTGGAGATGGCGTTGTAGTTGGCTGGAGCACAGTGAGTTGCTGTTTGTGAAATAGATAGGATTGCCAGGTACACTCCTGTAGAAAAAAACAACAACATTTAATTGTGCGTCTTAGTGCGTTCTGTTATTGCTGGTGATTCGGAAATTAAAAAGTTTTGTGTTAGTTTATGCCGGGTATTATAGGCGAATAGTTAATCGATTATGAAGTGTAGAGTAACAGAAATTAAGATACGAATTTTTGCGCAACATGGCTTTCGCGGCGGCAGACATTACGATGCACACCGTATATAATTAATAGTTTTTCTGTCAATTATCTAAATTAATAAAGCATTCAATTGCAAATATTATGGGGCATGTTGTAATTTCAGAACTTAAGCTAACCGTATTAGGAAGCCCAGAATTCGCTATGCCTTCTGTGCGCAGCTCCAGTCTTGATAATTACGTTTCAAAACCTGTGTCAAAATGCACAGTTATCATTATGACCAGGGCACTTACAATTGTTTATTACCCGCCGTGGTTGCTTAGTGGCTATGGTGTTGGGCTGCTAAGCACGAGATCACAGGGTCGAATCCTGGCCACGGCGGCTGCATGCATTTCGATGGGAGCAAAATGCGAAAACACCCATGTGCTTAGTTTTAGGTCCACGTTAAAGAACCCCAGGTGGTACAAATTTCCGGAGTCCCCAACCACGGCCTGCCTCATAATCATAAAGTGGTTTTTGCACGTAAAACCCCATAATTTAACTAATTTAATAATTACAATTGTTTATTAATGAATCATCACAGCTTAGCTTTCTTTGTCAGGATCAGTGAAGTAAACACGGCTGGTTGATTGGTCCAACTCAAGCAGGTAGAGGCGTCTTCAGTGTTGAAAAGGTACAGATCTCATGCACAATACACCGATATCATCTCAAGCGGTTAATGTTAAGCATTTTCGTGTTACGTGTATGTGAAATCTTTCCGGAGCTTTTTGTAGTTGTACAAGAAAAGCAGGTTGAATACTAAATTTCGGTTCCAGGTCGGTTTAATCTCCCGGGTAGCGGCAGGATTGTGAGAAGTAAAAAAAAATATTTCTTACATTCATTTCAGACGCCGCCGTCAGCCGAAAGCTTACTGTCAAAGGCTTTTGGTCTCCTTCTGCTTTTTGCTTGGCTATTGTGCTAAACTTAGACTCGGTGGACTTCTCTCCCGGAATGTTTTCATGAAAAGTGAATCCTACTGACGTTCCGTTCCCGTTGTACCACCTGAACTAAAAAACACGAGAGACAAAAGAAAAAGAAATGCGCGATATAAAAATGATGTCAGCATAGGTTAAGGGCTAAGAAGCCTAAATACTACGACTCACGTGAAAATTTTGGACAGCCAGAATGGTGCTCAACTTTGTAGAAACTTTAAGTGCGTTGCGAAAAGCTGCTAAAAACCTTGTCCTGTTGGCAGCGTCCAAAGTGCAAGCCTTCAAAGCTGTAAAACAACAGGAAGACAGGTCATTAGCACAACGCATACTCGATCGTACTATGGAGGTTCAAGTTTGCGTTCAATCACGTTCAAGCCGTCGGGCCTTCTCGTTTCTCGCCGACTGTTGCAATAATTTTGTCTACGCGTTAACGGGCGTTTTCACGAATGACCCGAGGGAGAAAGAGATTAGACAAACTGGCTTTTCCATAAAAACTGCACTTTCAGGTGAATACAATGATAACTGAAATGATGCAGTAAGCCGCACGACACTTCAAACACACAAATAAAACAACATACTCGTTAAGTTCTCGTTGACGCCAGTGGCTTTCAGGAAAATCTAGAGCGCCAGCGGTAGCCTGGCACGCACATGCGGAATTCGTCCACGGTTCACATACAAGTTTTGGCTCAAGGTGTGAACCCTGAGGTACGTTTAGTGCGGTCGTTAGGATGGGCCTTCAGAATGCGAAGAGGTTGCTGTAGCAGGTTAAGTTTGCATACTTGAGTGACCTGCGTTTGTTCTTTTTTTTGCGTTTGTTATTGTTTTTATTAGATTCCGTAGTCGTTTAGTTATATTTGACGCTCGGAATAGTAGGTCCTTTGGTAGCCTATTTTCCCAGCACCCAACGACAGCAACAACAACAACAACAACAACGACGATGACGACAACAACAATTTCCGTGCATGAGTAGGCAAACAGCTTGTTTATTAAATTGTATTTGTTACTCTCTGTGTATGTGAAGTGTGAAATGTGAAGGAACGAAATGGCTTTGTAACGAAAGGACCTCTATTCGTTTATAAGTGCTCCTGTCGCAGCGTTGGCGCCACCCATATATGTTCCTTAGTCTCTTTTCACATGTTTCCAGTACAGATAAATTATGGGGCTTTACGTTCCAAAATCACAATCTGATTATGAGGCACACCATAGTGGGGGACTCCGGAAATTTGGACCACCTGGAGTTCTTTAAGGTGCACCTTAATCTAAGTACACGGGTTTTTTCGCATTTCGCCCCCATCGAAACGGAGCCGCCGTGGCCGGGATTCGATCCCTCGACCTCGTGCTTAGCAGCCCAACACCACATAGCCACTTAGCAACCGTGACGGGTTTTTTCAGCACAAGTCCGGATCTTCCAAATATTTGTTCTAGTTTTGACCTGTGTTTATTTGGCATGCTTGAAACAATGAGTCGCAATACACTTTGCGATACTATAATGTCATTCACTAGCTTGTAGAAACGCGCGAATAGGTATTGTCGTGAAAGTATGCCATAGCGTCTTTCTCTAACTTTACAGAGACCTGACATTCTCTAATGAATCACACCCTGTCAGCGCGCCCTATACAGACATGACTGCGCAAAATACCGCGTCCCTGAAATTTTCCTTTTTTTTGCGCTTTGTACCTAAGCCATCGGTGCTGCGCTAGCACCTCTGTGAACAACGCTTGTCGAAAGCAACAATCTCATTTTGTTCTTGTGCAGGACACGCCGGGTTACAATATATATGATCCAAGCTAACGATCAGTATAGCAAAGACAGGTTATAAGCTTACGTTTGAAGTTTATGTAGTACGAGCCTGCAGGTTTTTCTGGCAGACAAGCGTGTTGGCTGAATACATCTTGCTCTGGCGCAAAGGAGTTGAAATAAAGGTAGTTTCTGATGGTGACATTCTGGTTTGGAAACTCCCCAGACCGATTTTGCTGCAAAAGTGAACATAGCTATAAAGTTGTTTTCTTCAGTGACTGCATCGACCAGCAATGGTTCTCAAGCAAATAGAAATAAATATTCAAACCTGTGTGTCTTCTTCCTCGTAGATTGCTTCTTGAATCAAAGAAAAGACGTACTTATTACTGTATGTGTCTTTTCTTGTGTCATACTGAAAGTAAGCAAAATTACTGTAAAGATATTGTGTTGCTGGAGCGAAGTTCATTATGGACGGCCGCAGCGACCTACTTTTAGGTTAGTTTACTCATAAAAATGGCAGAACGTTTCCTTGTATGTGAGAACACCTTTTAACCATGCAATTTCCTCAAACGCATACGTAACCGTTTCAAATTGGTGCCTCGATAACAGGGTCAAGGGAGTGACTGAGACACAGAAACAACGGTGTGTATTTATGCATAAGCAGCGATAATATAATAACATGCATTGTAAGTGTAACGTATTACGCAGAGGTGGATAAAATTTTTTGCGGGCCCAAGTGCATTCTTGCGCCGTATGAAGAGGCCAGCGCCTGGTAATGCGTGCTGTCGGGGCCGGCACACGAGGTCGAAAGACCGTGCCTACGCAAAGCTATGTCTCGACATCAGGCTCTTGCTTGATCAGAGTGCGCAAGAATGCCATTTGGCATGCGCTCGCAGATCCCGTAAAATTTTCAATCTACGTCTGCACATCTGTAAGAGAGCCAGGGGAGAGTCTATGATCGACTAAGGGCGGACGTTGAGTGCTTTTCCCGGAGGCCCATTTCATTATTGGAAAAAAAAAGAGAAAAATCTGAATGTCAAAATACCTGAAATAGAATGAAAAATAAACGTGCCGCTTCTTTCCGTTATATGTCCAATCTTCATTGGCGGCTTTGACTTGCGTGAGTGCTTTCGCAGAAACTGCATTCCCTTATGGTTAATTTACGGTTGAAATGGTTATGGTTGAAAAAAGAGGAGAATGGAAAGCAGCACGGCGTTAGAAAGCTCCTGATTAAGAGGAAGCTTTAGCTCGGGTGTTCCTATCTGAATACATGTAAGCGGAGAATTCGTTTTTCTCGGCAACCACTGCACCAAATTTGACGACGTTTGTTGTATTTAAAATTTACTTTTAAATACAACAAAAAACCTAGTGAACGTTGGTTTCGAATTTTTGATTTAGATCGTCACTATATTGTTGTATATTACCTAATTTAATTTAATTTAATTTAATTTAATTTACAGGCCCGGGTAAGGCCGAAACTTAATGCTAACGGAAACACATTTAATAGAGGAAATCTTGCAAGATGGAGTATGTGGTTTGTGGTGAAATTGGAGGTACTCACCGAAGCAAAAGACATGTCCCTTTTTATTGTTGAGGACTTTCCGGCACCTTTGACTAGCTCTGTCCATGTCATAGCTTCAGCGCCCATTATGGTAGCCTGTTAGACAAGCAGCATGGCTTTAGGAGCTGGCAAAAAATATAGGGCAGAATGGAGAATACGTGCACGCAGCAGTCCTGCCCATGCGATACTCTAAGAATTGCAATTGTTATAAAGTGTTACATTATGATTGAATGCTTAATTTTGCGCATTATCCGGTGACAGTGGTGCCTAGAGAAGTACACAAATGTCAAAGCTTATAAATGGAAAACTTTTGAGCACAGTGCACAGGACTTACTTTTCCCTTGTATTGCAGATTTGCGCTGATACCGAAGAATTCGTCAGACGTTTTCAGAGAGCCGTTAGGGTGCTTCCAAAAATGAGTCTTCTGCTTGTCCACTAACAGGCATTTCGATTCTACAACGCTTCCAACATAAGTAAAGCCTACAAGAGAGAGAGGGCATTAGAGTGAAATACAGTTATTGTGAAAGTTATTAGGCTGAACTCTTGCGGATTCGTATTTTTGTATGTAACCGCGCTTAAGAGGAACCTTTAGCTCGGGCCCAACTCCAACGCGGCCTGTTCAAATACCTGTGAAACGCACGAACGCTTTTCTGAGATAACCCCTGGACTGATTTTAACGAAATTTGTTGCATTTGAAAGAGAAAGTAAAATTCTAGTGACTGTTGAAGCGTAATTTCGATTTAGGGCCTAAATTCTGTGAAAAGAATTTTCAAAAATTCCAAAGTTGAAATAAGATAGACGCACGAAGTTTATAAATTAGTAGTCTGCATCAAGAACAGATACCGCGGTTATGTAAACGGCATCCATTAATCATTCAAAGAGGACAAATTTGATTTGCCAAGTTATATCTTACGTGAATTTGTTACGTCGTGTGCAATGGTTCTGCAAAAACTGTATTTCCATATTAAAGATTTTTTTTACATTCATGTATAATATATAAATTTTGTCCGCTTTAGATGTACTATCAGATGCAATTCGCGGAATTATGATATTTTTCCTTGCTGAGTTAGAAAGTTGTAAACTTGACAGTTTCGTTTTCCGAAGATTTTTTATTTTTGTGAATTTTCAATAAAATATTGACAATCTAAATCGAAAATTCGAAACCAACACTCACTAGGTTTTAAGTTTTCCTTTTAAATGCAACAAACGTCGTCAAATTTGGTACAGTGGTTACCGAGAAAAACGAATTCTCCTTTTACACGTATTCAGATAGGAACAGCCGAGCTAACGCTTCCTCTTAATCGGGAGCTTTCTAACGCCGCGCTGCTCTTCAATTTCCTCTTTTTTTCATAGCAAACCTGCAAATTGTGAGAGGCAGTTTGCAGTTTTAAGTATTGTTTACTTTGGGAGTTTAATTTGGGAGAGGATATGTATCATTTAATTGCATCACGAACAAAATTTAGGGAAAGGAGAAACCTTCCATGTCGTTTTGAAGATAATATCGTCCTATGTATGGTATGGTATCGCACTACGACCGACGTCATGTATTAATTTCTGCTTAACGCATCTGTGTGTTTCTCGCTTATGAATATATCAAACTGCGAGAAATACTGAAAATGACACACAAATGATTTTACTCCTTCAGCCAATTTTGCCATAGTTATTATCGCAGAATTCGAAGAAAAATGACACGGCATAGTACAAAACACCTGACCTGGGATAAAAATTTTCTGGGGTAGCATAAAAAATTCGGACATCGGCACTGGGCAACTAACCAGCCGAAAAGCCAGTGAAGCCATTATCAGAAATGACTTGCGGCAAATGAATCAAGCTCGCCTTCTTCACTTTCTGCGAGAACTTGCCCTGGCTATATTTACAAGTTCGAGCAGCCGGCTTTTCTTCACAAAAACGCATCTTACGCAGGTATCATCACGTGGCGGCAGCACTTTCCTTGAGAATGAACGCTCGTTTTCTTGGGCAGCAAGCGTGCCTATATAATGAGAAGCCGGAATCAGCCAACTCGACACGACGGTGCTTGCTTGGACTCGCTTCTGGCGAGAAGAGGCCTAAGCAGCCGCATGCGTCGAGGCGAGGCGATTGAGCGCGTGAACTCAAACATTCCGGCTCGTGGTTGCATGACTGCAAACTTCCAACACAGAATCATTGGCTTGTGCAAGCGCATCTCGCAGAGCTGGCATGAATGATTAAACGTATCGTGTGCAGCCAAGTTGGCCAAACTCCACCACGTGCTTTCTATCTTCGAGCATGTTGGCGCCTATATACAAATGCCCCACTAGAAAATGTCAGCCTCTCTGACACACCCGACCCGCTTTTTCGGATCCATATGAAAGCTCAACGTAAAGGTGCAAAACGCAAGGTTGGAAGCGGTGACGGAGAAATACTAATAGGCAGCGGGTCAACAGTTTCCACTGGCTGATGATCTGAGGGTAAGAACAAATTTAACGCTAAATATCTGCTTCTGTCTTTGATATCTTTGTTAATACTTTAAAACGACGTGACCTATTGAGTATTAGCCAATCGAATTATCAAATAAACGCTTGAATATATTGATGTGAATTTGAAGCGGGGCGCATAGCAGTGAATTTAATTATGATTACCTTGTTAAGCTTGTATAAAGTTAACGTTGCAAAACGTAAAGTTAGAAAATATAAAGACTACTTCACCTGTTTTCAGGTCGAATAGGACAGAGATAAACCCAGGCGATTCGCCCACCGATCGTAGTTCTGACTTTAGGTCTTCTTTCGACGGTCTCATATCAATTCTTCCGAGTTTTAGCTCGCTATCGTACCACACCTGAAAACACCGTACAGAGTTCGAGATTGCAGTCATGATTGTGTACCTTTGCTACGTTGTGTGCGACCATGCTCGGTAGATAAGGACATTTTCTGAGCTGTATGCAATATCCCTGATTAACACTGTGGGAGGGCAAAACGTGTCCAGCGAATGTGCGGCCAGACTTTGTACGCTTTTCGTACGTATATAGAAAATGCTTTTTACTGGCCGGTCAATTTCGCGTTTATTATCTGCGCTACCAGGATTGGCTGGCTCCGGATCTAACTGTTCCAGCGAATTGACTGCTTCGTGCACGCGGACATTTTGCTAGGAAGTCTTGGACCGATTGTGTAATAGCAGCGAACGATCATCTGGCGAACGAATTCTTATAGTGATTTGGCTATAAATAATGTCCAAATCGTTCCCTTAGCTACCACTTCCTTGGATCAGCAGAAATAGGTCTCGGCGGCTCTGCTTCGCGAGCTGCATGCCCCAGAAGGGATCGCGAGAGCTGGAAAACGCATCATAGCCGCTATCTTTTAGACACCACTTATCATTATTATCATCATCATCATGGGTCTATTTTTATGCCCACTGCAGGACGAAGGCCTCTGCTTGCAATTTCCAATTACCCCTGTCTTGCGCTAGCCGATTCCAACTTTCGCCTGCAAATTTCATAATTTCATCCCTCCACCTAGTTTTCTGCTATCCTCGATGGCATTCCGTTCCTTTGGCACCCACTCTGCAACTCTAATGGTCCACCGGTTATCTGCCCTACACATTACATGGGATGCCCATCTCCGTTTTTCAACTAGACTATCGGCTATCCCCGTTTTCTCTCTGATCCACACCGCTCTCTTCCCATCTTTTATCGTTTTGCCTAACATTTTTCGTTCCATCACTTCTGCGCGGTTCTTAATTTGCTTTTGAGCTTTTGTTACTCTCCAAGTCTCTGGCCCTTAATAGCTCCGGTAAAATGCCATGATTGCACACTTCTCTTTTCAACGACAGTGGTAAGCTCCCAGTCAAGATTTGGTATTGCCTGCCGTATGCACTTCAAACCAGCTTTACTCTTCAATAAATTTTCTTGTTATCAGCGTCCTCCATGAGTAACTGACCTAGATAAACGTACTACTGTACATGCTCTAGACGCTGACTCGTGACCCTGAAACCTTGTTCCCTTGCCAGGCTATGGACCATTCGTTCATTCTAACGGGCGCCATTAGTAAATAAGCCTAAATGGTTGACTATGTCAAATTTTCAAAGAATATTTGAAATGTGCAATATATATATTTACTATAAGTTATGCTACAGCCCATCTCGAATTAATAGTACTAAAAGAAATGTAACAGTGATGGAAGAAAAAGAAATTTAAGCAATGTAGCGACGCATCGTGCTTCTTGTGTGTACATTGTCTGGGTCCCGGGACACGAGTCCCTGGCGGGTGATGTAGCGGCTAATGCCTTTGCCCGAGATCACATTCTCCGGGCTATCCCACCAGGTTCACGAGCACCGGTAGACCAACAAGATAGCGTCCCGAAAAGATACGCCGATATCCTGAGCCACTACAGACTGGGTAGAAGGATCTATCCACCCCCGCATCCCCAGCTGACAAGAGAAGATGCGGTGATCTTCCGAAGACTACAGACCGGCACTTTCCCGCACGGCACCCTGCTACACGCCATGTATCCTATGAGCTATATTCACAAATGCGCCTTCTGCTCTACGCCCAATACCCTCTACCACATGGTATGGGAATGTCAGCAAAACCCATCGACACCGCCCATCACCGGACCAACCGTCGAGCAGTGAGAGGCCCAGCTGACAAGCTCGAGCCCTGAAGACCAGCATCGCCTGGTGAGCAGGGCCAAGCTATCAGCTCAGGCCCACGGCATCCTGGACTAGGGACGCCGCCCACCTCGGACGATTTTACCGTCGGCTCATTGCTACTAACAAAGTTTATTCCTCCTCCTCCTCCTAGCGACGCATCGTATTGCGGGATTCTTCACTCCTCTGAAGCTCGACGCTTCTCGCTCAATGTGCGCTTTGGTCCGATTCTGTTCACCTCACTTCTTTCTCTACACGCGACTGGTTTTCATGCCGAGTTTTTCGCTTCTGCGCAGCCGACTTCCTTAGTTTTTTGCTGACGAGTTTTTCAATTCTTGCCTCTTGTTCCGGATGTCTATGCGGGCACCTGTACACCTTCTGGCGCATACCCGTTCTTGAGGATTGGCTAAGAACGTTCACATACCTATGTCACATGCCCGGTTGCACTTACTCAATATCTCGAGTTGCCTAATAGGGCGCATGCCTGCAGAGACACATGCCCTGTTGCAAGTACCCAATGATCGAAGTCGTCTATTCCCAAGTTGTCCATTCGGGGACATACTGTAGGGCACATACCAGTGGCAGCGTCAGTATATAAAAAACGTTTTTTTTTAAAATTAAGTGGAGCAAAGTGCATTTTTGCACTTCGTTCAGTATGGCACCGATACGCAGTATGACACCACTTATCTCAAACTGGTGCTAGCTTCAAAATTTCTTCCAAGTGGATGTGCCTTTGTTATATCACTGGCCTCGATTCACTTATTTTATTATGCGTGCAAAAGTAATTAGTTAAAAAAATTGATCAGTAATTTTTCAACTCGCCGATTATGCATATTAATCTCCAGTGTAAGTAATGTCCGCCGCTATATACGAGTAATCCAGATCAATAGGTAAAATGTGCGCTGTGTGCAAGTGATTCCTGAAAATTCTGTTAAGGTTAAAGAAAAGCATCCGGGTATTATTTAGCCTGTACTGTACCAACCTTTTTGTATGAAAGCGAAGCAAAGCCGCCTTTCAGAAAGCCACTGCCATCAAGTTGAAATACAGTCTCTTCAACACCGTAGCTAAACGACGAGGGCATGCTGGGCAAGCGCCCTCCATTGGGCGAGTAGTTGCAGTGCAGTCCTTTTGGAACCTAAGGATGAAAGTGTCAGGCAGAAAGGTAAATGCGCCTTCCACGTCAACAATTTGCGCCCAACGTAAACAAATTGCAAAATAAAGTGCACCGTGTTGCGCGACGCTCACTGACAGGATCAGTCGTCAGAAGGAATTGCAGTGATGCCACAGCACAGCGGGGTGTTCACATACTCGCACCAGGTGATCACACGTGAAATACGTTGCAATTACGCATTCAAGCAAGGCATGTGTTCACAGGGAGATGGAGGCTTGAAGTAAGTAAATGATCGAAGCAATGGCTGTTGTTTCTGGCCCGATCATGTCGTGTGAGAGCCCGCTTCAAAGATCAGCATCTACGTCATCATTATCATCATGTCGCTGGAACCAATAGTGAAACGCTGGATCCAACGACACCCTTAGTTCATCCACTGTTAATCAGCTGCAAGTGCGGGTCTTCTGCTTGAGCTTTGAAGAGGTAGTGTTTGCAGGCATCAGGGATTCTCTGGTTCTTTAGATATTTATGTTGTATTTATTATGACGCCTGTAACTGCCGCAAAATCGTAATGGCGTCAAATGCCATGACACCATAATGGACATAACTGTCACGAAAGTGTAATGACTCGTCAAGGGAAAATTTCCAGCCCTGAACTTCATCGAGATATCAACTTTTTAAATGGTAGCGTGAAGAAACATCTCTCACCTGAAACGTGTCAAAACTGAACTCTGGGTCATTTTGGAACCATGAAACATACATCATCGTGTATATTTCTTTCGCATTATTATTTAAATCCGGTCCCCTCATTTCAATATAAAGTGGGACTCGCTCTTCTCCGCTTGGGTAAGAAAATGGTAGGGCTAAAAAGAGAAAGAAACAAATGTTACAAACAAGGACGCACTACTACTTGCTTCACAGAATCAAGTTCATCCATGTAGTAGCTCTTTGAAGAAGGCCAAACGACGATCTCACCTGCCTGCAAACTCCTTCGCATAACATCGATTCGCCCAGGGCGTTCGATCTGCAGACTTTGCTCTTTCTTTTTTTATATTGCTAATAAAACATGTTTGTTTTGAACGCAGGCGAAGAATCTCAAACCTCTCATTTTTATTTCCCGCGACGTCATGAATGTTTCTGTTCCTCTTACATTTAAGGCTAGCGCTTTGCGAACTATGGTCGCATTATGGTTGCGAAATTGATGTGCAATGCCGCACGTTAGGTGACAGCGGGGAAAGCGTTTTGTGGCAATCATTTTGGGGTGTTACTAATAAAATAGCAAAATTAACTAAACGATGACAACATGGAGCTAATGAAAAACTAAACAAAGTAAAGTTGCTGTGGTCATCTAAAAGTCTCGTTTATTTTGGTGTCTCTTATATATAACGTTAATTGTAGTTATCGTTGGTCAAAAGCACATGGTTCGTGTCAGAAAGACAGAGAGAAAGACACGCCCTAGAAGCAAGACAACTGCGAACGAAAATTTTTACTTTTGAAAGCATTTTTTCGCGGTGTCACATATTGCTATATTGAGCTGCGGAGTTCAGGTACCGTGCGCTGTTTAAAGAAGCAGTGCAGTGTACTCGGAAGCTTTTTTTTTAATGAAGGAATAATACCTGTAATTTCTTTGTATATTTTTAAAGTAAATACGCAAATAAGCGAAAGAAAACCTGTCAATTTGACTGCACACATTGACGTCATTGGCGGTATGGTTAGGTCACTATAAAAAATAGGAAAGGCCACTAATGGCGATAAATTGCCATTAAGAGATGTTGAGAAGCATAGCGAAAAACCAATATATCAATCAAGCCTTATCTAACATTCTATTTTAGCTTGCCTTTGGCAACCAGAATGGTAAGGTCTTATCTAGATCTCGGTTAAAACGCAGCTAAATGCGTTCATGTTCCTTAGCGAGCCAACTGCTACAAAACGCTCAGGCGCAGTGGCGAGATTTAACTGTGGACGAAATTACAGAGAGGTCTTCGTGACTACTTTCATAATGTACTTCTGTACACAACACTGCCTTCAGAAATGCGTATTCGGAGTTCGTTTATGCTGAAACAAGATGATTTTTCTAGCAGTGCTCACTTGCGCAGCGAACCTTAAACAGTGTAGGTTAGGCACTACGATGGTTTGTTCATATATGAGTTCTTTTGCCCCAATTTTCATTCAGTGGGTCGATAAAACAGTGGGAGATAATTTAGCGGGACTGGTATCTCGCTTTTCGCTCAAAGTGACTCGGTTATTCTCTGGTACGAGCCGGACGGCCATATGACAAAGCGGAATTATACGCCTGCACTTTTTGCGCAACCCATTTTCAGTCTGTCGAAAAGGTGATCGATGAACAGACAGAACAAAGGATCAATATCATATGTCTTTCGGGATTGGGAAAGAATGGTGGAGAAATTAATCAAATGTTGCAAAACGTCTAAAGAAAGAATGCCTTAAATGGAGGAACTACGTTCAAGTATAGGCAGGTCGTGAAAACCCCCCAAAAATGTAGTTTAAGGATGCGCTCCATTGCTTGCGACTATGCACACCTGCCAACCGGCGAATATTAACATTCGTAAAGTTCCTTGGGGCACGAGACCAGCGGAAGAGGAAGGGAGGAGCAGAGGGTGGTCGCACGAACTTATTTAGGGTTTTCCTTGAGATTACGTGCTTTGTGGGATACCAATTACTTGATTAACGACGGTTTAGCTTTAGACGCTGCACACATGCATGCAGAAGCAGCAAAGTTGGAACAAGTGATGCTGACAAGCAAATAATTTTTTTTTTACATCGCGGTAACTCTTTCAGAGCCTTTATTATTGGAGATCTTGCTTGCTTCAGGAACTTGTCTGTATCAACTTGCACAAAGCAAGCGCCTCTCTTGCATTTTTTTTTCGCAACAGAAACCTTCCAACGGGAGGTTCGGAGACCGACGAGCGAAACTTTTTCGTGTACAGCATTTTTGATAAAACACGATGCAACGTTCGTTAAATCGCAAAATGATCCCAAATTCGTAAAGTTTACGAAAATTTTGGTAGAGTTGGCAGATATGAAGATGAAAATATCATTTGTTTCCGTTTTCATGTGCTCAGTGACTGGTGGAATGATAATGGAAGCACTCGGTTTGGGAAAGCCGTCCGTTCAACTGATATTTCCTGAAAATTATGGAATAAAAAGGCTATGGACCAATGTGGTGCCGAGAATGCTGATCTCTGAGCCAAAGTTGCGGCGATGAGATTGTTACATTTATTATAAAACTTTAGTCAGCAGCGACGAATTTTCGCAAAAGGTCGCCACCGGTGACGCAACACAGATCTACGAATACGACATCGAGCTGTCCTGTAGCAAAGAGTGTAAGCCAAAAGAGGAGTCAGCAATCCCCCTCCCCCCTCCAAAAAAAAAAGACGTCAGTCACGGTGATTGTGTATTTTTGCTGCAAGGAATTGCGCGGCTGAGAATTTATAAGTGAAAGTAAAACTATCAACACTGCTTTCTATACATGGAAATCCTAAAGTGTCTGAGAGATCGCGTGCGCCCCCTTGTCGAAACCGGCGCACCTTGCTCGAATACCACTTGCTCCACTTCTTTCTTTTCTGCTTCAGTGATTCATTTATTGATATTATGCACGAGTGAATGAATGAGTGATAAAAATGATACGGGCAGGTACTGCCACAGTCGACAACTGCACGATCACAATTAGTCGCCCAACGTAATGCCTTCAGCCACGAGATATCAGTGTCATTTTGTCCAGAATCGGATACTTACCGCGTCCCCAATAGAAGTTCGAGCGAATGGAAAAATTCAGGTGTTCTTCATTTATGCAGCCCCTGAAAAGGTCTGATTGTTCGTATCGGGTTTCTTTGCCAATGTATAGTTCCATGTAGGTGTAGTTGTACGGGGGGCCGTACTTCAATGCTCGGTTGGACGTGGCCATAGGCTGTGGGCCAGATTTAGCCTCCTTGGAGTAAGGGTACGACAAAATTGGAAACGCCGGCTTGAACTTCGCCATTTCAACTGTCTCGCAGGTGTCTTCAATCTTCGAACTCCAACCACTGCGCTCTGGGAGAGAGAGAGGGAAATGAGGTGCGAAAGGCGGGGAAGTTAACGGGAAAACAAACAACCAGTTTGCTATACTGTACTGGCGAAGGGATAGGGTGAGCAATGATGCAATAAGTGAAGACTGCTTCAATTCGGGCTGCGTATTTCGCGTGCAATCAAATACGTTAAAGAAGATGTGCTTAATGTGCTTGAACTCTTAAGCTTAGTGCTTAAGAGGAAGCTTTAGCTCGGGCCCAACTCCGACACGGCCTATTCAAGTACATGTAAAAAGCAAAAACGTTTTTTTTGGTAACCCCTAGACCGATTTTGATGACATTTGTTGCATTTCAGAGATAAAGTTAAATTCTAGTAACTGTTGGAGGCGTAATTTCGATTTAGAGCCTGAATTTTGTAAAAAGAATTTTCAAAAATTCGAAAGTTTAAATAGTATAGAAGCATGAAGTTTACACATTATTAGCTCTTCACCAAGAACAGATATCGCGGTTTTGTAAAAGGAATCCATTAGATCATTGAAAGCGGACAAAAGAGAGAGAGAGAGAATGAAGAGGAAAGGCAGGGAGGTTAACCAGAGATGAGTCTCCGGTTTGCTACCCTACACTGGGGATGGGGGATAGGGGTTAGAAAGATGACAGAGAGGAAAACGCAAAAAAAAAAACAAAAAACGCACGCGCACACATGGAGACACACGCACAAAAGGCGTTCCAGTTAAAGTCGTTCACACAGGCCGGTAGATCGCAAGAAGCGCAAAAGCGCTTGCACGGCCTTCTTCTGTGACGGTAGGTCCTTTCGATGTTGCAGAATTCTTTTTTCGGATAGCGGTTGGTCGTCCAGTTGGTCAAGTTCGTGGCTAAGGCATGCCCTCTGTGGACTGTACTGCGGGCAGGCGCACAAAATATGGCCAATTGATTCTTCATGGCCGCAGTGGTCACAGGTTGGGGTGTCGGTCATCCCTATGCGGAAGGCATAGGCTTTAGTAAAGGCAACGCCCAACCAAAGTCGATATAAAAGTGTGGCGTCTCTACGGCGAAGCTGTGATGGCGCTCGAAGACTTAATGTTGGATCAAGTGAGTACAGTCGTGGATTTCTTAAATGTGGCTCATTCCATTGCGACGCGGTGCACTGCCGAGCAAGTAGGCGGAGCTTCCGTGCCGCGTCAGTTCTAGAAAGAGGAATTGGGACGTGGCGCTCCTCAGTATGGGCTGAGCGGGCAGCGTGATCCGCCCGTTCATTGCCGATAATGCCACAGTGACTTGGAAGCCACTGAAAGGTTATTTCGTGGCCTGCATCACTTATATGGTGTAATGTCTCTGTAATATGGAATATTAGTTGTTCGTGCGGTCCGCGTCGTAAAGGTGACAGTAGAGACTGCAGTGCCGCCTTCGAATCGCAGAATATTGTCCATTTGTGTGGCGGTTCATCACCAATGTGATGAAGAGCAGTAAAGAGTGCTGCGAGCTCTGCTGCCGTCGATGTTGTCGCGTGGGTCGTCTTAAACTTGATTGTTGTAGCTTTCGCTGGTATGACGATTGCCGCCGCGGAGCTGCTTGGAAGGACAGATCCATCAGTGTAAATATGCGTAGAGTCACGGTAGTTCTCGTACAAATATAGTAGCGTGAGCTGTCTAAGGGCTGGTGATGACAGATCAGCTTTTTTCGAGATGCCAGGTATTGCGAGGTTGATTTTTGGCTGAGCGAGGCACCATGGAGGGATCGAAGGTCTCGCAGCCGGAGTGAAACAAGCTGGCGATGATTCATCATATGCAGTTATCGTTTGGCTGAAAGATGTGTGTGGCCTGTCCGCTGGTAGAGAGGCTAAATGGTGACGAGGAGTCCTGGCTAGATGCCTTATATGGGTCCTGAGTACTTCAATTTCAATGTGGGTCTTGACAAGGTGGTCTCTAGCGATTGCTATCGTAGCCACTGTTGAAGCACTCTGAGGCAGGCCTAGACAGATCCGGAGCACTTGACCCTGAAGACTTTGTATTGTGCGTAGATTCGTTTTGCCTGTGTTGTTGATTGCTGGCAAGCTGTATCGCAGAAATCCCAGAAAAAGCACCCTGTACAGTTGTAACATGGCACTAGGCGACATTCCCCAGGTCTTGCCAGCGAAAAACTTGAACAGGTGGCAGATGCCTGTCAACCGTTTTTTCACGTAAGATATGTGTGGGCTCCATGACAAGTCCCTGTCTATTATGACACCTAGAAACTTGTACGATCGGACCCGTCGTATTATTTGGCCATTTATCGTTACACTGTAGTTTGCCATGGGTTTGCGCGTAAATGGCACTAGTGCGCATTTCTCGGAGGAAATTTCCAGGCCTCGATTACGGAGGTAGATAGCAGTTTGTGTCGCGGCTTTCTGAATTCTCGCTTGCAGCTGTAGGCGTGTTACTGCAGATGTCCATATGCAGATGTCATCTGCGTACATTGATAGCCTGACTGTGGTTGGCACGTGCTCAAGTAGAGCAATTAGTGTTAGATTAAATAACACGGGGCTAAGAACACCACCCTGGGGGACGCCGCGGTAGCTATAATGTAGGGAAGTATGGCCTTCCTCGGTGCTTACAAAGAAGGATCGCATGGATAGATAGCTCCGTATCCATTGAAACATCCGACCACCCACTCCTACCTCTGCGAGAGCAGAGAGGATGGCTTCATGCGTAACGTTGTCATACGCCCCTTTAACGTCGAGGAACAAGGATGCGCAGAGACGCTTACGGTGTTTCTCATGTTGAATGTAGGTCACCAGGTCGACGACGTTATCGATCGATGATCGACCGCGTCGGAAGCCCGCCATGGCATCTGGGTAGGTGTTGTGGTACTCCAAGTACCACTCCAGGCGTCCTAGGACCATCCTCTCCATTACTTTGCCCACACAGCTCGCCAAAGCGATCGGGCGATATGATGAGAGCTCCAACGGCGACTTGCCAGGCTTCAGCAGTGGAACAAGGCGACTTGTCTTCCAGGTTGTTGGTAGCGTGCCATTTCTCCAAGATTCATTGTACACCTCAAGAAGAACCCCTCTCGCTCGCTCCCCCAGGTGACACAGAGCTCGGTAGGAAATTCCGTCAGGTCCTGGCGCTGATGTGCGGCTACACAAAGCTAATGCTGCCTTAAGTTCGTGGATCGAGAATGTTAGATCCAACCGATGATCACGTGGTGGCGGACAGCTGCTCGAAGGCGATGGAATGTTGGTAGCTGTGAGTTGGCCGGATAATCTGGCGCAGAAATCCTCTGCCACGTCAATCTCCGATCTCTTTTGAGAGTGGGCAAGTGCCTTGAATGGGAATCGCTGTACGGGAAGTGTCCGCAGTCCGCGCACCGTTCTCCATAGTTGCGATAAAGGCTTGCGTGGATCTAACGACTCACAGAAGGCAGCCCAACGTTGCGATTCGAGCTTGTCTAACCGGCGCTGTATCTTCTTTTGCGTGCGCCTGGCGGTCCGTAGATCGTCCATTGTTTTCGTACGTCGGTATCTTCGTTCAGCACGTCGTCGGATTGCTCGAAGTCGTTCTAGTTCCACATCAAAATCATTAAGTTTCGAGGAGCATGTTAGAGTACGCATAGTGTCTTGCACCACGCTCTTGATTGCCTCTTCCAAGTCGAAAGATGGAGTGGCGTCGCAGTGTTCTTCCATAATAGACTGAAATTTAGGCCAGTCCACTCTTTGGATCGTATCCCGTATTTTGGAAGCGGTCAATCCTCTGATCTTGATGTACGTGGGGATATGGTCGCTTCCGTGCGTCTCTATGTCCGCAAACCACCCTGCACGTCTGACTAGGCTTCGTGAGACGAAAGCCAAGTCAAGACAGCTGCTGTACGTGGAGCCACGTAAGAACGTAGGACTTCCATCATTCAGCAGCCAAAGTTCATTACTGGAGGCGAAAGATACCAGAGCTCTGCCTCTTGCGTTGATGATCGGACTTCCCCAAAGTGTATGATGGGCGTTGAAATCTCCAGTGATGACCCAGGGATCGGAAGTTGAGGAAAGAATGTCTCGTAGTCTTTTGCAATCAAATCGACTTGACGGAGATAGGTAGGCGCCTACAAAAGTGAAGGCCAGATTCTTTTTCCTTACGTTTAGGCATATATATTGATTACTGTCATTAGGTGGTACAGGCTGATGAGTGTAGGTGAGGTCACGGCGAATAAACACCAAAACCTTACTGTTTTCATAAACAGCTGACGACATAAATGATTCATATCCAGAAAGCCTGATTTTGTTCGATAAGTTCGGCTCGCAAATGACGATAATGGGAAACATATTGGCGAACACGAAGCGACGGAAATCCGAAAGGCGCGCTCTGAGTCCGCGGGCATTCCACTGAAAAATAGCTGCTTGTCGGACCTCTTCCCTAAAAGACCGTGGCTGTGGGGCCATGATCTACTCAAGGGTGGCAAGCACCGGACTCAGAGCGTCCAGTACTTGAAGCGCACTTCTGGCAGACGGTGTGTGCATGTTGCTTAGCAGCACGCGAATGGCATTCATTAAAGGCCTAATAAGTGCTATCACTTGCTCATCTGTTTTCCGCGACTCCTCGGATACAGCACCTTGCTGTACTGGGGGCGGCTTCTTCTGCGGCTCTTCTGGCGGTCGTGTACGCGGAAGTGGCGGCCATGCCTTTGTGGAGAGAAATCTGGCAGTTTGCTCCCTTCCAACATTGGTGTTCGGAGTGCTGGAAACGTCCGCTGATGATGATGCTTGACGAGGGGACTTTTCCTGAAAGCTTGACGTTTTCCGCCGTGAAGACCTTCGTCGGTGACGTCGTCTTCGCCGTACTTTCACAGCGGCCTCTTTGTGGGTAGAGTTGTCTCTCACCATTTGTTTAAGAATGGTGATCTCTTTCTTGATCTGGGGACACTCTTTGGAAGAGGCGCAGTGATCACCTTGACAGTTAGGACACTTGAACGTGGTTGCGCTGCAGTTGTCTTCTGAGTGGGGTTCGGCACATCGAGGGCACACGGCCGAATTTCTGCAAACACCCTTCACATGTCCAATCTTCTGACAATTGAAGCATTGCATTGGTCTTGGAATAAATGGTCGAACCTGGTGGCGAAAGTGGCCGACCTTCACGTAGGGTGGAAGGCAGTCCCCTTTGAAGGTTATCCTCACACAACGTGAGTTGCCGAGGCGACCAACATGCACAATCACGTTGTGTTCGCTTGCTGGTTTTATGAGAATTGGGAGGTCTGCATTAGATATTTCATTGTCAATGTCATAGATGACTCCTGTTATTGTGGCACCATTCGTTGGCACGATGGATCGGACCTTGATGTTTCCCAGCTGCGTTACATGTTGTAGTATGGTCAGTGCACTCGGGTTCATCACATCGATTGCCAGGATGTTTCGCCTAGTATTTATCCTAACATCCTTGATCTCATTTGGCACGGTGTTTTCTAGATACACGGAGAGTGCTTGCCTGTTGAGGACGCGCAGGTTGTCGGTAGTGTTCTGTGGCACAAACAGGATGGAGTGAGGCCATCGCTGAGGAGCTGTTTTCACAGTGTTCGAGCTGGACGCCGAAGATGAGTTGATAATTCTTCGTTTGGCCTTGCGGTACTGGACAAGTCGAAAGCTGTCTTCCGAGGACTCGTCACCTGATGCGCAGTACAGCTCTGTGTCCTCGCTACCACTCGACGTATTTCCTCGCTTCCTCGAACCGATGTCCGCGGGTGAACGGGAACCGGGAGGATCCTCGGGGTGTTGTACATCCATCACCGCGATGGAGGGGGCGGTAGACCCCACAGGTGCAGTAAGAAGTCCAGAAAAACACAGAGACGGGCGAGATGTGTTCCGCAAGAGAAGCACTTCGTCTTCTTCCTCTCGAAAGCGGACAAATTTTATACATAAGTTTAGGTCTCACGTGAATTTTTTATGTCGTGTACAAGGGTTCTGCAAAATCTCTATTTCCATATTACTCAATTTTTCTACATTCATGTTTACCATATCAATTTTGTCCGCTTTAGATGTGCTATTAGACGCAATTCACGAAATTGCGGTATCATCTTTCATTGCTAAGTTACAGGGTCGTTAACTTTATAGTTCCATTTTATGAACATTCCCGATTTTTGCGAATTATTTTGCAAACCTAAATTAAAAATTAAAATCAAGTCACTAGATTATAGGTTTTTATTTTAAATCCAGCAAACGTCGTCAAATCTGGTGCAGTGGTTGCAGGGAAAAATGAATTCTGTTTTTACATGTATTTAGATAGGAGCACCCGAGTTCAAGCTTCCTCTTAAGCCGAAATGCTTAACGTGCGTAAAGGAAGATGCCCGTAGTATATATTTTGGTGTGCAGTAATGGCAATTAAAAAGTAGCGATTAAACGCCATAACGGGACAACGTGCGCATTCGTAATGTGTATAACATAGCACACTAAAACCGAAATGTCAGTAATAATAACAAATGCTGAAACATACGTGAGAGAGAAAGACATGAGCTGCCGTTACAGAACTGGACATTAAAATTAGAGAGTATTACCTAGAAATCACAACCTGGTGCGAATTTTTATGTTTAACTCATCTAAAGATGGAAGGGCAAGAGCAAATTTTCAACTGTGCGCTTTTTTCATTTTTTTTTAATTTTATTTTATTTGGGCCCATTTGCGTGGCAGCTAAGACTTATATGTGGGAGGGAATTAGTGAAGGGTGACGCAGTTACGGGCCTTCCCGCACACATCTTGGCCGGTGGAAATACTAGCAAATCCTCATTTCACGGGCCTAGCTGGCCCAATTACCAGACTAGTGCACATGCCAGCTCAACAGAAAACAAGAGAGAGGAAAAGAAAGGGGGGGCACGACTCACCCGGACACATTGGACTCACCTGTTCTGGACAGTCGATACGACGTGACAGTGCCTCTGCCGTAATCGTAAATGTCGACAAACTCCGCGCCTAGAACAGTCGCTGATATTTTCGCTTTCTTTCCCTCGTAGTCAAAATACTCTTCGACCCACGCTGGGTGGTTGGCGTCGATGCTATTCATTTCGTACTTCGCGATGTAGCTGTGGCCGATTTCAGGTGGCTTCGGCTGGTCGCCGTCACCTTGACAAAAGGCGAGCGTAAACTTCAAAAATTCATGGCATAGAAATGATATGTTGAAGCAGGGCATTTGTGACGAAAAAAAGGAAGTTGGAGGATGCTTAAGCTTTGCCTTTAAGTGTGTAACACGATAGTAATTAAAGATCGCTGACTGCTTGTCACGCTTCCCGGCAACTTCCGCTTTCTTACGGATGTGCAGAGGCGAGCGCCATCTGGATGATGACGTTGCGAGGAAACGAGCGGACCGCGCCGCTCTATGAATGGTAGAAACGCTGGAAATGGGGTTTGCGTTTAAATTTCCGCGTAACAGAATTGATTTCTGGCATATTCAAATTTCAATCCGACGCTATCATGTAGGTAGATTGTGCTTAGGTCGTACTTTGCGATTTTTCTACGCATTTTACTTTGAGAAATTCAATTAGTTCAGTAACGCCTCTGCGCCACAAGGAGGGTCTGCGTGGTTGTGGTTCGGAATGATTTTTCGCGAAACGATGTCCGACGCCGACACCAGATTCGTTTGTGACATGGGGCGCTTAACGCTATCGCGTTAAAAGATATGCGTATTCCACGCACTGTGGTAATCGGTGCATGGGAAGCTTCCGGACGGGCTCTATCGCACTCTCAATAACGAGAGGCTGTTATTCTTTTGGTATAAGTAGAATTGTAAATAGGGGTGTGTGCTGAGAAGTACGAATGGTAACGCTTCATGTTTAAACCCTCTGCACCCCTTCCGATAGACACACCTCCCAATACAGACGTTGTTAAATGTCCTTTAGTGTCGCATTGAACTCCAGTAGACTTCTGCAAAGACAAACTCGGAGGGAGTGGGAAATTTGTTCGTGTCATTAGAAGCTCGTCTTATTCAGATCGCATCACTTAAGACGAGGTGGTATTCTCCCCGGGAGTGGTGGTGGAAGGTCGTGTTGAAGGCCGAGAGGGTAACTTCGAGGTGAATGTTAGAGAAGTGTTAACAGTACCAGTGGAGCAGAAAAGGTGGGCGGAACCTTTCCTTTTCCATATCTGCGTTGCTAACTCAAACTGCATGCCCACGTACGTTAGCTGGTATGCGCCGATAGACAATGGTGCTTTAAAGAACACAAGAAAGTGCGTTGATGCCATTTAACGGTGCCGCTGACATCGTAACAGAACCTGAGTTCGCGTCATTCTTTATTATATAAATATTTCCCTTCGGCTATCTCCTTTGGCAATGCGACTATGGCAGTTGTGGGATCGACGTATGGCACCAGTGCGATGGTGTACGTGCGAGCTAGGATCTAAAAAGCGACAAAAAGGGTGGAGTTACCGTAATTTGGGAAGATGTATACATCGTCATGCTCTTGAGTGCAGCGGTTTCCGGAGTACGGGATGTAGCAATGGACTCTCAAAAGTACCGTGCAGACCGTAACACATTTTAGCCTGCGTCATCAAAATAAATGGAAGAAAAACCAGCACAACAAAGCACAAACAAGAGAGTTCTTGACAGCTTCAGCACCGCACACCGCTATGTATTATTGTCTAAAATTTGCAAAAAAAGAAAAATGTGCGCCCTGTTGAGGAACATTATGTTGTGGCATTCACATACGACAAAAACTGCACAATTGTGCATGAGTGATGCACACTGCAGGCTTCACTCCATTTATTTCTAGTTAGGAGTGGTTGAATATTTGTTTATAACGCGTACGAGGAAACACACCGAAGCAACGGGCATTGCTTGTCATTGCTCTTCGTCGATACTTTCACGTAGTAGTGACGGGCAGAACACAGGAGCAAAACTGTGAATGTCTGAACTTTTTATTGGGCGAAACTTGTGCCCATAAAAGCAAGTTACATTCAAAGCACAACGATAGCGACGAACACAGTTGGCGATAGTCGAAAATCTGATCTGCGGGTCAAGCGCGTTGGATTTTATACATGAGTAATCGACGGTTACAGATTAATCGCTGGTGCCCACGTGTCTTCCAGAAAGCACTACGCCATTCGCGTCGCTCATACAATCAGATTACACAAGCTTCGGTTACAACAGACAACGGATACAACCATCGATAACACTCGAGAAACTTCCGATACATGAAGGCGCGTCCTGAATCGAGCAATAACGTTTAACATTTGTTAGTCGGTGAAGAGCGGCCACAGGCGAAAGATACGTACGCGTTACTTACTGATACAGATAGATACTACTAATATATATATATATATATATATAGATACTTACTGAAAGATAAGTACGCGTGTCAATACTCTATTATCCATCGCCCTTTCCCGTTCGCGCCCACTTCGTAGCCAAAATTTTTTTTGACATTGTAGAGGCTGATACTGAATAAATAAAAAATGTCACCACTCTGTAAACTGCGTCTAAAACCGCATTTAATATGTATGAATTTGACATACTGAACACGAGTATAATCACTAACTACAATAATTACGCGGTATAAGTAGAAAATGAACATGAACTGTAATTTAAGGTGGTGATATTGTCAATTTAACACTCTCTATCATTATCAGCCCACTGCTGGGATTGCTCTGTTTAGGTTTCTTACTGATGTTGTGGAGTTGCAAACGTACCACTCCAAATTCTTGCGATTTCTGCAACTTTTTTTGTGAAGTTGTTTGAAGGCCTATTCCACAATTTGTGGCTGTGCTATAGCAGCTGGCTTCCTTGTCACGCAACAAATTTATTCGTTCAATTTGATTTGCATAACTGCTTAAGGAGAGCATATCCACGCGTAAACCACATGAATGCCAACACCTTCGGCACGACAGCCAGGATTAGTGCAGAACGACGACAACGGCCACGTGGCGACGGTTCCCGCCACATTGCAAATTGTTCAACATTTTGTTTGCTTGCATGTCACTAACTCTTAGAGACAAGACTTCGTAACTAAGCCCGTGCTCGAGCAATCAACCGAGATTCACCGAGCTCCGCTATACACGTACAATACCAGTTCGAGACAGTTTGCTACACTTACCAAAACATAGCTGATGGCTAAAAAAGCTCCTCGTTCAATTGGCACGTCTCCACGTTTCAGTGCTTGCCAACGTTTCTTAGATACGCAAGTGATGCTGCTGCTTGTCAACTTCCGTTTCGCTAACTGATGACCTTCTGAAAAGCGACAATGCAAGCTTCTTATAGTAACCCCGGATATAGCAAACCACTCATTATAATAACTGTCATGTCTGGCATCCAAGAACTGGGCGGCGTAGACGTAGCGTCGAAAGAACGTTTATTCCTGTTACTTGGCAGGCAGCCAACAGGTTACATACTGCGCGCGGTGGGCCCGTGCGAGCGGTCTTTTAAAACCAGCACGGGCTACCCGATAAGAGATAGCCGGGCAGAGAGCATGCGCAGACAGCACGCGATAACACGCGTGCTTGGTTTCGCGCGCACACAACATCTCCTTCCTCCTAATGAGCACAAAGTCCTTTTGCCACATTATACAATGCAACTAATGCTATGGCTGATATCTGTCAGGAGGTCGCCGGTCCCTCTGTGGATAGCGTCGCTCCCCTGGAGGGTCGGTCGTTGCCGCAGGGGCCGCAGCTGGAAAAGGCTCGTTGGCGCTCTCAGGATCCCTGAAATCTGGAATAAAATCTTCCGTGATGCTCTGCTTTGAGCTGTCGATGCTGAGCAGTAGCTGGTCTTGATGACGACGCCAAATGAGCACCCCATGATTCGTTCTAACGCGAACCTTGTATGAAACGGGGCCAGACTGCTGAATGATAGTGCCAGGGACCCATTTCTCAGGACCTCTGTAATTCCTCACGAGGACCTCATCATTGATGTTGAAAAGTCGCTCACGTGCCTTGCGTCGCACCATATCGGAGAGCTGTTGCTGAGCCACTCTTCCCCCGACAGAAGGCTTGACTGCGTCGAGTCTCGTGCGCAGTCGTCTACCTATGAAAAGGTTTGCTGGAGTTTCTCTTGTAGTCGCATGCGGCGTGTTGCGGTACGTCACCAGGAACGTCTGTAAGGTTGCCTGCAAGGAGTCTTGGGGTCGTCCTTTCCGCAACGCAGATTTCATTGTCTGTACAAATCTCTCCGCAAGGCCATTCGTGCTTGGATGGTACGCTGCACTCACGATATGACGACCACCGAAGCCTTTGACGAAGCTCTTGAATTCTTCGGAAACGAACTGTGGTCCGTTGTCGGTCACGATGGTCTCGGGTACGCCAAAACGCGAGAACAGGTCTTGGAGACACTGAATTGTGTGGTACGCCGTAGTCCTCTGCATGACATAAACTTCCGGCCATTTTGAGTGTGCGTCCACAGCAACAAGGAACATTTTGTCTTTCATGGGTCCAGCAAAATCCAAGTGAACTCTTTGCCACGGCGAAGTCGGCCATGACCATGGATGAAGCGGAGCCGGTGCTGGTTCGTTCCGTTGCTGTTGACACTCTTCACATTTCTTCACGTGTTGCTCTAGGTCCGCGTCGATACCAGGCCACCAGACGTAGCTCCTCGCGAGTTCTTTGCATCTTACGATACCGGGATGACCCTGATGAAGTTCCTCAAGCAAGAAGGCTCGGTGTTTTGAAGGCACAACTACTCTCATGCCGTACATTAAACACCCTTGATGAACTGTGAGCTCCAAACGCTTGTCGAAGAAATGTTTCAACTCCTTCTCAGCGACATGCGACGGCCAGCCAGCACTTGTGAAGTTCAGTACCTTGCTTAGTAATGGATCACGCCTCGTTTCACGAGCGATGTCTTGGCCTGTGACAGGCAGCGTTTCCAAACGAAGCGAATAAAAAATTTCGCTTTCTTCTTCTGTTTGTTTTTCGCTGCTGTCGAGCGGCAAGCGCGATAAACAGTCTGCTTCCGCATTATCGGAAGATTTCTTGAATTCAAGAGCATAGTTGTAGGCTGACAGCGTCAGCGCCCAACGCTGCATGCGGGCAGCTGCCATCGCGGGAATGCCTGTTTTCGGGCCGAGAATTGTTTGCAGTGGTTTATGGTCAGTCACAAGCGTGAAGAACCTACCGTAGACGTAGAAGTGAAACTTCTTTACGCCGAATACGAGGGCAAGGGCTTCTTTCTCGATCTGACTGTAGTTCTTTTCGGCACTTGACAAGGTGCGGGATGCGTAGGCAACCGGTCGAACTGATCCATTTATCATTTTCTGCGAAAGAACTGCGCCTATACCGTACTGAGATGCGTCGCAGGCAAGTTGAAGCGGTCGCTTCGGATCATAATGGGCAAGAACTGGAGGGGAAGCCATAGCTGCTTTTATCTCCGTGAAAGCAAGCTGGCATGACGCATCCCACGTCCACTCCGTTGTTTGCTTTAGCAGCCTGT
Organism: Dermacentor variabilis; assembly: GCF_050947875.1. Classification (NCBI taxonomy): domain Eukaryota; kingdom Metazoa; phylum Arthropoda; class Arachnida; order Ixodida; family Ixodidae; genus Dermacentor; species Dermacentor variabilis. The sequence continues at coordinate 115,559,984 of NC_134572.1, read as the reverse complement.
ACAACGGCTGTGCCAAAGTCGAGAGACGCTGAACAAACTTGCCGTAATAATTGACCATCCCAAGGAATGACTGCAGTTGCTGCTTGTCTTTTGGAGCAGGCGCATTTAGTAGTGCCAGTACCTTTTCAGGCGATGCGCAAACACCCTCGGCGTTGATGACGTGGCCCAGATAATGGAGCTCTCGTTGAAAGAACGAGCACTTATCGCGCCGGATGCGCACACCGCGTTCCTGCAATCTTGACAAGACGGCTTCCAAGTTACGGAAGTGCTCTCGCTTGGTCTTGCCTGTGACCAGGATGTCGTCAAGGTAGCAACTGACTCCTTCCAACCCTTTCAGCATGTTGTCCATAATTCTTTGAAATATGCTTGGGGCGGACGAAATGCCGAAAGCCAGACGGTTCATAGTATACAAGCCCTTATGCGTGTTTATCGTCAGTAGTTTCCGGGAGCCTTCCGCCATAACTACCTGCTGGTAGGCCCTACTCAGGTCAATCTTCGAAAATTCCTCCCCTCCTGCAAGCGCTGCGAGAAGGTCATCTATCCGAGGTAGCGGGTAGCGGTCTACTTCTAGACAGGGATTGACGGTGGTTTTATAATCGCCACACAGTCGGAGGCTTCCATCCCTCTTCACTACCGGTACCAAGGGCGTTGCGTATTCGCTTGTAGCAACAGGCGTTATGATGCCAAGCTTCTCCATTTTCACAAGTTCCGCTTCTACTGCACGTTGCAGAGCAAAGGGAACGCTTCTTGCCTTTACAAACTTCGGCTGTGACCCTTCGCGAAGGACAAGCTCGGCCTGCTCTTCCGTGATGGTACCTAGCTCATCCTTGAAAAGTTCGGAATGGCTTTCTAGCATGGCTTCCAGCTTTTCTTGCCAGTGCTTTGATATTTCTCCAGAGAGACCAAGGTGATTAAAAAAAACTAGGTTCTTCCAATCCAAACGAATATCTTGCAACCATTCTCTGCCGAGGAGTGCCGGTCCTGTAGAGTCCACGACGTACAGGGGAAGCTCCACGCACTGGTCGTTGTGGCGCACGACGACTTTCGCCAGACCCTTCGGTTTTACTATGGCCCCAGTATACGTGCGCAGCTTTAACGATGCTGGCTGAAGTCGCTTACGTGGAAACAACCTCTGGAATTCGCGCCATGATATGACGGATACGGCTGCGCCGGTGTCAAGCTCCATCGTCAGTAGGACACCGTCAACGTTCACGGGTACAGTAAATGGGTCTGCGTTGAATGATTTAAGTGAGACAGACGACTCGTTTCGGACGGACGTGAGCATCTTCACACGTTTCCGGAGCTTTGCCTCCCTAGCTTTCTTTCCTTTCCTGCAGGCGCGTTGAATATGCCCTTTTCGGTTACAATTGTAACATGTATCGCCGATATGAGGGCATGCTTCGCTAGAGTGATTGGGTGACCCGCAACGGAAGCAGCTTGCCGACATCACAGACTGCTTTTCGCCTCGAACCTTATTCACTTCGTACGCCGGGGATGCGCTGTTATGCGTGAACGCCGCGCTAATCGTTGCAGTTTCCATGGCAAGAGCTCTATCTACGGCCTTTTGGAAGGTTAGCTTTTTGTCTTCCGTGAACAACACACGCTGAATGTCCTCGCGGAGCAGGCCGCAAACGAAACAGTCCCGGAGCGCTTCATCCAAGAAACTTCCAAATTCGCAACTCTGCACTAAAGCCCCTCCATACACGTTTCCGCCGACCAGGTTAAGTACCGCCAACCTGCCCTCCTCCTCCACGCCCCTTGCCCACTCACCCCCTTAGCTTCCGGCGGCAAGCGGAACATACGTAGCTGCAGCTTCCTGTTCCGAGTGGAAGTGACGCTTTGTTATTTAGCGTTGTTTACTTTCGCGTCGCTGGAAACGCTTTAATTGCACGAGCTGCGGTTGAAACTGTGAATGCGATTCCATCCAAGAACCACCGCCTACCGTAATCAGCGATCTACTCGTGTTCGCTGCTTCGCGTCAACCTGCGACGGGTTGTGGCACGAGCGACAACGTACAGTGGAATGTAGTGCCTAGGCGCTTGGAGACCACTGCCGTTTTTCGTGCATTTGGAAAACAGCGACCGCGAACTACTACTTCAGCGGAATACACAGCTTGTCCCCTTTGCATTCTTCTTATGGTGACTGCCACAGCTCTGCTAAGCACGCGCGAGCGTCTCACCATCGTCCAACAGCAGTCAACGTGGAAATTCCCGCAGCGCAACTCCAGGAAGCGGAAACGCCGGAACCGGAAATTTTTAAACCGGAAATGCCGGAAGCGGAAATACCGGAACCGGATTTGGTGTGAGGGGAAAAGGCGGCGCACAACAAAGGTTGTCGCTACTTAAGAAAGCGGCGGTGGCGCGTGGATGAAGGGGCTTTACTCTGCACCAGCCTTCGAAGTTCCGCGACAAATTCGGTAATGGACTCACCGCTTCGCTGTGACCGCTTGTAAAATTTAGCACGCTCTGCGATGACAGACGACTGCGGTGCCAGGTGATCGCTCAGGAGTTTCAGGAGACTGTCAAACTCTCGTGACGACGGTGCGTCCGGTGCCGTCAGCGAATTGAGCAGCGCGTAGGTCTTCGCGCCGATGAGACTCAGGAACGCAGGAACCTTCTTTGCTACTGGAACATCGTTGACCAAAAGATAGGCTTTCAACCTTTCCTCGTACGAGCGCCAGTCACTCGTGGTCTCGTCGAAAGGTTCAATGTGGCCGATGTGACTCATGACTCACTTGGAAGTTTCGGCTGCCGTGATGCCAGTTTCAGGAATTTCACCGCAGGGAAATCTTCGTGGCGGGAAGCTTTTACACAAAGGCCAGGTTCTTCACACTGCGAATTCCGTACGGCGGTCATCCCATCCTCGTCGCCAATATGTCATGTCTGGCATCCAAGAACTGGGCGGCGTAGACGTAGCGTCGAAAGAACGTTTATTCCTGTTACTTGGCAGGCAGCCAACAGGTTACATACTGCGCGCGGTGGGCCCGTGCGAGCGGTCTTTTAAAACCAGCACGGGCTACCCGATAAGAGATAGCCGGGCAGAGAGCATGCGCAGACAGCACGCGATAACACGCGTGCTTGGTTTCGCGCGCACACAACAATAACCAGCGGGGCTGGTCCCAATTGAATGCTTAATATTTCTGTGACAGAAAAAAAAAACATAATGCGCAGCAAAACCAGATCAATTTGTAATACTAAACATCGATGACCGATGTTACTATCTCTATTTTCAATACATGCCTCCTCGAAGGGATCAGCGGGCTAAAGTACCTGCTGCATACGTCTGCATGACCGTTGCGTCACTAAGCTTCAGACGGAATTCTGGCGAACCTTCGCGTCACCTGCTTTCGGGGCCTGTTCTGGAGTGCCACTGTTGCAGGTCCCATTGAAGACCTGAATTACTGGGGTGTTTTATTAGCGCAAGTTCGAAATCGAACCGAATACGGATGTTCGAGAAAAACGATCTTCGAATATCAAATCGGATACCGAATATCTTCGAACTTCCCAACGAAAGACAGTATAGAGGTTCTGTGGAGTCCTATCAGTAATAAAACCAGCCGCTTACTTACGTTATTAGATATGTGTAAGTTTGTTCGTAAATAGACTTCCAGAAAGCTCGTGAACTTGTAAATGAGAAACAAGATAAATGTGATCTTATTTGACGCAACGTGACACAGAAGACAGGTCCCCACGAATTTATTTTCGTAGAAGGATTACAAAGAAGGCGCCAAATAAACCAACAGACAAAGGAAGGAGACACGAGACACGTAGGCGTGTCCCCTTCCTTCGTCTGTTGTTTTATTTGGCGCCTTCTTTGTAATCATGCATAACCAACTCGCCCACCAGCACGCGCTCGTAGAAGGAGCTATAAAAGCACTGTAAATCGTTTTAAAACGGTAAATAAAATATTGTGAGGTTGTTCTGACAACGAATTGCTTCACCTATAGCTAAAGAAAAAAAGGCAGGGTGTCAGAAGAGGTGTCCTTATCGAAATTATGATAATTATTGAACACAGCTTAGCTACTTCATATGTTTGCTCGGAGACTGGGACCAGCTGCGCACCAAGCTCGGTTCCCATACAGCACAATCATCAGAAGCATTCATTACTTGTATCGGTATTTCACCCTGTGGACTACAGGAAGTGACGTTGTCTCTTATAGTGGATTAGAAACGAATATTCAACAACTTCCAATAGTGAATCTTCGAATGGAATACGAGTCGAATGACGGAAATTATTCGACTTACATTCAAAGTTCGAATATTACCCCTGGCCTACTTGTTAACCAAATTGTTTATATCAGCGTTATTGACGCTCCTACGTTTTTGCCTTCTGTTGAGGGGTGCATAAACACTGTTGTTGAGAAAGGCGAAAGCAATTTTTTTGAAGCTAGAGAGTCGCTCTACTGTGAAATTCCAGCTATAGCAACCCTCTTTCTGGTTTCCGCGTAGTTTACTAAAACCTGGTTGTTACTATAACCGCACTATGACGGACTCTTGTTTATACACAGAAAAAGAAACAACGAAAATATTAAAAGGGTATGTATATCTGTTCATTCGTTTACAACAAGTCATATTATCTAATGCAAATTCGACTTCTGTCTGGTCTGCTTATCGCTATCATGAACCACCGAGAGGGGAGCACACAACTGGCGTAAATACCAACGCCAACCTCTATGTCGTTGCCCTATCCCTTTTTCACATGGCGCCACACCAGGCAAGGTGCGCTGTCCATTCATACGCGACACGTTTGAGAGCACTACAATCGCGGCCCGCAAACGGGCACGTCACACATATTTCTTTTTTTCATAATTTACGGGCTTTTCTTTAGAGACGCTGAGAAATAGATTACGGAATAAGCAGGACGATAGAATTTCCTGAATCGAATGTTTCCTAGAAGGCTTTGCATCTTTGTTTTTGGAAATCCTGTTTTGAGGTTAATGTTTCAGAATTTGGTAATTATTCTTGAATAAAAATTTAGTCACTTAAATACAAGAAATAGCAGGACTTGCTTCATATTATAACCAACAACATGAGCTTGGGTGCGCCCACCTAGAATTTTTCGCAAAATTTTTAAACCAATGTGTTTCCGTGATTAGTAACTGACAACCTCACCAAATTTAACGGAGGTTTCCGGCGCTAGGGCACCAATACAGCAATAGCCATTTTGAACGATATGGGGCCCACAGCAATAAATTCCAAGGACCTCATTCCCTAAGCATCGCATGGTGCTGCCGCTAGTTATAACCCGCGCACGGCCTAGTCATAGCTGAAAACAGGCCCGCCCTCCCGTTGAACTGATGCAAACAATGTACTTTGAGAATGAGCCCACTTCCGTTTGACTCCTCAAGTAATCCTTTTACAATACTTCATTGTTCATTCTATTGCACGATATTTTTTTAAATAAAAGAGTCCCTTCCGATTGCCTAAACACAAGGAACCAACAGATTTTAATTTTGAACGCCGTCAGGTGTGGGCGTCGCGCATGAGACTTCATCCCGTCTATAGAAAAATATGGCTGTATGCCATTCATGCATTCATCTGTGTACCAGCTGTTTATTTCTCCTTACTTTGCAATATCTCAGTGATCATCGTTTCACTTTATGCTTACATGCCCCATATATTGGCACTCAAATATGCACGCATACTTCCATAAAGGATAAGATGGTGAAGGATGAATGTTCATACATTTAGCAGCACTTACCGCACTACGTGGCCTCCATGAGATGTAGGGTGAAAGTATGAGTACGAAGGAAACAATGTGCAGATGTGTAAGGAAGATTCGTGTACAGTTCTATCTTGCTCATTTCAGCAACCACAAACAATGGCTGCGCTCAGCCGGTGTGGCCACACGTTCATCTACGCGAGATATGACAGCCGATGAAAGATAACACTCACCATCTCACAGAGCACAATTGAATGTTCTTTATCTTTGTCCTTCGTTTAGTGTTGATCCGATGGAGATGTTCCATAATCAAGAAAAAAATCTTGCTCAATAGCGCTACGTTGCCGAAGAAAAAAAGACGGGTAATCGACAGCTTCTTTCCTCATTCGCAGTGAGCGCGCACACATGCAAAACTTTGTGTGTACTTCTCTCTCTCTCTCTCTCTCTCTCTCTGTTTGTGCATGTGTGTTTTTAATTGAAAATAAATAATGTAGAGTTTTACAGGTGAAGAGCTATACGCCTGTGCCTTAAGATACCCATTAATTTTGTTGGCTCGAGATCGTGACTTGCTACTGAAAAAGTCAGTTTCGCCCGAAAGGTGAAGCATCGAATGCGATAGCAAATTAGTAGGCAGGTATACGAAGTAAGGATAGTTGTTTTATCGTCCATATAAACTTGTCATAAACATTTGCCTATTAACTAAATTAACAAGCATGGTCTCAGCGCGCACAGGCATACATGAACACATCACAGTCGATGACCGCGGACACTCGCTGGCAAAACGCTGGCATGAGGAAGCGCGGCAGCAGCCGCGAGCGAAGTGACCTTCGTGCCGTCTATCGCTTCAACGCAAACTGAGCGGCGAGAACACAGCACGCACAAAGGTATGAGTCGTCGGCGCACGTAGACTCTGCCCCCAACGCAGATCGCTTTCAAGATATGGCCCTACTGCGCAATACGCAGGTGCTGCCAGAGCACAACGCCCTCGCCCCGTCCCTCCCCTCCACTCGGGTGGCTCGCGCGCGACGCAACACGGCGCGCTTCCTCTCCGCTTTCCTCCTTTGCGCGCGCGAGATTGAGCCGCGATCGTCGGCTCCCCGCGCACACCTTCACTCGCACATACAGCATACGGTGTGCGGTGATGCTGTTATCGCATTTGGACTTTATACGTAACATCACGGCGACGACGACAGAACAAATATTGCTGCAATGCCAATAAAATTGCTATCGCAATGAAACTGCTTTTTCCGATTACTACTATCGCAAGTGCGTTACGGCGGACTTTCAACTCCGGTTGTCTACACGGCACAGGGGCAGGGGGCGGCAGGCGACTAATCTAAGCGGCCCCTGGAATCAAGCAGGCTGTGAGCTCTTACCCAGGTTGGTTAAATGAGTTATTAGATTCAGGATCCTACGTGTGAAAAGCACGATTTCATTATGAGGCATATAGTCGAGGACACCGGAATAATTTTGTCCAGCTGCGGTTCGTTGAGGAGCACCTAAACCTAACGTACACGAGCGTTTTTACATTTTGCCCTCCATAAAAGTGAGCCTGCCGGAGTATGCTTCAAATAGCCCAGTACCGGAACGCCATAACCACTGGGTTACAGAGGCGGATACCCAGGTTAGTTCATTAGTTAGTGTATAATGGAGGAGACATGTAAGCGCACCGTAGTGCATCATGTTCAAATTTATGCTCGCCAGACAAGCTTCCCGATTAAACTTAAACTAAAAAATGTGGTCTCTTACCGTATCTGTGGGCTTAAAATTTATTTGGATTGCTCGACATTCCTCAAGATGTTGAAACCAGCTGAGCAAGCGCTAGTCAATAACTGCCACTGCATTCTAACTTACACGAATTGTTGTGACTAAAAGGTAGCGCTGGGCATCACAAAGATTCCAACATTTCAATTAGCCAGCCTGTTCCCTTTGCTGAGACCTGCGATTGCAGACTGCTTGGTAGCTGGCCTCGATGACAGTCCCGTGAACAGCGTCTGAGCGGCGCGAATAGAAGCCAGCTGAGCGATGTTTTCGCTTTGCTGCTCGTAATTATCGACAATCCTTGCGACCGCAGCAAAAGTCAGACGGACAGGGATGCCGCGTAATACTCATGCTGAGCTCTCTAATGCTGCAGCTATAGTGATATTGCAATTCTTTTTCCGTGATCGTAGTACTCCAAAGACAAGCGTGCATGGCTCATTGAGTCTGCGCATTGATCACACAGAGTTGGCAGAGGCGATAAGAGAGCTGCTTCGCGTTCGTACTACGCTCTGTCAATTTAGTGGCATTAAAGCATTGAAATAGGCTCTAAAGACAATGTTCGTGTCGTTACGGGCATCGGTCTTCGAGCTCAGTTCCTGGCTTCAGGCGCAGATGCTGCAGTATGAACTGATCACTTTGGGAGATGCTTATACAAGATTTTACAAGATGCATGGTTTGGTTTGCAACTTCTCTTTCTACCGACGAATATTCATTAAAGACAAATTGCAAAGCAATTTAACTTTGACTAGATTGGTTATGAATGAATATGTACTATTGAAACAATCTTGGGAAAGGTACAAGGATGGCAATCGTCTAATTTTTTTTCTTTAGTAGCCTTTAAGTAGCACCTCAGAAGACGACACTTGCACGTGATGTTTATCGGACACGTTGCAAGTCCCAGGACGTCACCTTCGAGATTTTTACGAGTGCCTTAAGCAGGATGGCATCCAATGTGTTTTGTTCGACGTCAATCGCAATACTAACGTGTAGGCGATTATCTTATTCAGTCGCTCGGTAGCGCCATTCGTCTGTGGGTGATAAGTGGTCGTGCCTCCTGTGACTTGTCTGTCTGCATTGCAGGATCGCTTCAGTAAGCTTCGCTGTAAAAACTGCTCCTCCGACAATGACGATAATTTTTGGGGCATAATGTCGGTAGCAAGGTGCTCTCGACAAATAATTTTGGCAGTTCGGCAGCACTACCTTTGTGCAGGAGTTTCGTGTCGGCGTGGCGGGTATATAAGGTGGTCAGTAACCACATCGATCCCCAACTTCGGTTGGCCACCTATGTTGGCCACCTATGTGAAATGTTTTTTCTCGGAGTTATCTATTATTATCCTTTAAGTTATGCTAGCTTGGCAGATTTGTTTTTTTGAAACCCACATTGGACATAATTTATAACATTATACTTATAAAAAAAAGTTCTGCAGCCGGACGTTAATTGCGCTTTCATATACTTTTACAAAACAGGCAGAACTGATATTGGACGATAATTGGACATTTGCTTTTGGTTGCTTCCTTTAAAGATAGGACATAAGCGAGCAATTCTTAACTTATCTGCGAAAGTGCCCGTAATAAAAGATAGGTTGTTAATATGGGCAAGTGGAACGGATATTACGTCGGCTACGTACTTTATCTGTACCGGTTTTACTTCGTAGCAGCACAATTGTTCTTGATTTTGTTAACAATTTCTTCAATTTCGTGACATGTGACAAAGCTTAATGAAAAGGTGTTGGGAACGCTGCAATTACCTCCGTCACAGATATCGTGGGAATCATAGCTAGTCACGAAATGATTGTTCATTGCTGTTGCTGCATGGTACCCAATGGGGACACCCGTGTTTGTCTCTATAGTGGCCATATCATTGTGCGTTTTATGACCCAAAAAACCTGTAACCTCGCCCCAAATTTTCCTTGGGTCATTGCTTATTCTGCCGAAAACATCTTCGTAATAATTCATTTTGACGTATTTCAACTCGCGATTAAGCTGGTTTCTAAACTTCTTATCTCGATGTCGCGTGATTTTACAATTCTTTAACATTATTTTTTATATAAAGCATTTGCAATCCGTGGTTTCCTTATTTTAGTACTTCAAAAATTTGTTTAGAACCTCCGGGAAAGCGAGATCATAACATTTTTTTTTAAGTTTTGCGAATTATAGAGCATTGGCCAAGTTTGGGTCAACTTCCTCAAGTACGCATTCCAACTTTTCCTGAATAACTCGATGGCGAAAGAGTTCAACGAGCGCGCGTCGATTTTACGAAATAACGATTTTTTTTTCCCCTATTAGCCAGATAGCGATCGCTAGACGAAGGAAAAGTGCAGAACGTGGGCATCGCGGAACGTGATCGCTTATCTCTAATGAAGTAACCCAGCAACGCACCATAGCGAGCACATGTTCGTGATACCGATATGGAACAAAGGTGCTGTTTCAGCCGTAAATCGTGCTGCTTCCGTGATAACGTTTTCACAAGAGAAATAATTAATGAGCTCCGTTAGCTGATTAGCTGGGAAACTCAGATTTTCCCATTTATTGACTGACACGAAATATGACAGAACATTACCGCACTGGTAACACACTAGAAATACAGGCAGGACGTGTTCCACTCCCATTATATCAAACAGCAGTGGAAATGCGCGAAGGTTCGAACCACACTTTTGTTCGTTGGTTAACAGTGTGCCATGTGCCTAAATATGCTTTTTCAGCGTCTTGTTTGTCGCCTGTGCACCTCGCAGTAACAATACTTCTATAATTCCTAGAGAGTCACTCGTCAGCTCCATGTACTCAAGGACGATATTCTGGGGTAGTGCTTTTGCGAAGTTTAACCCCGAGTCATTTTAAAACGGGGAAAACTCCAGTTTCTGGAGAGAGAGGCCTTCTTCCGGGGAGCAGATGCGAGGGCTTTCTCGCGGTATCAATGTATGTCAACAAACTTCAGCATCGTGTTAACCTCGAACGCTGCAAACAATACAGTAGGCAAAGGATTACACATCTAATTTAGTCAACATTTTGCTCCTGATCACTTCTTCGGCTAGTGTCGAAGTACCTGAGATATTGAGAAATATATCTCTGAGAATATCTCCCTCGCTCTGAGATCTTAACTGATAGCTTAATATCGGTGACGCTTCCGTAACTTACTTGACGGATTGAACACCAGTGAACATCCATTCGTGACCATAACCCGACTTGGCACGTGATAGTGAATCGCAGTTGGCAAGCCACAGTATAGCGTTCACCAAATCGCTGGATTGGCTGCAGAACGTGCTGGAGACGCTATGGACGGTGCTTGTGTTCCGCCACAACAGCGTGTCAAGCTCGTTCTGTGAACTTTTCGTCACCTCTGTCGTAGATGCACCACTTTTGCAGCGAAAACCGAACCTCTAAACCTTCGATGGTGTGAAGCTTTCGTTGAAGCTGTGGGCGTCATAGGATGAAATCTTGCGAACGTCTAAGGAGCGCATGACACGAACTGCTGCTGGCGTTAGTGACGACGGGTGCAGACGGGTTGAGTATGTAACCTCTGGCCTTTCGGTCGTTGTCGGGGACATACAGAACGCTCCTTTCCTCGATTGAAGAGTGGTGTTTGAGAAGCCATGTGACGAGGAACGCTGCGCCGTGATAGGTGGCGTCGGGGTCTCGGTTGAAGGCGACGCCATGATGTGAAGAAGGGCACAGCTTTCCTCCCGTGGTCTCGACGATTTCTTTGCGGAGTCCGTGAAGAACTCCGTTCCATCTGATCGACTAACTGTTCAGCCAGCATGTTTCGTCCGGCAGTGCCCCGGTAGAGGGTCGATCGAAGTCTGCTTGATCTTTCTAAAGATCGATCGACAGGTCTTTTGTCGCCTTAGCTGATCCACGAAATTGCGCAGTGGTCCTGAATCTTGCATATTTGCTGACGTAAACTCGGGTACTTGTAGCTGAAAATTGCCCTATGTTGTTTACCTATGACAAGGGTGATCATAGTGATGATGCCGTTGTTCAATTAGCTTTTCGTAGCTCATTTACATGAACTAAATTCACAAATGAAAGAATAGCCTAATTAACAGTATTGTAAATCTGTAAAAAAGAAAAAAGAAGAAAGCGATTTCGTGCTTACGGCTGCTTTGTTAATGCTCTATTTGTAACCGAGATCGCGCCTGATGGTCAAGATGGTTCAGTTCATCAGTTTAACACTTGATACTATTAATTTTTCAGTTTTTAAGAAAGAAAATAGGCGGATCCCATGCGCGCTGTGCGAGTCAAAATAAGCGAATCTCTCTGTAGAATAATAATAATAATAATAATAATAATAATAATAATAATAATAATAATAATAATAATAATAATAATAATAATAATAATAATAATAATAATAATAATAATAATAATAATAATAATAATCAGCCTGTTTTATGTCCACTGCAGTACGAAGGCCTTTCCCTGCGATCTCCAATTGAATGCATTGTTGCGCCAAAGGGAAAATAAATGCTTAGGAGGGTGAGTAAGAAACGACAGGTCGGGCGCTGAACTTAAACTGATTTTATTGTTCTGTACTATTTTCTGTACTTCCTGTGCTGTTTGCGTATATTGACAATTATTGGCGGTGATCTTTACGGCAAAAGTTTAGCCTCATCAGCCATACTAGAACAGTGAATTGATGTTAAACGCCAGTTGCGTGCACTCTTGTGTTCGTCTGCGTAACACACGGAAGACAGGGCTTGATGCGGTGTTGTGCACCATTCTTTTTAGCCTGCGAAAAGGTTAATTAGTGTGATGTCGGCGTAACCTCCATGAACGCCACGCCGGGCATGCCGAGACGGCGGCTTGGAGAGAGAACACGGACGCAGGCGGACACCGAGGCGAAGAACCTTTTTGTTGAGCGAGCAGCCACTTAAATAGGCACTGGATGGATGAATGAAGGGATGTTATGAGCGTCCCCTTTGGAACGGGGTGGTGGGTTGCGCCACCAAGCTCTTGCTATTATACTGCCTAATGTCCTACCCAGGTTAAAAAAGAAAAAAAAAACCACTATGAAGTCCCACAACGAAATTTTCTGACCCCGTATTGCGAACTTTACTCTTGTACGTCTCCGTTATTTGTCGTTTCCCTACGTTTCTTTCACCAATCTTCCGCTCGCCTCTTACTAATCTCTATTGCGGACATCTTTACTTTTCCCCTGTTCTCGCTGAACCCAAGGGCTTCAAGGAGGCCAGTGGTGCCTAAATCGATCGCTGGGCAGACGTCTTCACGTTCCAATAAAACATGCTCCATCATTTCCCTAGCTTTACTGCTCTGCGGAACTACAACAGCGCCCCCTGAGGGCGAAGCAGGCCGGCTTGGAAACCTAAACCTCGATATGACATCCCTCCACTTTCTTTTTTAAAGAAGTAGTCAGGGGAAGAAACATCCTTATACATTGCTTAAGGATTTCTTAATGCGATAATGTACTTATACAGTTACATTCAAAGGTCATTATATAATTCTAAAACTTAATTACAACTCTCTCCCCTCCACTTTCAGAAAAAACAAAACAAAATGTAATACTAAGTATAGCACTCGGTAATTGCAAATACACATGTAATGGAAATGGAAACACATGGAAATGGAAATGCGATGTAGTAATGTAGTAACGAAAGATATGAACACACCTATGAACTGCACAATATACAGTAACAAAACTTATCCGTACACACGTCCGCAGTCACTTAAAACGTGGAAATCTAATGTATAAATGAAGAATATAAGCACATGAACTTGTGTGCATCAAGGAAGAAAATCTTTTAGGTGGCATGGTTTCTGTCACCGCCTTTTTGACTGCCGAGCCAATTACGGTAAATGAAGTTCAGGCTGAACGCCCTCTCTAGGTGCCAACAATGGCTCCGAAGCTACCTTTGAACTTTCCTGCTCAGTTTTAAACACCCATCAGGTAAAACTGGGAGCGGAGACAAATACTTTACATTTGAACTTCCACGTTTACTGAAGTGCCCGCCACACGAATCTGAGGGCGAAGAACAAGATTAAAACGAATCTGAAGATTTACTGACGCGCTCCTCAGGAACAGGTAGGAGCGAAGACTTATCTAGGACTGCATGAAGGCAGGAAGGCTCACAGACACGAGCGCTATGTGTTTCACAAAAAAATACTGGGACTGGGCACATCAATGATTCGTTGTGAAGGTATTTGCACTGGACCAATAGGTTTAGTTACACGCCTATCAAGCGAAACAAGGAGTTCATTTTGGCTGGGTACCACACCCGGACGTTGAACTGGTACCTGAATAGAATCCTCAGAGCCTGTGAAGCGCTCAGTAGTCGACGCTGCTAGCAGAGCATTTTGACTGGGAACGTCAATGGGAATTTAGACACATACCTGATCATCTCGCCTTTCGGCTAAATATGATTTCATTGCTGGAACAGGGATATCTACCGAAGTAGCAATATCATATGAAAAGAACTGAGAGCTTTGCTGTAACAAAGAAGCACTGACAGGGGACTGTGTTCTGATTACCATTACTATTTCTTTCCGCATGCACAAGGACTCATTTGGAAGCCTTCCAAATATTCCCATCATTCAACTTAAATGTGTTATCCGCTACCTTAGACAGTACTGTAAAACGACCTCTGTATTTAGGATATTTTCCTGGTATGCGCGCCCTTACCCTATTTCCTACCTGTATACAAGAAAACTTAGCTCCCCTCTTTACATCCAGATGTTGTTTCATGTACTGCTGTCTACGCAACACCCTAGTTCTTGCAATATGGAGACTGGAAATAGAGTTCGAAGGATATAGTTGAAGATCAGTTATGTCAATAGATGAGCGAGGTTGCCGACTATGTAAAAGCCTTTCTGGAGACAACCCTGTCGTACCAAAGTAGTGGGTGATAGCTTTCTTCAATGGACGCTGCTGAAGCTGTGCCAGCTGAATTTGTTCCTTGAATGTCCTATTAAACCGTTCCACCTGCCCATTAGCTTGTGGATAATAGTTAGATGAACCCAGATGTTTAATTGCTCGCTCTGTAAGGAAGCTCTGAAACTGCTGAGGTTTAAATTGTGGGCCATTGTCCGTTACTAGGGATGGAGGAAAACCCTCTCGGCTGAAAACGGCAGACAGAAAAGTTATAATAGCGCCAGAAGTCACCTCGTGGGCAGAACAGACTTCCGGCCACTTGGAATAATAATCGATTAATGTTATTGCACATCTGGAGTACTGACAGTGGAGTACTCAGCTTTAGTTTTGATCACTTGGGATTGTTTAATGTTCACCTGAATCTGAGTGCACTAGCGTTTTTGAATTTCTCCCCGTTGAAATGCGGCTGCCGCGGCCGGATTAAACCTGCGACTTCGAACAACGCTATTAGACAGTTTTAGCGTGTCCGGTGCCCCGCTAAACGCAGGCGCATTTGGCGTTTCGCCATGCGGACGGAGGCGCAAATCTGAGCCGCCTGCACGATGCGGGTTGCACGACCCAGAGCTCAGCCAGACAAACACAGCAAATTTCGCACAAAACAAGTTTTTTCTGCTTCGCTTTCGGAAACGACCCAGGCAGCTCGCACCAAAAAATAAACAATCAAGTGCCGAGATACTAAGGCCATTATGGCGAATCTGAGTAGATCATTTCCTTTTGTCTTGTCGATGTTTCGCTGTTCTAAAAAGAAAATAAATTTGGCAGAACCCATCCCACGATGACTCTGGACAGTAATGCGCTTAGCGTTGGATCAATATAGCGCCCCAATGTGTTGCCATTGTCGAAATGAGCTTCAAAGAAATTTAAAGGATCGGTTTCGTCATTGTACAGTGGTGCATACTCAGTTACCCAAGTTGGCGTCAAAGACGTTCACTGAAGACCAACCAGTACAGGCCGTATGGCACACGGCCAGTGTTCTATGTCGGCGTCAAAGGGTTTCCTTGAACAGCGGTACCCACCCAGTCCCGCATCTACAGTGGCCAATGTCGGCGTGAAAGATGTTAATTGAAGAGCGGCACATATGTACACGATCCAAGTTGGTCCTGCGGTTGGCGTCGAACCCTGTTCCCTCAGCACGGCAGTCCGATGCGCTACCGATTCAACCACGGACTACCCAGTGACCACTAATAGGCGGGAAAATGTTTCGACACGAACATACACAGTTCCTGGAAACTGCTTGAAGTATCTTAAGAATGCTAACACGTTAAAATAATCGGCGGATCCCACGGATAGGGGGGAATCGGTCATAATAGTAGCTTTCTTTGAGGTTTGTTGTTGTTTTTGTTGCCTCAAAACATCAACAACAGATCTGTTTGCCTAAATCATGATGATGATGAACAGCTTAAAAGTAGTGGCATCTATTTTGTTGATGCTGATGTTCATTCCTTTGTGTTCACGTGACTTCTTCTTCACTTCTACGTAGCTCAACACTTCTCGCTCGATGCACGCTCTGTTTATAGATTTTGTTGATGTTGATGGGGATTCCTTTTCAACATTTTGATTGCAAAACTTCTTTTTTCTCACTCGGCTGCTTCTGTTGCCGTACCATGTTGGAAAGGAATCAACAACAACACCGACTTCTTTTCTCACCTATTGTTCTACTTGTCTATTAGGGCACTTATTCATGTGGTAAATACCAGTTCTGAGCGAATTGCCAGGAATTTTCAGATGCACAGTGGACGAAGCTGTTGAATATTTGTAAAGACAGCCGGCGCCAGCACCCAAAAAGTTGCTAAAGGAGACTAAGGAAACTAAAAACTGCATAAAAAAACTTGCTTCACCGTCTTGCTTTGGATTTATCTGTTCGTGTGATTCTGTTTTTTGAAGCCTTTGTTCCTGGCTTTAGTCACATAAATGTTTGCCCGCATTCCGAAACTATCTTACTGAAACCAATCGATTGCCTGCTTTCTTGTTTTGACATCTTGTTTCGACCTTGTGCATTTTCTTATTATTAATATATTTCCCGTACAACTCAATTTGTTCAAGTGTACATTAAATTCACCGCATTTTTTTCTCGTTTATGGCAAAACTTGCTATTGTTGGCCGATTTTCCGCCGTGGGCATGTGCCATAAACCTTCAGGCCAGCAACAACAACATCAGCCACAGCGACAGATTAGCAGCGAAACCCAACTACGGCAAAGAGGGCTTTTGAGTGACGGCTCAAGTGCGATTGCCGCCCACATCTCTCACGATGGCGTACTTAATGGCAACCAGGACGAGAACGACCAGGCTGTGGACATGTCGGCGTTCTCCGAATTTCAGAGCCTGGCCGCATCGACCAGCGTCATTATCATCGGCACCAGTTCGGAGCGCGTGCCAAAAGGCCTCGGTCCTGCCCCATTCGGCCGGACAGCTTTTCCCAAGCCCGGCCCGCAAAATTCGCGCTGCGCGCCCGATCGCAGCGATGGCATGAACGTCGCCGGGCCGCGTTCGCAGCGGTGAGCAACCACACTCATCGGACAAGCAAAAATTCACCAGGCTCGAGTCCTGCTCCCGGCGTGCAGTGCCGGCTCGGTCACGCTGGCAGCGAGCAAGGGCTAAGGAGGCCGGCGCACGATGTCCGACGACGATGATGGTGAGCGCTGCGGCTTTGACCGCTTACATTGTTGAGGTGAAAGCGTGAGGGACGGGGCCAAGTCACTGTGAGCGTTGCGTTTTTTTACGGCTTCCCAGTTTTCCTTGTTCTTTTTTCCATTTTTCCCACCTAGCTTTGGGCTGTGAGAAAAAGACCTGTTTAGGCACGACTGCTTCTCCACGCGGCCTCGCTGCTGGTACAGGCACCAGTTCTGCTTGACAACAAATACACGCGTTGAAGGTATACGAACGCAAGAAACTAGACACGTTTCCGTGTTTTCGTATTGATTCACGCGAGAAACTAGTGTTATATGCTGTCCGGAGTCAAAGAGCTGTGCCTAATGCTCGCTTGCAACAACTGTGCGCGCGTTAATGTCACGTGGAAGGATTGAATAGTATGTATCAGTTATATTACGCCCATTCGCTTTTCATCCGACGTGATGAAACAGTTTGTGTGCAAGTGTGTGAATACCTCGTATATATATCGACGGACGCGTTTCAGTTCGCCAGTCACCCGAATTATTGTATGGTAGTGCATGATGTTCTTAGCGCCTTGTGCGTGTGAGCAATTGATAATGATCAGGCCCCGTGAGCTTCTCAAAAGCGACGCCGTCGCTCCTGCACTAGTCAATGCGCTGCGTGTAAAAGAGGATAGGTTTTATTGCGGGGACACTAACCAGTGAAATGTTGCGCTACATTGATATTTTTCTACTTCAGAAGCCGCAAATTAGGTGGATCTCCCCATCAGCAGTCGCACAGTGCGTGAGACGGCGCGTGAAATAAAAGTGATTAGATGGGACAACACAATGAACCTCCCGCATCAGCTGCTATATTGATGCATTGCATGTTGAAAACCTCCCGGCAAGGCAGCGTTTCTTTCCCTCCCTTTTTTTTCTTTTTACTTGAACGAGCGATTACCAGTAAAAAAATCAAAAACTTATAAACCTTCGCTGGTACTTTCCGGACGTTGGATAAATCGCTCAATAACATGAAAATAACGGCAGCCTGTGACGTTCCGACGACGTCATAGGCGCCAGTCTGCGTTTGACGAATCCAAAGAGCAAAGTCGGCTCTCCACTTTCTCCGCTAAGAAGGGATATTACGCTAAGAAGGGAAAATTACGAATAACGAGAGGGTAATCTAACAGTCTAGACCTTATTTATTGCTATCTCTTTAGTGCCTATTTAAGATGATGCATTAATTAACGCGACACACGGCTGTCTGATGAGCACGACCATGTGTTGGTTTAAAAATGCCAAGAAAATTGAAGTCTTCTTGGCATGTCTTTAAAGATGCAATTTGTCATATGCGAGTAAGCGAGAAAATTCAACTAAAGTTCGATATTCTTTTGCTGGAACAACATTGATACGCATAAAATGTCCGCTTTGTCAACTGTATAACAGGTCTGCGCATTCTGAATGTGACATCATTTAGAGAGGCTGGTGCTCCCGTTGAAAAGCATTCTTTATAAAAAAATAAATAAAAGTTAATTGGAGTTAGGCTGAATGGCTGCCGTGTTTGCCGTGGAAATATGCAAGCATTTTTTTTCCTATTCAGAATTTTTTTAATTGCCTCTGGCAGATGGCACAGTTATAGCCTTTGAACTGGATTGATCGAAGGAGGCGGACGCTTCGTGCGGGAGAAATCGAAGTGCAGAATCGATTAATTAATAAAACTTCACAAATTTGGTTTTTAGCTAGTTACTTTATTGCGTATATTGCAATTTACAAACTGCAGCCGACGAGCTCGCAAGGCGTGTTCACGTGCAAGAAATGATCAGAATTGCACTTGTTCCGAGATATTTATTCCCGAAGTATTCGATGAAATACATTGGCGCTCATGATGCCTTTGTGCGCCAATGCCTAAAAACGGCGTTCTTTAAATAATGTAAGTGGGAAAAGAGTGCATTTTTACCAAAAGTTTGACGGCGTATATCTCGAAACCGTTATCATCTTTGAAATGCGTTTCAAGCGGATATGTCTTGCTAACTCACCGGCCAGAATTAGTAAATTACGATATGTGACACAATGCAATTAACTAAAAACATATTGGCAAACCTTTGTTAGTATGTCAATTATGCATTTTAATTTGTGTGCAAGTAATGTCGGCCTCTTCGGGCAATTTAGTTGAAGGGTTATTAGAATTGTGCTATTTGCCATAGGCAACTTTTAAAAGATCTACAGTCTAAAAATGAAGGAAGAAAAAAAAAAACACCTGGTGTAGGCTGGTGGCTTACATTCATGTCACACTCAAACGCATAACATCAGAACAACAGGGCCTTGACTTTTAGAACACTGTGTGCTTGATACATGGGGAGGGAAAGACCGAGTGAAACTGATGCTGGCATTGTTTCTTTTAATTTCAGAAAACATGCAAGGTAAGAACCAACGTCTGCTTACGGGGAGCTTTAATTGCCCGTGGAATGCGCCTGCCTTCTTCACTGTTAGGGTACAATCTTCAACTTTTTGACGTCACAACTATTTTGGTACTTCAGCCGACCGCTTCGCGAAAGCTTTCCATTCCGTATTTCTAAAACTTTTGGTTGTGTCCATCCAAGGCAAGCTAGGTGAGCATGCGTGCACCGTTACTTTTTTTTTATCGTACCCTTGTGTTGATAACCCATATAAGATATTTTAGATTTGTTGCCTATAGCTGGCACATACCTGTTATCTGGCTGTTTCAATCGTTTGCCTTTAATCATATAGCTCTTATAGAGAAGCGCAGCGGTAGCAAATCATAAAGAAAGGAGAGCGTGGAATTTTAAAGTGTATAGAAGAATTACGACTCTATACGAAACTCCTTTGTTCTTGTTGAACGCAAGCTCTGACGGCGAAGACGCTACACGCGCTGACAATGAGCTGTGTGCGTTCGTCTATAGCCAGTGCCGCTGACCCCTGCCGAAATTTCTTGTGTAATTTCTTGCTATTGAATGCAACATTTACTAATGTAAGCACAAGTGCGAATATTACGGCGCCAACAGCTAGGAAAGAGGGAGAGAGAGAGAGAGTACCTTGGAAGGCAACGACGGAGTAATAAGGGGAAATTAGGCAGAGATCACGCTAAAATACTGGGCGCCTGTTATCACTGGGACATGGTTTGGTCGCGCCAAATGCATAGCAAGATAGGCGAGTCGGTACTCCTGTATACAGTAAACTCTCAGTTGTACGAACGTCGGCTTATCGAATATTTCAGAATAACGAACTTTTTAAAAATCCCTGGCAGTTTTCTTATAGATTCTATGCAAAAGTGTTTCACTTAAACTAATTTCGGAACAGTCAATATTTCAGTTTAACGAACTCGCTCAGAGGACCAAGGCTTATTTTTACGATAAGAACCGATGCCCGCCCTCATCAAACCGCCGCTCCAGCGGCAATGTAACGTCGCTGGCGCTACAGCGCCCCTGGGGCAAAGCGGCGGCGCGTAAAACGAACGTCAACTAGGCATGGCCTTCGCGATCGCCCGCACAAAACGAGCAAGCATGTCATCTCGGAGGCCATGCACAAAGTAACATCGCTGGCGCTTACAACGCCGCCAGAGCAAAGCGGCGATCTGTCACACCACAAACCACGGATTGTGTGTTTTTTTTCGACTGGCTAGTCGTGGCATGGTCGTCGTCTCTTTCTTTCGATGAAGAGGTGAAGAAGAGACGATGAAGAGGCAACTACCGAGCCAATTTCAAGCCCTATAACTCTAGCTGAGGTTTCAGGGTACATAGGAAAGTTGAGAGACTTTGTGTCTCAACAGCAAGCTGTGCCAGAAGTGTACAAAAACATTGACTTTTTGGGCAGTTTTGTTACTTCCTGTCCTTTAAAAGTACAAGTGCCGAAGAAGATTAGAGAGTTTTTTCTGAGAAAAGCAGCATTATAACTGTTATGAACCTTGTACTTGTTGATATGTACAAATTCCATTTCACACATTTCTAACACTATGGATGCCATGTCTTTTGCTCCATGAATTGCACTTCAAACTTTTGGCTCTGTATGCGATGTCTTATGTTGGTCTAGTGAATATTCAGATTAGTGAAATTTCAGTTAGGTGAACTATTTCCTACGGTCCCTTGAAGTTCACTCAAGTGAGAGTTCACTGTATTTTACTCCGCGGTCAAGTCTGAGAGAGTGTGGTGGAAAGGTTCTGTGGATGGCAGCTGGAAGTTGCCTTACGCTTAAGGCACGCAGAACTTCAGTAAGAATAGAAGAAATAAAGGTCTTGCGGTGGTCGCTGAGGAAAATACGTAGCTCCATGGTGTAAGAACGTGTATCGCGGAAAAAGTAGTCATTGACCTCACGAATGTTTTTGTATATTACTTGATTGAGCACTCTAAACCGTGTACAAGCGTTGTGCGAATGTTTTCCTGGTGTTTTGAGAGACGCAAATGCGACATCGGTCAGATTTAAACTTCCAGGAAAATGTTGCGATTTATTGGCTCATAGGCGAGCAATGCATAAACTGTATGCTGTAAACCGCATCATTTTTGCTACGCTGTTTGCTGCCTCAAAATTGTAAGTTAAGCTCTGCAAACTTAATAACTAGCCTACAGTAGTGTTTGTGACACGCTGGTGTAAATTTTTATTAGTGAATAATTCATGAAACCAATTATTAAATAATTACTCTACTGAGTTCTTACCGGTTTTTACTGGAGAGGAACGAGAGAAAATTTCGTGGTCCTATGCGAGAACTGGCAGGGACCCGGAAGACGATGTTCCTTCTCTGGGTTTAAAGGACACCTAATTCCAGGGCGGCCGCATTTCGATGGGGGCGAAACGCGAAAACACCCGTGTGCTTAGATTTAGGTGCACGTTAAAGAATCCAGATGATCGAAATCTCCGGAGTCCTCCACTACGGCGTGCCTCATAATCAGAAAGTGGTTTTGGCACGTAAAACCTCATAATTTAATTTTATAAGGACGATTAATTTGTGGTTAAAGGCTTCAAGCAGGCAACCGTACACGCACATAGTATGCGTACTGCGCGTAGCTACGGAGGTTAAATAAGGCAGCTATTTCTGTAACGCAATGTAGGAACTGTTGGCAGCCTTGTTGCCGTAAAGTAGCATCCGAGGGTTTAGTGACCAGTTTCCTGTTCCTGAGCTGACATACCACGTGGCACTTGCAGTTAAGAGGAAGTTCCACATCTTTTGTCATGGCCTTGCGCGGCCTCTGGCTCACACTATCAGGGCTAATCTCGTACGTATGCGCAAATACTCAAAATAGTGAACGAGAGTTTGGCCGCCACGTTAGTCTAATTGGTAAATTACCGCGCATGTAATGCTGATGATGTGGTTTGGACTCACACCTGCGGCAAGCTGCCGTTTCGTCCAGTTTCATTTCCTCTCTTTTTTTTCTTTGGTTTTGAGCATTTTAGTGAAACGCAACAAATAATTTACTCCACGACATCGCCGGATTCATTGTTCATATTATTCATATAGTTGTAACGAGCTGCGGAAGTACACACACGGTCTCGCCAGGAGCTGCAAGAACCCTTTTACAGCTAAAGAAATCCCGATACTTCACGCCGAAAAGGCTTTGTTATTTGGGCTTCTATACCATGTGGTTTTCTAAGGCTTCCTGTCTCACTTTCCAAGCTTCCGGTTGGTTCCAGATCGTATCACTGCGTTTCTTCACTACAGCAATCAATGCTTCCTCTTTTTTAAATCAGTGCGCATGCGGGCGAAGTGCAGGTGCATCACGTTTCATCGGGGGTAGTCTTTCTTCCATTCTGGACTACGTAAGGACGTTCAGACAGAGCGCCTAACTATCCTTTCACCATCTGCAAAACACGCTGCGAAACGCATTTCTACACTTTGCGTATAGTCTTGGTCTCCAAGCATGCGAGACGCGGGACATTTCTTTCAGTCTGTCTCGACGGTAAAAGACGGTAATTCGTTTGTCTCAGTTTTTTTTTACTGAGTAGGTGAAACAAATATGCGTCCTTGTCAGCTGAGGTGCTTGCTTTCGCTAAAATTGACTTTCTCTGGTTCACCGCGCAGCCGAGCTGACCAGACGGGTGACGAGAGGGGGCGTCACCACGAGGACGACCACCAAGGGCGGCAAGAAGACCAGTAAGCACGAATGACCATCGCTTATGACTGGTTATTGTTACCGGTTATGAAAAAATGGTGGCTATCGTCCTGTTTTCTCGTGCCACTGCAAAGATGCGCGTCTTGCTAATCTCATGAAGTTTTGCGTGCCGGAGCTTCGGGAGAGGCGGTGCAGTATCTGGGAACCTTCTATGGTGTGTGTGTGTGTGTGTTTTACAAAAATTCCGTTATGCTGCGGGGCACGAGGTCAAAGGTTCAATTCTGTGTCGCGGTGTCCACACGTTACGATAGGGGCAGAATCCTAAAACGATCGTCTACTGACTTTTGGGCACTTCCTAATAGAGAAACCCTGGTTGTCGAATCTAATCCGGAGCTCCCATTACGGCGTCTCTTGTAGGTACTGTGTTGCTTTGAATGTTAAGCCCCACGAGGTGCTAATGGCTACGCCATTGGAATGTGGCGGCCATAGCCAGTAACCGCATAGCCGCGGCTTCACAATGCGACAACGTTACAGCGGCTGTACCATACGCTTTGGGCGCTGGGTCTGAAGAGGGCGTAATTTAGACTATGTTGATTAGACTACTAATTAGAAGTACTGTCTGGGTTCTGAATTTGTCTTAAATCGTTTTTCATCTTCGTAACCCAGAATAAATTTTGCTAATAGCCTCACGTACGTGCTAACGACTGTTCGATATTGTTCTGAAAGTGGAGTCACGTGTCTTCGGCGGATCGAGTTTCAGAATGTATCTTTCTTTCTTTGTACAGTTTGCAAACCCCTCTTGCCATACCTGTTCGTGGTTACGGCGAATTGTACCGTATCCACACCGTGTTGTTGGAGCGTGTGTTCGCAATAAAATTAGGCTAGTGGCGGGCTGCAAGCAAACTGCTTCGGCAGCCGAGTTGTCTTTCTCTTAGGAGGAATAAGTATGCTGCGAACAGTGTCAATGCCATGGCTTGAAATCTTGTTGACAAGTAAGTGTTGAGAAAGAAAGAATGAAGGAAGGGAAATCGACGGAAAGAGAAAACGCGCTTTCGCAACATTTTTTTTCTGGGAGGGAACGGCTCGAGCGTGGGGTCGTTGTGAAACCGCTCTTTTATATACACTCCCCCCCCCCCCCCACCAAGCCCCCCGCCCTTATATAATTAAGTCAAAATGCCATCTATCTAAAGCGTTAAGTTACTCTTTATTTTTTCAACACTAGTGGACGTACTCAATGTTTAAGGAAGTCCGTCCAATTGGAGCGTATACGTACGTGTATATATTATCTGTTGGCTTTATATGGTCATGATTAACAAAAATCGAGCCCTTCGGTTTCCCTTCTGTCTCGTTTATATATACATCATAGTCATATTGCACGCCAAAAACAGCACAACAATTCTTGTCTAAAGAGCTGTTGAAGTAACAAAATTTTCTCGTAGAGCGAGTTGGTGCTTGAGCACCATGGGGGGTATAGCGACAGCGAACAGAGTACGCACTCGAACGAAAGCACAGACAACAAACGCCTTCGTTATTGGCCCTAGTCTGTGGTTTTGTTCGTGTCCGTATTCTTTGCACCGTCTGTACTGTGGCAGCTGTTCGATTACTTAGTTCATCTTTCGTGATGAGAACCCGCCGTGGTTGCTCAGTGGCTATGGTGTTGGGCTGCTGAGCACGAGGTCGCGGGATCAAATCCCGGCCACGGCGGCCGCATTTCGATGGGGGCGAAATGCGAAAACACCCGTGTGCTTAGATTTAGGTGCACGTTAAAGAACCCCAGGTGGTCAAAATTTCCGGAGTCCTCCACTACGGCGTGCCTCATAATCAGAAAGTGGTTTTGGCACGTAAAACCCCAAATATTATTATTATTATTTCGTGATGAGAGTATATTGACCACTTGTTTGCTTGTTTCGAGTTGGACGTCGTAAAGTCAGGGCGGCTCCTTGGTGTTTGCAGAGACAAAGAAGGAAGGCGAGCTGACCATGATGAGAACCGGAAACACTCAAAACAAGAAAGGTGAGAATAGCCTTTGTTTAATGTTGCTTGCTTGAATTTGAGGCACAGCACAGATATTTCTGTAAGCGCCGTTACGTCTGTTCTAGGTGGAAAGGGTAAAGGTGGAAAAGGCAAAGCAGGTACGTACGCTTTGCCGAAGCGGCAGTACATTTTGCTTCTCTTAGTGTATATATATATATATATATATATATAGGAATGCGCGTGTATGACGTTTGCGTAATCAGACATTGGGGCACACCGTGAACGTGACCGTGTCTCACACCCCTCCCTATAGACTATCAACGAATAAACTGGTTCGAAATTCCCTAGTTAGAAAAAAAATTTTAGAAAAACGTGAGGACACTGGTATTGGCTTTATTTGCTGATCTCCTCTTCCTAGCTGCAATTCTGAATTAGACTCCTTTTTACCACACTAAGATGCACGAACATCAAGCGCCCATACCGCCGCTCAGTGTCTTGAAGCTCTCTTTGCGACAAGCAGCAGAAACAGTGCACAGTTCGCGTACCTTATTACCGTTGCAGTAGTAGGCGCTACCGCAGCTCCTCATTACAGCGCTTCAGTATGTAGCCTATAGCGCCAAACAGAACGACTTCACGTTAGCGTTGCATACCCTACGCTGGACGTGCATCGTGTATATATATATATATATATATATATATATATATATATATATATATATATATATATATATATATATATATATATATATACGGCAGTGTGAGCTGGTGCTCTTACGTATGCTCTAACATATCTAACACGCTTTAGCATATCTAACGTTTAACACCGTGGACAAGATGGCGCATTTTCAAGCGATATCCGTTTACTCCAGCACAGTATAAAGCCGGTGTTCTTGCATTATTTGACTCTTTCCTTCCCAAATGATGGTTGTGTTTGCTTTAGATATGCGTCAGTATGCTTCGACACGAACGAATGGCAATAACACGACGCTGTGTTACAAATGCAAACTCGATTATCGGTGCTATAGCCTTAGGGCAGAGGCTGCACTTCGTTTGCG
Organism: Dermacentor variabilis; assembly: GCF_050947875.1. Classification (NCBI taxonomy): domain Eukaryota; kingdom Metazoa; phylum Arthropoda; class Arachnida; order Ixodida; family Ixodidae; genus Dermacentor; species Dermacentor variabilis. The sequence continues at coordinate 115,534,002 of NC_134572.1, read as the reverse complement.
TTCAGTCACTCTGAAATAGTAACAAAACGACATGCGTCCGCATTTGCATTAAGTATGATGACATTCGGCTACTTTAAAATGCTATTTCGTGGCTCGCTCCGTAGCTCTTGCTACCACTAGCGTTATATCGTATGCAACGCTAACGCTAACTCTCTCGCGCTATTCTAAAGCTGCTTATTTTCTTTATTTCGCTGTTTCTTCAGGGGGTGCAGGAACAAGTAAAGGTAAGCAATACTTGCGCGGTCGCGTGTCAGTTAAGAAGCCCGAGGCTTTATGCAAGGCGATGCTTTGAAGCACTCACTTGCGCCATGAAATTGAAGTGACACCAATAATTTGGCACGTTCTAGTTAGCCATTTGATTCTACAGACTGATACAACCAACACTGCACCGTAGATGCCAAAGCGCACTGGCAAGAGTTCATTCCGCGTCAGCTGCCGTCATCACAGCGGCCTGTGCAGCTTCTCGCAAACACCGCTTAGCGCTGCACAAAGGCTGTCGATTTCATTAGGCTATAGGTCGTACTTAACACTAGAGGGAAACACTAGAGAGAAACCGCAAGCGCGCTCATGAAAATGACGAGGTAAATGACCAGAGCTCTGGTGCCGGCTGACGATGAGCCTTGCTCACGGGCCAATAGATCTGCTGATTCCACCCCGTTAACTGTCGTTGGTTTCTACATAGCGACATTATTTCAACACGAGGAAGATTTCGTCACTGCAAATCTCCAAATCATTTCGAAGTCACTGACGCAGCTTGCTTCATAGTCAGGCTGTAGATATCGGCACCCAGTTTAACCAACGGATTCGTTTATCTTTGCGTCAGCTATCGTCCGGTTCATATAGCATCTGCGTTCGCTAACTTCAATTACGAAATGGTCCTTTCACTTTATATAAGGCAGGCGAGTACTGCTACATAGCCCTCTTGAAGTGGCGGCCACTAGACTTAAGGCGAACGTAGTTTGACGGTCTTGACTTAGGAAGGTTGTGAAAGCGCTGTGATTTAGTTCTTCTTTATCACAAAGGGGTCCTATGAGATCCAGGTTAGATGTATCCTCCAGGCGAGAGAATGAAAAGCATAGCCCTGGTGGCTGAACAGCTGGGCCAAGTGCAAAATATGTCCCATGAGACTAAATGTCCACCAAGACAGTTGCTTGGTACATTGTTTATTTATTTCCATCCTAATGCATGCCGTGTGGCCCAAGCTGGAGATACAAGGTAACTCATAAAAGGTACGCGTACAAAACGCAGAATTGCAAAATATGAAACTTAAGCAAGCAAGCAAAACAGAACAAAACAGCAATGTTACTTAGAAAGTGCTGATAATATGAGTTTGAATTGATTCAGGGAAGCTGAGATGATGGAAAGGTATGCGGCTCCATTCTTATATAGTTCGAGGAAAGAATAAAAATTTAAAGAGGTTTGTCCTGACAACGTGAAGGGAGAGAGTAATGGGTGGGAATGAAGGGTTTTCCTAGATGCAGAAAGAATTATGTATGGACTAGGATCTAAAGGAAATTGTGGTTTATTAAAGAGTAAAGGAACTTTAGCGGCATTATTTTACGCTTCGTTTGAAGGACGTGAAAACCATTATTGTGCAATAGGCTCTTCTCGACCCTATTCGGAAAAAAATACACAGGCGTGTATGTCAAGTTCGAATGCAGAATTCATGTCTAAGCGTCCCTTGAAAAGAACTTCGGTGTTCCCTCCTATATTGTTCTTGTTCGGTTTAACTGTCAGGGTGGCTTAATGGGGCACGATTCTCATGTCGCAAAGCGGAACTGGCACCGCTGATCGTAAATTTGTACACGGGAGTTAAGAAGATTTTTGAGGTTAATCTACTGCTTTAATTTGAATGTTGTGAACAAATTGACACAGGAAAACAAATACCCCTGAGTGGTAGAAAGGCATTAGCAATGCTTCTTTGCACAGTGAAACCATAATAGCATGCTATCGTTATCTACCGGGGTTTTCTGATACGCGTGATCTGCGCTTTGTGATAGGCCACATCCACACACTTTCCTTACTGTAGTCGACAAGAAAAGTTTTAAAGGCTGTGGAATAAACGGGGAAGGACGTTATACAACGAATATTCTTGTTGCTGTAGCATTATTGCGGGTAGAAAGACAACATAGAACGAGCTTCACTTGGGGAGCAGGTTCAGGCTTTTCAAACATCCTACACGTTCTAGCCGAGGTTTCCCGAGTCCACACTGACGTAGTTAATAGTTAATACGTTGCGAGCCATCTATGCGACGCCGTAGTGCGCTAATGTCAAAATGCTAGAGTACTTTCGCATCGTAAGCCGATGGACAGAGTGGAGTCGATGTAGCTTTGCCTCATTTTCGCCTTACAGGACAGCCTGTCGGTCGCATTGTTCATCCCAAAGCTCGATTATTTGACGCATGTTAACGTTGTCCTTTTTAATTCGACCTGCGGTAAGTGCCACACCACCAACCACCAAACGAAGAGCATATTGGACCTAAGCTTTCGTTCATTATTTGCGTCCGTGACACGTTGCCAGGAGTGATGGCGAGATATTAGCAGTAAAATTGTGGCTGTACATTCTTTTACAGGAAAGAAAAAATAGCACAGCGCACCTTTACAGGTAAGAAAAATTAATCCTCACTGCTTTAGCGGCGAGACTATGTCGAAAAGAGTCACGTCAATGACATATAACTTTAATGACAACAAAGAAGTTCTCGGGTGTACTGCTGAGTTAGGTTAGTGAACTATCTGATTTAAAGAGCTGTACATTAGGCATGTTTAAATATTAACCTCATGGAGCGACGCCAGTACTCCAGCTTCGGTGCATCTTTCTCGCTTTGCACGATTGCAGCGCTAATTTCATGGCCGGAGTGCTTGCCGTAGGACACCGGATTTATCGATAACCTCGTAGAACACATCTCTGCCATGATTACAGCAAGGCGCAGCGCTATCTTGATGCGTCGACGCCAGACGACGCCACGCCGAGATTACGTCGTAAATAGGTTGAATGTAGTTGTATGTTTGATGAAGACGCTAAAAAAAGCAGCGCTAAATAATTGTAAACTGGTAAAATATTCAAGGCACCATTCTGATTTGTTCGGAGGGAAAAGGTGGATTACCATACAACGTAGAAGTTTGGGCTAGTCGGTGATAACGGAAGTTAACTGATAACATAGCTGATAACGGACATAACAAGTGCTGAGGAACGTGAACACAAGGAAATGACATATAATCTAGCGCACGCCCTCTCTATATGTCTCTTCCCCATGTTCACGTTCCTTAGCTCTTGTTATAATGTTCAAATTCGATTACCATAGTCGATGGCAACCTGTAGAAATACATCGACAAATACATCGTTGGCCAAGTTGAGGAGCAATTGTATTGATGCAGCAGCCAATCATGTGCTTTCATTTTTTTTTACGTCACGGTTGAAGCAAACTTCAATATTGATGTTTCACGGGAACTTTGTTTTCAAGTGCAGTGACGCATCACCGTTTTGTGGGTCTGGCGAATATTCTGATTTCTTAGCTCTGCACCAAGCACAGTGTAGAAACTGAAAGCGAAACTTTCATTTATTGAATTTCCTACCGAAATACCGAGTGCTGGAACTTCAATGCAACGTCACAGGTTTAAAGGAATTTTCCCTTACTTGGGGAATGTTTCGACGCAAGTGAAGTTCATTAAACTTGCTAGGTAGTGATTCCTTTAGAATGCAGTCTACCTTGTACTGATAAATAAATGTAAAAATTATTGCGGCACGTATAGTTGAGGCAGGAAGTCGAGGGCGATGTATTCACTCGTCCGTCTTTCTTGCATCTTTTTTTAACCGAGCCTTATTTTGCAACAAAAGTGGCCATATTCCGGTCATATTGCAAAACTGGTATTTAAAAAAAAATATCCGGAGTTTTGCACGCCACCATGATATGATTACGAGGCATACCGTAGTGGATCGATTCTGAACAACTCAGGGCTCTTTAACGGCCCCCAATGCACGGCACGCTATCGTGTTTGCATTGTGCTCCCATCGAAATGTGGCCCCATAGGCCAGGAATCGAACCTGCGACCCTGAGCTTAGGAGTGCGGCTCCATAGCCATCAAACCATCCGTTAGGGTGAAGTTACACATAACGGCACAGGTTAACATGTGCCGTTATGTGTAACGGCACATGTTCTCTTTAGTGTCCTTATAAGGTCTCTTTGCAACAGCGCCGTGTGTTATTCGAAACACAAAGATATCTTAGCCCATCAAACACTTTCACGCTCTGAAATGTTGCCTCAGTTCCTTCAACGCAGTTCTTTTCTTGTGAAAGCTCTAGTATTTTTGTCTTTGTGATAGAACCCTATTTGTAAACTCGGCAGAAATTTGGTAAGCTTCGTGTCAAATTGCTGTCGTTTAGCTGGAGAGCTGGTAATGCGCCGTTTGCAGTGTGTGCTGTGCAACGATGTTGGATCCCTGTGTGATGAAAAAAAAAATACTTATGACCAATAATAATCGTGCATATGCTATGAGCTTAATTCCTGTATTTGTCGAAGCTTGGAAAAAAAAAATATTGCGCTTACCACTGCCACGCTTTATCTCGCAGTTCGCTAAGAGATTACGATTTCTTCCCTTTCTTAAAGCGGGGGAGGGGGAGCGGGAGGGGGTGAATACTGTTGAATGAAGCAGCATTGCTTTCTGTCTAGATTATTCAGATTCGACAGACTTGTAACCAGCAAAACTACTTTGTCTACTTGCAGCAGGTGATGTCTCCTAGAGGGGTGAAAACAGGACGCCGATCTTTTTTTTTTTTTTTTCGATTGAACTACCCAAGCAAAGATGCTAAGTGTATTATTCAACGATCTGTACCAAAATATGAGGCAGTTTGGTGAAATCTTATTTCATGTAAACTATCAGCAAGCGCGTAGTATTTCACAAAAGTTGATAGACTAAAAACGCAAGTCACCGTATATATTTGTAGATGTTAATTAAAACGTGTTTTGCGCTGTCTCTCTCTTGCACCTGCAGCTCTGGCCAAGCCTCGCCCAAAGCTACACGAAGTTCACTGAGGCATCATTGACCTTCCGACCACACTGGAAATTCTGTCACGAATGGATCAGGCACCAAACAGTGCTCTAAGAATAAAGCGCCCGCAGGCAGCCTGTAGATAGAATATGTTGTTCGGAGGCATCACGAGATCTGTTGTGCATTAGCCACATACGCGGAGATGGCGACCATGTGTTCGAAGTTGTCAGGGCGATCGCTGGAAGGCATCACTCGTAGCGTAACCGATTTAGCTTTATTTCACCCAATTTTGACGATTTCTAAATGACGCGAATAACTCTACCGGAAAAGAATACCACCCCCGGCTGTTTATCGTTCAGCTTTTGGCGCTGATAACGCCGTCTTCTTTTTTTTTTTACGCTGTCTATTTTCATTTTTGTATACCTTAGGAAATGAAATTCTTTCTCCACAGTATCTTACTTCTCTTCACCTTACTGTTTGAGTCTCTCTGTTAACTGTCTTTCATTTGTATCCTACATATTTGTCTGCGCACTATCCCTCTAACATCTTTACCTCCCGCTGAATGAACGCAGTTTACTTATTTCTTATGTGCGCGCACTTGCGCGTGACCGCCCTGACACGCAGTCTTCGTGCCACGAATTATACATTGCGCCAGCCTAACGCGCCCTGTGAAGTGTACAGCCCTCCCTAACTATGAATTTACGCTCAGGGTATGTCCGGACGTCAATTAACGAAGTACAAAAAACAATTTCTCTCAGGCCACCGCACCTTCGGCTTTAAAGTCGGTGCGAACGGATCGCTGCCTCGGGGCCTTGCCGTCATCCTTTTGGTCACTGCTAGTTCTCCACGTTCACGACGCGTTCGTCAAGAGTAATCGCACAAACCCCGAAAGGGATCAAGAGCGTCTTCTTTGTAACACTGAAAAAAAGTGGTTTAAATAAACCGTTACCGTATCTTTCAGCCAGCTGGTTCCGCTCCTCATTGAAGCCACAATAGCGTTGCATGCGGCCGAATTATACTAGAAGATAAAATTACGAACAAACGACCCATTGCTCACGTGCAAGCGCTACTTTCCCACTTTCACTGATATATATCAAAGTTATGCCGCCGTCATATTGGTGCGGACGCAAGCCAAGGTGTGTTCGAAAGTCTTGCCTTCAGCTATCACCAAGTCCAGAGATTGCGCATTTATGCTCAGAATTTTACAGTAATTATTTCGTGCCATTAGACGGACAAGTTGATGTCTACACTAGCGTGTATGCGGTATGTTGCTTTTAGATGAGACGATTTTTAAAGATCGCCTATGGTGTAATTGTTGTCTTTGAGCTGGATTACACGAAGCGACAGACATTACTCGCCAAAGAAGTCGATGCGCATAATGAACTAGTTCAAGATACGCTAATTATCTTTTGAATTAATTACCTTACAGCAACTTTGGCAATTTGCGAATCGTAGCCGATGAGTTTTCAAACGATGTAACGTAGTTAAGTGCGATCATTATAACGAATTCTAAGAAACGCGCGTGGTAATTCTGAGACATGCGCCATGAAATTTATGGTAAAAATGCGCTATTTGGCAACCTATATTTTTTTTAACAAATCGCCGTTTTATGCATTGAAGCACAAGAGCGTTTGGAACACCATTGTATTTCGCCGCACACATTGGGAATTAATAAATCGAAATTAGTGTTATACTCAAAATGCATTCGAAGCGGACACGCATTGCGAACTCACTAGCTTCAATTGGAAACAAACAAACAAACAAACAAACAAACAAACAAACAAACAAACAAACAAACAAACAAACAAACAAACAAACAAACAAATAAAAACAAACTAATAAACAAACATAAAGTATGTGCCTTAAAGTAGATATTTAAAACGTTAATGAATTCTTGTTTATTAGACACATTCCGTGACAATAGGCACTTCTAAAAGCTTGAACGGCTTCAGCAACACTTAAGGAACAAAACTTCACAGGTTGTGTCCTGCGTTTTTTTTTTTTTTTGCCGCCCAGAAACTAGGCAGTTCCTAACACTCCTGTCAAATTCAAAGGACTCTTTCAAACTACGTTCGGATAAGAGAAACCTTTTTCTCTAACCTCCTAGCGGTGCAACCCTAGAAATATGTATACAGGAGGGTGTAAGCGCCCCTCTGTTTTGGATGTGGGCTTTCGGTGTTAGAAACAATGTGACAGCGGTGTCTTTATTAAATCTGACGCGTCACGCGCAAAGTTGTTCGAAAACAAAAACACAACCTAATGTGTGTGCTGTCAGGAGCAGCAGAACGATGGACATGCTGTCAAATAGCACCTGCAAATAACTGACTAAATTACGGCACGCGTTTGCCCAGCCGACAAATTATCTGATAACGTTCGAATCGAGCTTGAGCTGTCATGTTTCCGGTTTGTCATTCAAATCTCATTATACACACTCTCTCTTATGTTATTGGCCTTCCAGACAGGACATAAAAAGGGGGCTGGTTAAGTTGCGAGAAGTGCGGTATGTGCGGCGGCTGGTAGCAACGTCTATATAGGGTTTTCACAGTTCATAAAATAAAGAAGGTGAAATGAAAAAAAAGCGTAGTGTTGATAGATGAAGGTTATATTGAAACGCCCGTTTCAAGGCAGTGTCGTCTGCTACGTTCAACAACAAGAGAGAGAAAAGGAATCGCATTCGGCAGCCTATACCGGTGGCACGCGAGAAGACCCATAGCGATCACAGGGCGTCGTTGGCGCGAGCGGAATTTCGAGGAAGCGTGCAATCTCTCAAGCCTTTGATATCGGTGGTGAGAAACTGGCTGCGAGAATCGAGGCAGGCCGACACACTCCCACAATAGGTCGTGAATAGTCGGGTTTGCGCTAGGGTCGCTGGTCGCGCTCCTCAATCTCGTTCTCAATGTCATTCCCTTGTTAAGTGCAGTTTATTTTTTATAAGGCTGACCTTTAAACTGGCGGTAGGGTGGTTCCCGTGCTTGTTCTTCATTTTCCGAAGGCATTGTCCGCCCCACCGAGTTCTGCTCTATTTAAACAAGGACTCTGGCCTTTTCAGTCTATGCGCCACCGTCAAAGTGTTAGATTTCCCCGTAGTGTTCCCTAGATTGCCACCAGTTTAACCTCCAGCGCGCCTTTGCTGTGCGAGCAAATTGTGTTGCATGCTCATTACAGGATGCGTGTGCTGGCAGAAGAAAATCGGCCTAATTTTGGGCGTACTTATGAAAGGAGAATGCGTGCGTCGGATGAAATAAAGGCGAAACACAATAGAGGAGTGATAAGCGCCGGTTTTATCGCTGTTGAGTGATACAGGTAGACCCAGCCTGCCGGGCCGATAAGGGCAGGGGTATACTACGAACGTGTCACCCTCAGGAACTTGCCTCAGGAAAACTCCACCCCCTAAAGAACTATGTGTCGCTGCTCCTGACAAACAACAATCTCCACCGAACAACGTTTAACATGGAACGGGGGCAGTAAGTTTCTCTTTCCTGTTTTTTGTTTTGTTTTGTATTGTTTTGTGGAAATCTAAAGCATTTGCTACCCATAAGCAGTGTGGTGCTGCAGCATTTCATGCATCAAATAGTAGCCTCTTGCAAGCTCAGTTTGGCGGGCTTTTCTTTTTTCGTGAGGTTTATTTTGTTTCACGTTTTGCCTTGTACTGTGAGCTTTACTCCTTATTTGCAGTTTTTAGTTCACACATGCGCCTTACTAGTGCTCATGGCTCAGGTAATTTTGTTGATTAGTTATTTGTGCGTATTACTATAGCTTTTTTCAAATCAAATTAACTTGACTTCCTTCAGTAGAGAGGAAGGAGCAAAATGCATGGCATGACAGGAGTGGACCAACCCATTACACTCCTTGAATGACATTGGCTACAGGCAGAATCCATGTATTTCCCCTTTTTCTTTTTCGCAGAATTTAGAAAAAAAGTCGGCAGTGGCATCAAGCACAAATATACTTATTCAGCTTGATTTCTCGAAGAGGTGGACATTTGCCGAAGAAATCAAAATGCATAATTGGCTAATCACCGAAAGCTTACTAACTAATGTTTTAACTAATTACTTTAGGGCACGTATTGCAATTCTACGATTTCGGACTAGTGTGTTACCGAGGCACATCCACTCGGAACAAATTTTGAAACAAGCACCAGTTTATAGATAAGCGGTGTAAAACGTCCAGTAAAAATGCACTGGTCTTGAACTTACTTTAACAAAACTCTGCCTTTATATTCGTTGAAGCTCGAAAATAACTGAAACACCTATGCGTTTTTCGCACATTTTAGGAAGGCTTACTTGGAAACTGAGATAATCCTCATAATTCGTTCCAAGCGGACATGCTTTGCTATTTCACCAGCCTAAGTTCGTAAACTGTCATGTGCTATAAAGTAACTAATTTCAACGTTCATTCGCAAAGTTTTGTTAATCAGTTGATTATGCTTATTGATTTGGTGCGCAAATAAAAAAATTCCGTATTCCTCCATGAAAAAAACTATATGTCCGACCAATAATTTTAAGAAGAATGGCACCGTGAGTTACCCAAGCATCATGGGCTATTAAACTTGAGTTATGCGGTCTTAGAGCGCTAACGTAAAGCGGGATATTCTAACTATACTTAGCCAATATTTTCATGCTGTAGACATAAAAAACTTGTTACGACCTTTGTAAAGTCCGCAGACCTCCTTGTCCGTTAGACCTGTCTTCAAGCAGGGTGAAGGCCAATACGCCGCCGTTTATTCCAGCAAGAAGACGAGCTCCCTCTGCAACGCACACTTGATCGCAGCAATTCGTTTTTCTTTCTTTGTGCGCGAGCTGTTTTTTCGCTCTTATTAACGATCTTGTCACGAAAAAGTTTTAAAGTATGAAGAAAATTTGCCGAGCTTGTTTGCCAAGCATGCCATAGCGCGCTTACACATAATGTAAAGCATGTGCTGATACGCTTCGTCTGTGGTATTCAATAAACTAGCGAAACAGTTACATCCATTGGTGTTGATACCGTCGGATGTAAGATGGGTTACTATGCTGTATCAGAAACATCCGCCACATTGGGTGGTCTGAATCTGAGTCCATGCATAGGTAGCATAAGCATGCAGGCCAGTTACACTGAGTTGACACTGAGTTGACACTGAGTGGAATGAACCAAAATGGTCCCAATTCAGTTACCTTAGGGCAGGGGTCTGTCCTAATGTGTTCCACATGATTATTTTAGTTTATGAAATAAACCTTGCTGATGTTATTGTACAGTGTTTTTTTATATTGTGTTTTGTTAGTGGATATTTTCTTTTGCATCTGTTGCGCTTCTATGCGATACTGCTTCGCCTTTGATTCTTTTATTTCATGCTGTGCTACAATGCTCAATACCGTTAGTGCTATTACTCAGGTTAAAATTGTTTTTCATTCTGGCGAACATCGAGATAATTCTTTGTTTGATTTTTATTGTACAACGTTGGCGACGGCAGACATGCACTCTAGGAGTCGGCGGACTCGTGACATATTTGTCACGAGCCCGTCTTAGGCTTTTGCGCCTCGGCACTCCCCTCAATTGAGAAGGGTAAATAAAGTCAATTCAGTTCAAATGTAATAGGATTTGTGGTACTCAAACCAAACTGAATAGAAGCGTGACAATCTAGGCTCGCTTGTAGCGGAAACAAGGATTTTGTAATTATATCCAGCCGTGTTTTCGACTGCGTTGCCTGGAGTGTCTTCAACGGTCGACACCGCTAAATCATGCACTGCAGTAATGATGGTAGAACAAGTCAGGGCTGAGCCTCCGCAGTTAGCTGCCATTTCTTCCTGCTATAACGCTATAAAAAAATCATTTTTACAGCCTTGCGGCTTATCTTATGCTTGGGCGATAATGTTCATCATCATAACGTACACTTCCTTTATTTAACACTCAGAACTCACTACTGTCAGGAACGCTGTGTTACGCGGAGGTACGCATGCTGTTTCTAACTTGAAAATAAGGAGAGCGCAGTGGCCAAGAAAGGAACTGCACTCGAAATAGTTCAGAGTTATCGTTGGGTGACGTGAAAAGCTAAAAAAAAGTAAAAAACAATAATTTTTGGGTGGTATGTGCCAAAACCACGGTATTATGAGGCACACAGTAGGCGGGGAGGGGGTGAGAGGTTTTAAATCAGTTATGACCACCATGAAAATGCTGCCGTCGAGGCATGTATCGAACTCACAACCTTGAGCTTAGCAGCAGAACTACATAGCCTGTAAGCTACCGCGGTGGGACAAGAAAAGCTGCAAATGGTGCAAATATTTATTCGGGTGTATGCGATGACTTGTAGGCACCTAGCACTGTATGGTCTCTGTTACGTTGCCTGAAAGGCAATGTATGTAGGCATGAATAATTAATTGAAAGCATTTCCATGGAACTCACGAAAACACTTTACGACTACTTCGCTTATAAACTCCTTAAAATATGTAACGTCAAATATATGGCGTCATCGATGGCACGCATTAATATTTCATGAACAAGGATTCGCTAAAGAAGGTACGTCTAAAAACCGTTATTTTTCAATCTTGTACCACTTCCTTTTTACGGTTTGTCTGCTTAAATGGGCCCATTCAGTTTAGCTTCACTGATGCATATGTCCTCTTTCATGCTAGGTGTTCCTTAGCACAGCTACAATTTATGGCATAACAATTTATTAAGTGGTGGATATTAGAGTTCTCGTGGTGTCTTTAGCTTCGTGCGTTTGGAACCGTCGCGGTGGCTTAGTGGCGGATTCGATCCCCCCTGCGGCGGCCGCATTTCGATGGGGCGAAATGCAAAAAATTCTTCTCTACTTGGAACCGAGGTAGTCAAAATTAATCCGCAGTTCCCGAATACGGCTTGCCTCTCAGCCAAATTGTTGTTTGGGCGAGTAAGACCTTAGAATATAATTTGATATTTAAACCTTCGAGCGCTCTTTGTATACCACTATATGTCCTGAAAGCACTTGGCGTACATGTGACGTCCGTGTTCACTTACCTATGAGAGCGAAGTAAAACAGTTCTGCACTTCATTTGCTTGGTCCAGCATAGTTTTGACGTTGCTGGGCATCGTCGGATCGTCAATGGCGATAAAGGATTTGTCCGTCTGCGAGGATCCCACGTACTCGTGCGGTAAGTGCGGAAGCCGTTCTTTCGGATTTTTGTTTCCCTTCTTGGGCACACATTTGGAAGTTGTTGGCAGATTGACTGCTTATTGGTATTAACGTTCCTAGAATTAAATGCATTTGCGCTGTTTTCGGTATCGCGGCAAGCAAGGAGCTAGCTTTGGAAAGCAATCGTCCAGGCGCTTAATGACGAGGAGACACGACATGAGACTGAAAATGCGTGGTCGATAAAGCAATTCACACACGAAAGGAAGGTCACGCATCTGTACACCTGTACGCATGAATTACAGATCGTCCGAGTAATAACGTCCGAAACACGTTGTTCGCTCAGAGGAGACCTAGACCGAGAACGAGTTGCATAAGGTGGTTGCTTCGTGGCTGCGTTTAACTGCAATGTGAGACAATAGCGGTTGTTACAAAATTACTGAGTAGTTGTTTTTGTTGTTATACTCGCGACTGTGTAAAACTTAAGTGTTTTACTGCCCCTTTCTGTTTTATTTCTTCTTCCTTCAATGTACCGTTCACGTTCGAACCTACCTTTCTTAGTCCTCGCATTTGTTAGAGCTGTTTTTTTTTACTCAATTGTGTTCGTCTTTCACAGCGCGCAGGGTTGATCTCACCAATCTTTCATGAAATATATAGCGCAAGGATGGTTTAGTTGTAACGCTGAACAGCCATGAGGCGGGCAGTAACGCAGTCAGCGCCAACAGTTCGACAACTAGCCTCGCGCCCAGGTAACAAGGCGATGTAAGTCCGCGTGACATGCACGTTCGTCTGTTTCACTATGGATGGTTGAAAGCAACTTTATTTTGAATCCGGCAAATTTGACGACCCGGGCTCAGTCTACCATGAGGGGACTTCGAGGCCTTGCCTCGTCGCCGTCTCTCGGGCTTGCAGAATAGCCCACTCTTGCGTCTTGAGGTTGGAGCTGCGCAGAGCGGCGGCCCACTTCAACGCAAGAGCCTCCGGAGCTACTGCCACTGCATCTGATGTAACACGACACTCCCACAACATGTGTGACAGCGTCGCTCTAGTTTCCTGAAATAACTTTCAAAGAGCAGTCGGGTATTGCGCGGGGAAAATGTTCTGCAATCGCGCCGGACTGGGGAAGGTTTGTGTTTGCAATTGTAGCCAGACGACTGCCTGGCGACGTTTCAGCGTGGGGTGAGGGGGGGGGGGGCAGCAACCGCCTGCCTAGCTGCTAGTGCTTGGCGATGTCATTGCACCTGACCAAGCGTTCTCGCGTGTTTTGAACCAGGAGTTCCCAACTCGAAGAGGTGGTCTCCGATTCTGCGCGGCGGGTCAGTTCTCGCGCAGAGCGGTGTGCTGGCTCGTTTAAGTTAGGGGGGCCCTTATAAAGGGGGGGGGGGGGGTGGCGACGTGCGCTGGAAACCACACGATCACGGTGCTATCAAAGTGCTGTCGACCAGCTTTCCTTAGAATCTGGAGAGCTTCGGAGGAAATGCGCCCTCGCGCGTAGTTGCGAACTGCGGATTGTGAGTCGCTAACTACAATAGCTTTGTATGGCGGTGCATAATGAATATATTAAGGTATAACAATAAATGCAACGTCAATACATTTTTCCACAAATATAGTCTGACATCTCGGGACACATCTAAGTGGAAGTGCTTTGAACACAAGGTAGCTTGAATTTCGGGGTTGCATCATGTTCACGAAGATTAACTAAAGAAACATAACTAGTTAACATATGAATTTAAGCCTTTAATCAAGGTATTGTAACGTAATTTACGATATCCGCAGGCGCGAATGATGCGTCGCCACAGAAGTGAACTCTTGGCGTCGACTTCATCGTTTTTGTTAAAAGATTTCATAAGGTCTGCGTTGAAACATCCGTCGTGTACTAGAATATCCGGTAATTGACCACAGGTCCACTCCCACCCGTGGTACCGGAAAGTTACATCATGAAGTACGAGTGGATCGACCTGGTGCGCAACCAGACAGCGTGGATCGAGGAGCACTTCGACCGAGAGAACCTGCGTGCCAAGATCTCGGCCGTTGTACGCGGCGAGAAGGTCGTCAGCATATTCGACTACTTCAGCGAGACGGTGGCTACGTACAGCTCCGACAGACCAGGAGGTAAGGCGATGCTCTGCAGCCATAGTTGTAACGACCAGAAGACCAAATATCATGCTAAATGATCTTTGAGACATGTAGACAATGACAACGACAAGATTATGCTAAATCATCCTAATGATATCCATCAATACGTTCAAACATATAATTTATCAATAGAAGAGGCAACAGCCCTTTGCAGAGATCTTTGTGAAAATTATGTTGCAGTTTTATTGAGTTTTTGTTGATAACGGGAGAATTATGGTTGAGAAGCACCTGAATTTCAGGTATGATTTTAGTGAAGGAGAAATAGAATTTGGCGGCAAGGTATATGGTCGTACGTGTCATCGTTTAGATTTCTGAGCTCTCAGTTGACGTTATGTTCAGTTTAATCTCTCCGCCACGTCTCTATGCACCGTGACTTTCACAAATTACTAAACTAAGACTCCTGTACTAGAAGTTCCCATGATAGCGCATACAATGACGTAAATCGCAGCGTTCGATCAATTAGCGAATTTAATCAGAGACGTCGTGCTACGACAACAAGCCTGGAGCACGAATCGAGCCAGCGAACTTCCATCCGGAAACGCTTACAAATACATAACAGCTCTACCACCACGTGGGGGATGTGGGGGGACCATTCTGCTTAGTTATTGCCATGATCCTCGGAGTACTGCAACTAGAGAACGAATTATTTTGCCTGTTGGCGTGCGTGCGCGGTTTTGACGAAAAGAAAGCTATCGCGAAAGATTGGGATACACTTTAATATAATTTCCAAAGGAAGTTTATTGAAGGCTATAGAAACGCAACAAGGGACCATTAGAATGTTAGAAAACTTTCGAAAAACGAGTTTAAGCGCTTCTATAATCAAATGCACGCATCGTCTTGTTCATAAATCACTTTTCAGCACAAAATCTGGTAGATAAGATAGCCTTGTATAAGTGAAAATTTGCATGTGTAATAATCTCTCATGGATGTGAAAGTGATTTTTTTAAAAGTGAAAAAATGGCCATGAAGAGCAGTGTGACTGCGTGCATAGCTCTTTACCGGTATAGAATAAATTTTATCGATTACATTTCCGTTCTTCTTTTATATTTTCGATTAGAAATTTACAACAAAATGCGTTGGACGTCTGTGTACTGCTTGCGGGGACGCCGGAGCTGCGATTTATTCATGTCTATGTTTATTTATTTGGTTACGGGCAACGACAAGGTATTCCTGTTAGCGAAGTACGAATAATGTTTTTTTCAGTATTACGCACCGTTCCTCAGTGCTACGTTCATCTTGTCAGACACATTTCAGTGCGCAGAAAACAAACTATATGCTTCTGGGAAGCTTCTGTGCTATGCTGTCTAGAAAAGGTCTCATAAGTTTGTCGGGAAAGAAAGGACACGGTATTACACATAGACAGCGAGACGATGGATGGACGCCTATTTTTGTATCAAGTGACAGGTGACCTCAATCTCTAATTAAATTTTGCCGAGAAATGCGTAAGAAATAAGCTAAGCAATGCTATAGGGGGCACTTAACATTCTTCTTACGTAGTCGCATCTTTAGGTAGCCACTGCTCTTAACAATACAACCGATGTTGCCTTTTCTGTGCAACTGTGTGTAACACTGGTAGGCCTTAACTGAATCTGAGCTTAACCGAGCATAACGACCTCGGCTGATTAGGGTGTTACTTTTTCACAGAGCTTGCACTCGAGTCGCCGCACATTCTTGCTTTTGCTTTACATCTTGACCGCAAAGTGGTCGCTGCGCCAGGTCACGAAATTTACAGCCTTTAGCTCTGCGGCAAAGCGCCTCAGTTACTGAGATACCGTGGCGTATGTACGTATTAGTTTATTTATTATTAGTACGTATTAGTTTTATTCCCTGATTTCGTGAATTTGTTCGTAGAATAACACATTGTATGCAAATCACTATCTTCAATGCATTACCACTATCTGACTTCCCCTGTTTCTTTACTTCACTATTTTCCCTTCGAGTATCAGGTTGGAGGCACGTCATTCAGGCCGACCTCTCCCGTTTTGCATTGCTAAGCTCTCTTTCTCGGCCGCGAGTCTTGGAAAGCCGACAAGGTTTCACATCGATCTTAGTGCAACGACATGTTGCTAGTAAAGGAAACATGACGGCGTTCATGGCCGTCATGTTTCCCTTCCTAGCCACATGTCGTTGATACAATTGAATTAGCATAAGAGTGAAGGAGTCCAAAACGACCACCTCAACACCTCGCAGCCAAGACGTCGCTTGACCCGGAGAGCCAAGAAACGTGTGAGATAGCCGAGATGTCCACGTACCGTGCCACACAGCTGCCGTTCGGCTACAAGTACCGCGGCGAGCGACCGCGCCAGTCCCGCATGGACAGCTCGAACGAGGCCCTGCGGTTTGGGGGTCCTTACCGCGTTCAGTTCGTGCGTCCCGCTACGGGCGAGGAGACGCGCCACCTGCCGGCAAACCTGTTCGAAAGCTGTGCCTATGACAAGGACCAAGACGCCACCTACCGTATGCGCTACTACTGGTCGGCCAGTAAGTGTTCATTCTGGTTGCTTTGAATTAGTCTTTGTTATCTGTCGTCTTGTTATCTCTTTCAGTTTTACTTCCCTTCTTACCTTCAACTCCTATTTCTATCCCCTTGTATCCTGGCAACGGCGGCCGCATTTCGATGGGGGCGAAATGCGAAAACACCCGTGTACTTAGATTTAGGCATGCACGTTGAAGAACCCCAGGTGGTACAAATTTCTGGAGTCCCCAACTACTGCGTGCTTCATAATCAGAAAGTAGTTTTGGCGCGCAAAACCCTATAATTTAATTATTTCTGTCACGTCCTTGCTAAGGAGTAGGCAGGCGTAGTACCCTTCTTGGTGGCAGTTGCCAGCCTGCTCCTTTATTTTTATCTCTGTTCATAGTAATAATCTTTCTCCTGTACAGATTGAAATAAATTCCAAAGGGCAGCACTAAGTCAGTTTATACCGGTGACGCATTCTTTCAGCACTCTATTGGAATTTATCTGGCAGAAGAAATGTTGGCTGTCAGGGGCGGAAAAGGAGCGCGCATATTCTGTCGTGACGTTCGCGCACAACATTTACCACTGGCTTGTGAATATCACGTGACCAATTTCAAAAGTCTTGTGCCTATTTCAGGGGTTTACATGTAGAACGGGCTACGAAATACTAGTGTGAGGCATTTGTTTTCTTTAAATGTAAGGTAGTTATGGTTATCGATAACCAACTACTTCCCCTCAGACGGTGCTTCCCACTTGAGCTTAACCTAGTGGCCATTTTTAGTGTCCCTTAAACGTGAGCCCTTGGGCTAGCTAGCGGCCCCTTTAGTTGAAATAAGTTTGCGTTAACAACGAAATGGTTAACAGCTTGGTGAGCTTGCGTTTACGAATAGTTAATATGCCCGCTCAGCTGAAACAGGGATGCAACAAACCGACTGTCTCAGAGCGAGAGCTTGAGACAGTGAGAAAATGGAGCGCTGCAAGCTACCAACCACTGGACGCTAACTTACCCGGCCTTCAGCGCTTTTGCTTCTCATGTAACGCTCATCATTATCTCAACGAAAGAGAAAGTTAGCCTTCTGGAACACCATTCAAGGGGCATTAACTACGAGTATTTAGTAAAACATTGAAATGAAGAATAGGCAATACTAAAACTGTCCATCTGGTCGTGAGCGGAAGTTGGGCACAAACGAAACGTCAGTGCCGACGCCATCTTTAAGTACCGTCTCTAGTCACGACTGACGTCACGGCCAACGAGGCGGATAGCAGAGGAATAGCTAACGCAGCCACTCACGACTATAGCTTCCGCGAAGGTACTAATGCCCCCAACGTTGCGAACGATCTCAATAAATGCTTTTATTCAGCAACATGTGAGTGGTTTCTTGTCGTGATAGTTGTAACATCTGTAGTTTACAACAATACAGTATTTGTCTAGTTGGTTTGACATAGTGCCATTTTCTAAGCGCCAAAACGGAACAACCACACTGACAAGACAGAACAGCAATAGTCTTGTCTATTCGGCTGTCCTGTTGTTGCGCTGGCAGATATCACGTGGTATGTGTGCTGTTTTGTGTTTTGAAGTCTGCAACAGTCCACGGAGAATATTTCCTCAACAATAAGACCCAACGGCGCTGAAAAGAATAAATAAGCGTACATTGCTTAACCAACGTCACTGACGTGCTTTCTGTCAGACTTTATGTCAGGCTTTATGAAAAGTCAATAAAATTCGGGTTATTATCACATTTGCTTTAATGTTCTACTTACAACTTTTTCTACTTTTTTAACACGTTGTAACGTTATGTTATGGCTAGACATGACGACATTTGCGTACTTTGCACCACTGGAACCGATCTATAGTCATGCGGTAGTATTCTCACCCCAGATAGGCTGGCCAATTTATCTCGCTTGAGTCACTCAACATGTGTTTCCCACCCTGCTACCAAGACACCGGGTCGTGATCCAATAGAAGGCAGCAACCATTGGTGCATGTCCTTACCAAAAGAGGTGCAACTTTTATTATTTTCGGAGAACGGACGCATGGCGTCTATTAATCTCTTATATCTTAGTTTGTTTGCGGAAAGCAGCTCCTTTCTTTTTTTCACGGCCAGATAAAGCAACTCCAGTGGCGTGAAATCTGCTACTTTCGACACGAGATACCATGCAGCCCTGAGAAACGAAGAAGGCTGTCGCGTGGCGTGCTTAATGTTGAGTCTTCACCACACACACGTCAACTTCCTCCTGCGGTCACGTTAATGTATTAATATTAGAGCGCTTTCTTTATTTCTTTTTTTTTCAGACGCGTCCTTTTTGTTCCCAAACGGAGAAGTGGATGTTCCTATCCGTATCGAGCAGAAAGGAACTTTCCCGAATCCTGACGACGACAACAAAATCGGGCTATGGAACACGATTCGGAATGTCGCTTGGTACCAGTCAAACCCGGAATTTTCCGACGAGGACTTTGAAGTAAGGTGTTATTCTCGTAGAGTTATTACTTCTTCAATCCAAATACCTTCCGGATCTGTCAAAGAAAACTAGGAAACGTAGAGGTGACAGTTATTTACGTGTCCCGCCCGTCCCGTTGCTACTGCTTTGTCAATCACGGATAGCTTTGTTAGAGGCCCATTTAGATAAGTAACCGTGCATAAGAGTGCCGTGGAAAAAGGAAGAATAAAGAAAGGAACGACAGGCAGGGCAGTGTTATCGGCTCCGTCCCAGCTGAGATTCACAGATGAGTTGAAGTGGAATGCAAGATAATGCTGAACTTGGATGCTTGGCGCACTCTTGCGGTATCTACAGAAGCGTACAGAAGGTAATCGAACGGCGCTTCAGAAAGGGTGAAGTAATGACGACCGGCACAGCGCCGACTAACAGCCAGCGTTCATTGCACTTAAATTACAATATATAGGAACGAGGACCTGCGCAGGGGACAAACAGATATGTCACTGCCTGTCGACAATAGTGGCTTGAGATGTTTCCCTGCTCATACCCTCATTTCTATGTATTGCCATTCAGGTGAAATGAACACTGGTTGTTAGTCAGCACTGTGTCTGTCGTCACTACTTCGTCCTGTCTGAAGCGCTGTTCGATTACCGTATACGGTGGAATGGGGAAAGTAAACATTGCACTCCTAATATGTATTTCCACATTAAATGCTGTTCAAAAATTTACTTGAGAATATGTATTCCTTGAAAGCTACCGCACTCGTTTCAAAGTGTTTCTCAGTATTTAGAAAGTGTATTTCAGGGCCCATTTCAACAGCGCATGTAAGGAAATACAAGCGATCGCAGTTCTTAGTGTATTGCGAAGTATACTAAAATTTTTAGGCATCACTGGTGCGGCAACCTTGCTGCATCACGACATTGTTTCTCAGTAAAATTTCGATGCATAGTGTTGATCAAAGTAAACGAACATCGCCTAGCCATTATATTGCTCTGCATAGAAACCAAAATACATCACCCAATATATAACCTTAACACTGGCCATTGTATTGAGCAGCACAGCACGTTAATTCGCAGTCATCTTTATACAGCGGTGTCTTAGATTAGTGCTGCTCATTGTAGTTTGGTAGTCCACGGTTATTGTCCTAGTCTCCTTTAATAAGGAAAGCAGAAGTTGAGATGTTCCTTCATAAAAATCAAAGCCTACAGGTACAAAAAACGGGAGTCCTCATACACTGCTTGGTAAGAAGTGCGTGTCAAATGGTGGATTAATATCTAATATTCGCGGTGTCTGCCCCTAGGTGCCTCGGCAGATGTACTGCAAGAACAACGCTAACGACCGGGAGATACCGCAACCGCCGGACACATTCAGCTTTCGAGTCGAAGAGGTCTCTTTTACCCTCGATGACACCGGGTCCAGTGTTGGAGAATTCACGTCGACATCATTCAAAGAGGTACAACATGGCCCTGACACCATGCGTGGCGTTGAATATTTCTCTTCGTGAGAATAGCTAGTAGGATGCTGTAGAAATGATTCGCACTTTTTACTATCCCATAGAAAAGCGGGTATCTTTGTACATTACAAGATGAACGTTGTACATTTGCTCACACGACTTGAGCTGAATTCAAACATATTGCAGTCCATTAAAGATGTTCGTCAGTGGCGGTGGCTTCGTTGTCAAAGACGTATATGACATGGTATGGATTACAAGGCAAAGTGATTTTGTGACGTAGATATAGTCATTTATCATGATTCCAATTTCGTATTATCAGCTTATCACTTTATTTGTCAACTCGCAGATCTGGTACGACGCAATGAGGCACCTAGCCAGGGTGGACATAATTCCATCCGAGGAAGAGAAGCGCTGGCCACTTGTCAACGAATCGGGGGGCTTGGACACTCTGCTTTCGATCGTCCTTGACTACGGAGCAGGTAATCCTCTCTCGTCGCACGTTCGTTTCTGTATCTTGCAACACTGCTTTTACGGGGAAAGTTACGGGAAGGCAAACGCTCAATAAACGGGACACTGAAGTTGTCTCCGCAATAGTTGAAGCTGCGGAAAGTGTAGGGAAAATAACACTCTGCTCGTTGTGAACACATCATTAGCGTTTTTTTTTATTGCGTCAGTAATCAAGTGCAAGAAAAAAAAACACAACAGGGCCTGTACAAACCGAACCGTCGCCTCTACACATCGAATGCATTTGGTGGCTCCCACTTTCGACGTTCTAGTGGCCGTCTGTCTTTTTTTCACTCTCAATCTTTCAATTGATCGAGATGGTGTTTTTATCGGCCTTGATAAAGGCATTCACACACAGTAGCTATAGATAGCTATGGACAGCGATAGTGTGGGGAGTGAGCAGATAGTAAACCAGCAGGAGACTTCTGGCACGATATACTGCAAGCTTTTTATTACAAGTCTAATGATTAGCCGTGTCACCTAAGCACTCGTAAGTTCGGGATGTTTAAAGGTGGTCAGGTGCCAATTGCCGCGCCAGGTTGGTTTTATAGGGTGTTCGTCTTTGTTACTTTCTCTGTTGCCAAATCAGATAAAGAAGCCATGGAATGAGTTGCAGTGTTACACACTGCGGTATCTAACGCATACCTGGGCACATCGAGTGTTATTTTAAGGCTTTCTAGTTTTAATAAGCTGTAGTCTTGCGCAGTATGAACCGGCAATATATAAACTTAGAATATTAACAGACAACAACATCGAAGAACAATTTACAGCTTTCCGGGGCTAATAATTGAAGGTACCTTCAATTTATCGTTTCGGACTGGCGCAGGATCATATTTCAGGCAATCAGCGTTGCCGTACGCCGCGTGTCGGACAATTTTGGGCTGTCCCGGATGACAGATCGATGAGACGCAGAATGACTCCAAGGAAGGTCAGATGAATGTATTCCAATACGTAACTTCGCACAATTGGATATCTGTATACAATGCCAATTTACCATGCAAGATTCCTGGTCGAGGGGATCGCATTCTGGTGGTGGTGGGTGGAGGTATATATGCTGAGGTTTCTGTGCGCGATATTACTCGAGCGATATACGGCAGCAATCAGAATGAGACATTACACTCTTCCGTGATTTATGTCGCAACATAGGCTAGAATGCTAAAACTGATAAAATATTGAAGCAGTGAAAGCTTCAATGATAATTTATAATTATTTACAGTAATTTATTTTGTGCGTATTTGCCTTCCCGATGAGCGTATCTTGTGTTCAGCGGTCCGGATCCTTTTTAGTGCGTTGGCATAAGGAGTGCGGATGCCGTAAAAAAAAGTATGTGTGCATGAAGTGCGGGAAGCCGGTCACGTAGTGAAGGTAACACCCCCCCCCCCCCCCCCCCCCCCCTAACACACCCCTGGCAGCCTTCGAGAAAGGCAACATGTGTTGATTGTGCGCGGTGTCGCCGCTTCTCGCTTTTAGTGTGCGCACTGTACGAAGTTAAAAATTGTTGATTTCAAATCAGTATGGTGTAAATGGAACTGTAAAAACAGTTTTTTTTTTTCGTGCTAATGGCTTAGGTCTTAGTTCAGGTCTGCCAGTACCGTACTGACCAGTTGTACAGGTAGGGCTATTAATACGGGATGTGTGAGCGTGTTGGTAATCATGACGCCCTACGTCTTCTTTTTTTAATTAATGGGCTTCACTCTTGTAGCAAAATTGTAGAAATTGAGCTCTGGCTTTTGCATTCGCACTCATGAAGAAGGCCAGACCCCGGCCGAAGCGTCGAAATTGAATGTTTGTACTTGCATTTTTACGTGCTAATTCTTTCCCTTAGTTAAACACCGTATCCGAAGAACTACATCCTTCATATATATATATATATATATATATGTATATCAGATAAGCAGCCTACAAACAGAGACACCAAGGACATCATAAGGGAAATTACTTGTACTTAATAATTGAATTAAAGAAGTGATAAATTAACGGAATTGAAAAATGCACGAAGAAAAAAACTGGCCCCAGGAGGGGCACGAACCTACGTCTTCGCATTAAGCGTGCGATGCTCTCACCGATTGAGCTACCGCGGCGCGATTTTCCGTCCGCTCTCTGTGGTATTTATGTTTATCTACTAGAACTAACCCTGGGGAGTGGTAGCAGAGCGACACCACTCACAAAGCTTGGCGGGGGCTGTGGAACGTTCTTCCTACCGTAGGCGTCACGTGTACGTGAACATTTTGGGTGAAGGTCAACTGGTCAATAAACCCATATATAGTGTTTGTGTCTGCAGTGGTGGCGTAGAGGTAGAACACCCGCCTCGCGTGCAAGAGGTCCGTGGTTCGAATCCCGGTGCCGGTGTGTGTGTGTGTGCGTTTGAATTCGGGACCGACGAAGGGGTGCGACGTAAATACCAACGCATTTCTCTCCCATTTAACGGTAAATCGCTATTAATTATTTTCTTCTTTTTCTCCATGATCGCCTGTCATAATTAATAATTGTTCTTTCAAATATATTCTTTTTAGTGACATGGTTACTGTTCCCTTTTTTTTTTTTTTTGCAGAAGCCGCATTTATCACGCATCCATCAAGCGGGGAGTGTGTCGTCAGGAAGCTCACAACGAATTTCTTTCTCTCTGAACCAAACGGCACCGAGGGCGTTGAAATGTTAGACCCGGAAAAACTATTTGGCTTCACGAAGGAACATCGCTTTCAAGGAAGAGTAAGACAACGAGTGCTGTTCATTCCATGTGTTTATACTAACAGTAAAACATGCCTCGTAATAGCTGTATTAAATAATCCCGCACAATGCAAACATGCATGTCTTTGACGTAATGGTTCTGCGCAAGCCCGCAAGGTGGAGAGGAGTAATTAATAAAGGGAATATCAGACATTCATTCAAACGTGGCAAATTGCTACAAAGGAAACCCATACGGGTTCTTCGAAAGAAAAGCCTCGCAGCTCATCACAGTTCATCGACCTTTTCACGCAGTCCCCGGAAAAAGATGACTGCCGCCTACAAGTGCTGAAAATTCTGCTCTGTGGCCTATGTAAAGAGAAAAAATATGATATTCAATCTGCAGCTTCATTATAAGCTGATTTTTCGCGTGATAAGAGTCCTTAACTTCTTCCTTAATTTTTTTACGTTTTCTTTAAAATTTTCCGAAGTCCTGAAACTTGGTCAGATTTGTCGAATGCGTTATGATAATAGCTAGTTATGGCAGTTTTCAGGTTCTATGGCCTGGATTGAAGCTAGCACATTTTTGGCTATGGCTGAAACATAACGTTGAAAGCACATGCACGACAAGGCATCCCACACCCTGGGTTGCGTGTTTATCGTAGTCTATCTGAAATTTCTCTCAAGCTTGCCATTCTCTTTATCGCGTCACGATGTCACACAGAGGTCGAATTTCGCGGCACAACATGCACTACCGAAGGGCCCAGGCTTTAGGGTGCGGAAGATCCTTGAGCCCGAGACAACTCTAAAAGAAGCACGCCGAGTAGCAACGCATGAATCCGTTTTTTCCCCAACCAAAATACAGCCGCACCCTCTCCCCACTTTCCTCCTTCCCCACCACGTCCCTAGCAGAAGGCAAGTGAGACCTCTAGAACGTAGCAGCGCTTGCAGAAAAACGACAGCGTACGCTGCAACAGTGCAGCAAAACACTTTTGTCGGAAGAAAAGTATGTGGCAGTCTACGCGCAACAGTCTTCTAAGAACAACTTTACCCGCAACACATGCGCGTGAAAATAGCGATCGCCACTAAACAATGCGCGGCAAACACTTAGAAAGAGACCAGTGTGCGGTCACTCGGAAAACGCTCACTGCTGGTGTAATCCAGCGGCAAGTTACAGTTCACGGCGCATCGGCGACCGCTGTCGCCCATAAATCCCTCTCGCTGCCGGAGCAGGGCGTTTGTTCCAAATACGTCCGCTTTTCATCCATCGTTGACTGCACTCCTGCGCTTTGAACCCAACGCGGAAAAAGGTTGACTCCGCCAGTCCACAGAACTAACCCTGCCATATGTTTATCAACTTCCGAACTCGTGCTTGCTGAGTTAGTCTTTCTTGTTTTTTTTTAACAAATATGTAACAGAAAAAAAAATAACGACAGGATGCTGATCTTGTGTCATTTCTTCTGCGTGACCGACCTGAGAAGTGTAGCTTCTGTTTTATTTCCAGAACTGTCGGATTTCCGGGAATATTGTCTATTCTTCGAATAAGAGCGGGGTCGCGAGAGAACTCTGAAACTGTTCTAGAAATAGTGAAATTCCGGTCAATTTATTGTTTTATCGAGGCAGTATAGTCACGTGAAAGGACACGAAATTGAAATTTATTTTACAGTTATGCAAAATAACGGACAGCCAGAATAAGCACAATTGTGCGCGTGGCTCGGCAGCACAAAGCATCACGCTGTAATGACAATTAAGGGCTAACTGCAACAACGTTTAGCTTTGCCTAAAACTATTATAGATGTGTTGTATGCACAAATGAAGTAATCTTGGCAACGCTGCAGGGCTGGTAATTGTCCCATTTTCGTATTGGCAGCGTTTAAAAAGCATTTAAGCAGATGACGCGTGGCACTTGGTGCTTGGAGGGTATGACGTAAGCACCAGCACGCCACCTTCGAGATTTTTCAGCGCGCCGCGGGAAGCCGCAGGCAGCGCCTTATCTCGGAGGTCATGCGGAGGGGTTCCGCGTTCTGAGTCCTGCGTCATTTCCGGTTAGCGCTAATCACGGAGTTTTCTTTTTTGTCTTTTTTTTTCAGTTTTGGTATGAAATACGTCTACTTTTGCAAGTCTCCTGTGACGCGTCACTCGCACTTCTAACGTAAACTTTTCGAATAGCGGCTACCCTGTAGCTGTACGCTGTCCGAAACGACGCTTCCTTACGCACCTCAATATGTGGTTGCAGTGGGCCTTGAAGCCCTACAGCCCTAGAACCTGAACCTTTCCCGAATCAACACTGCGCTAAATAGAGTGAATAAAATCAACAAATGTAGCAGGGCACGAGCACGTGTACAAAACCAGTGAAATAATAGAGAATGATGTAGTGTCCAAGGCAAGGTGCAAACTCATGCAATTTCTTTTCGGTCACCCAATGTATAAAGTTTTTAATTTATTAATCGCTTTTATTTTAGATAGTATCAAGAAAAAAATTTAACTGGATATCTCAGGATGACAGTCGGCGTTAATGCGATTAACATTGAAGAAATGTAACGGCACATGGCATTGACGCCGCTGAAACGAGTCATGTAAGAGACGTTTACTGTCATCGTGTTCCTTTTCATGTTTCCCTTTGGACACGCTGCACCATCTAGTGTCAGCTCCGTTGCGCGTCTGCCACGTGTCTGAATATGTATTCAGAATAGACTGTCCTAATGTATATTCAATTTCGCCCAGCACTGAAGAAAACCTAAAGTATTTGTGTGTGTGTGTGTGTGTGTGTGTGTGTGTGTGTGTGTGTGTGTGTGTGTGTGTGTGTGTGCGTGTGTGCGTGCGTGTGTGCGCGTGTGCGCGTGCGTGCGTGTGCGTGTGCGTGCGTGTGCGTGCGTGCGTGCGTGCGTGTGCGTGTGTGTGCGTGCGTGCGTGTGCGTGCGTGTGTGTGTGTTTGTGTGTTTGTATGCGTGCGGGTGCGTGCTGCGTGTGCGCGTGCGTGTGCGTGCGTGTGTGTTTGTATGCGTGCGTGCGCGCGTGTGTGCGCGTGTGCGTGTGTGCGCGTGTGCGTGTGTGCGTGCGTGAGTGTGCGTGCGTGTGTGTGTGCGTGCGTGCGTGTGCGTGCGTGCGTGTGCGCGTGGGCGTGCGCGTGTGTGTGTATGTATGCGTGCGTGTGCGTGCGCGTGTGTGCCTGCGTGCGCATGTGCGTGTGCGTGTGTGTGTGTGTGCGCGTGTGCGTGCGTGCGTGTGTGTGTATGCGTGAGTGTGCGTGTGTGTGCGTGCGTGCGCGTGTGCGTGCGTGCGTGTACCTAGTGACCTAATTTGGCGTCACAGAGGCTCAGTGAAGAGCGGTACACATCCCGTGACACCGTTCCCACGGACACACACTCAGTGAGCCAAGTTGGTGCGAAGGACGATAACTGAAGAGTAGCACGTACGGAAGTGGCACATTCTCGGCGACCAAACTTGGCCCAACGATTGGTGTTAAACCTATTTCCCTCAGCACAACAGCGTTATGCTTAACCCATTACACCATGGACTGTACTCGCGTACACCTTTCTGCGGAGAAGCTACGGGAACGGAACTTCTGCAAATATGTTACTGCGTCAAGCAGTCTGGCAGCGTTTTGACAACGGTTTTGGTTCTTCGTAGCACATATATACTGCATCGGGTTCAGCGTCCACGTGCGACGGTTTCGCATTTATCCAGACACGGAAGAGAATAGCAGAAAAACAGGCTACATTTACCATTCATTGGTGTGTCTTATTTTGCTGTTGTAAATAAAGTGTTCCCGTTTTTTCTCTTCCCAAGCCAAAAGTAACGCGTCTGAAAATGTGGACCTTAATATTATTATTTTTTGAAGCGCTGTCGTTCGCGAGTGCTTTGTATCTTTAGCTTTCCTTTCATTGCCACAGAAAACCAGTGACCCAAGTTGGCGAGTTGGCATCGGCAAACAGACAGACGTGCAGAAATCTGGGTTAAATTGGGAAAGAAAGCTTATCGTAATAAAATCATGAGTCTTTTTTTAGTAATTGCTATATATTCTAGGAATTTGATAACTTTCGACTAGGAGCACTGTTCGTTGTTTTACGTTTGCAATATTGAAGCAATCGAAAAAACAATGCTTCTGTACGACAGCTAAGGCGAGTCGTTTCACAACCGTAAAACATATCAGGATCTGCTCTGCAGGAAGGAGGAAGTATCCTGGAGGAAGACATCTGCAGAGAACAGGAAACATCTGACAATGTTTCATGCATAACAGAATATGATCATTTCAATTTCCACATAGCTATGTGTTTAATTTTTTTCTTTGGTTTTCATGCAGTACAAGATAAGAGGAATAGAGGTCGAAGCATGGACGGCTCTTATGAATGAATCGCTGGATGTTACGGAGAACAACATGAAAAGGCACGAGATATCACTTATGACGGTAAGCACGGCTGCCACGTCTATCGAAGAAAGAGGCGCGTAACAAAATAATCACGAAAGAAACGATATTAACGAGCTACTCGTCCTTATGCCGTTTTCGATCGCCATGACGTAACGAGTATCAGCCAATAGAAAAAAAAAAAAAAAAACAGTCCGAGCAGTAAAAGATAAATACCTCAGAAAGTGGGTGGGGAAAAGGCGCCGCGGTAGCTCAATTGGTAAGAGCATCGCATGCGTAATGCGAAGACATGGGTTCGTATTCCACCTGCGGCAAGTTATTTTTTCATTCACTTTCATTTTCCATCAATTTATCATTTCTTTTAATTCATTAATAAATACAAGTAGTTTTCCCTATGTTGTCCTCGGTGATTTTGTTTCTTGGCTTCTTATGTTATGATTAAGAAAAATCGGGCCCCTCGGTTTCCTTCGTTCTCATTTGTTTGTGAAACGAGTAATTTCCATATTGCGTCAATTTCCACTGTCCGTCATAGTCCCCATATTAATCTTTTTTTTTCGCTCTACTGATTAAGTCAACAGATGTCTTTTTATTTAGCATTGACACTGACGGAATGAGCTCGCATATCAACGTATCACCCAATATCGTCAAAAGTTAGTCAAAAGTTAAATATTTGCCCTAGTTGATTATTTCTTTAACATTTCTTCCCCTTCTTATTTAATATATTCCATGAACGTCTATGCGAAATTCATGTTGTACGTGCAGTGTGCCTTGTACAAAGCAACTTTGCCATGTGCTTCAACATGCAAAGGGTTTTACCAGAGTCATTTAATGCTTTCGTTGCTATCAAAAGACTCTGTTATTGTTTTGAGAGTAAACTTTGACACCGAAGGAATAATACGAAACACCTTCTAGGTTTCTTCATATTAGTTTTTCTTTTTTTTTTCGCGCTCATTGCCATTGTTCAAGTCACTACCCACAATTGTATTAACTTATTTTGGCACGTTTGACAACACATTTGTGAAATTAGGATACAAATAATTTCCTGTGATTACAAATACAGACCATAGATACCTCCGCTCTGTCCACTATAATTTTAACAGGCTAGGATGAGACTGTCAAGGTCTGTATTTATGATCGGTCATTTCCGAATATTCTACACCTTAGTGGACCGCAATGCTCACCGTTTTTAGCAATAACAGCCCCCCCCCCCCCACCTCTCTCCTGGCCTCTCCCCGACCCAACATGCACTGAAAGCGCAGACGCAAAACTTTGCTCTGCAGTTAATTACAGCATTAAGAATAAGATTTATTGTTCATTTTTCAACGTCCAGTACATGCGCGATCTTATGTACGAGCGTATACAGAATGTGTGATTAGAATTGTTTACTATAAAAAATTTTTTCCGCACAGTGCGCGGCTGATTTAAAGTCTACCACTAGCATATCAACGACTACGTTACCCATATATAAAGACAATTTGTTTTTGTTTTTCAGGACTCTCAAGCGGAGCGCTCAGGTGAACGTGATATTGAGTTTGTCCCTGTCCAGGAGAGCCTCTACACCGACAAGCATCAGGTACTTTCTATTTTTACGTTGGCTCGAACTTTGAGCATATTCTGCAGACAGACTATGCAGATTATTCTGCGACGTACACAAGTTCTCAGTGCTTGAAGAAATATTGAAGACCTTAAGCAATCATGTCTTTTTATTTTTATTTTTTGAGGTGCCGGTTGTAATGCAATGCGCAGACGTTGCCAGCTGCTTAAGCACCCTCGAATCAAATTTCCATCCGCGTTCGGGTGTCAAGAAATACAACGAGAATTTTACGCTACAAAGCTCCGATTTAGCTTTTGAGCTTCATATAAGCGCAATCGATTCATCAATATCTGGAAGTCACGGCTGTGTAAGGGAAGTTAGAAAGTAGAAACCTCTGCGTAGGGTCGTAGTTTGTGGCCCTTGGCATAGGGTATGAGCGAATGGCTTATGCAAGGCTGTTCGCAGCACCTGTCTTTTGCTGCTTTCACCGCCTGTCTTGTAATCGCTAGAAGGGGTTTCAGCGCGAAATACGACACAGACAAAAAGTAGGCATGAACGAGTGTACTAGTGCGCTTGTTCTTACTTTATTATGTTTTTTTCATAGTTGCTAAATATGTTTTTTATGAGAATTTTTGCGCATCTTCTTTGCCAGAAAGCGTGAATACAGCTCTTCTGGT